>NC_142168.1:16686848-17286848 GCF_029865625.1 Vigna umbellata | reverse complement strand
TCACTTTCGCGTATTTAGTTAAAGGTACTGCCTTCGGGCAGGCGCTGTAGGGTACTAATACCTTCCCTACGCGTAACCGACTCCCGAATCCAGAATCTGGTTCTTGTAGACCGTGCCTTATCATTTTTATGGTTTTTCCGTAGTTTCCCAGAATAAACTATGGTGGCGACTCCAAAATCTCTTTTCAAAACCCGTTTCCTTTTTTGGATCGTCTTCCCGTCGCGATTCTGGTTGCGACAGATGGCGACTCCACTGGGGACTTTTTTTAGAGAGTCAAGCCATTTAACTATATGCGCGAATTCAATGTGGTTTTTCTTTATGTTTTTCTTCCCTTTTTCTTTATCTGTCTTTGATATTTGAATAATCGCATGTGAATAAATTTGCTTGTTGGATATTGAACCCTAGGGTAGAAAACGTGTTATATCTGCCTGGGAATCTTCTGGTTGTTTTGCAGGTGAGGGTTTGGGGTATGCATTGCATTCTCCCTTCACACACACACACTTTATGCATATCATGAGTGGGACCCTATACCCGGGCCTGAGTGTAACTTAGAAATAGAGGGGTTGTGTAGCGGTGCCATTTGGGACATACTTCCTGTTTGGTTATCGTGAGAACCCCAGCTAGAGTCTGTTTTCTTCATTTGTGTTTTCACATCTAGTTGATTACTCGACTGTTGTGGAGATGCTGTGAAAGGGGCCATAGCTCTAGTGACCATTGATCTTTAGGCTTAGGGAACCATCCTTGTGAGATTGCATGTACCTAACCTTGAATCCTGACCGTTGAACCCTCCTAGGGCACAAAGGGAGATGTGTGTTGTCTTGTAATCGTTATTTTTGCTTAATAAAATTAAACACCTTGTACATATCACCATATCTTTTGATACATTTTTTTTCTTTCTTTTCTTTCTTTTTCTCATGCACTTTATGGTCTTGTTGTTGGTTCTAGGTAGGAAGTTATAAATTTGTGACTAAGCCCTTGAGGTAAAATGGAAATTAACATGAGATTTGAAGTTGACCGGCCTTCAAGTTCAAACATTTTAAAGGAAGGGGTAGCCGTTGAAGCCGAGGAAGGAAATATGGATGGTCTGAGAGAACTAGTAAAAAAAATGACGACATCCCAAAAAGATGCATTCAAGAAGGAGTATGGGAATTTGTTGAGCCTGTTAGAGGTGGAGGTCCAAACATCAGCAATTACTACTTTAGCCCAGTACTATGATCCACCACTGAGATGTTTCACTTTTCGGGATTTCCAATTAGTGCCAACAGTGGAAGAATTCGAGCAAATCTTAAACATACCTCTTGAGGGAAAAGCTCCATACAACTACCTTGGGCAGTATACCCCTGTCTTGCAGCTAGCGAGGATCATAAAAGTACACCCTATGAAGTTGGAGACCAAGTTTACAATCAAGGACAAAGTGAGGGTCCTTTCTCAAGCATACTTAAAGGGATACTTGCATCGTTTGGCTGAAGAGGAAAACTGGGAAACATTTATGGACGTATTGGCTCTTCTCCTCTATGGTGTCATGCTTTTTCCTAATGTCAAGAATTTCGTCGACTATGCCGCCATGAATGCATTTGTGGGATACAAAGAGCGTTGTGAGAATCCGGTCACTGCTATCCTGGCTGAAGTTTATGGGACCCTTAATCGTTGTTATGAGCTAAAGGGAGGAAAAATGTTATGCTGTCTACCAGTGTTGTATACATGGTTCATCTCTCGTGTGAGTGAGGACGCCTTGAATGCCACGTGTCCCATGGATGAGCTACTGCAGTGTAAACCAAATGTGAAAGGGGCAAATGAATGGGCGCAACTTTGTGCAAGTTTAAATGAGGAGCAGATTAAATGGTGTGTCCCTTGGCAGCGTAGATCACAAATCATATATCATTGCGGGAGGTACCCTAATGTACCCCTCATGGGTATCAGGTGTTGTATTAATTACAATCATGTGTTAGCACAAAGGCAATTTGGGCGTCCTATGAGAGGATCACCTACACCTGCATCTCTTGCCATATTGCAAATCTATTATGAGGAAGGAACCTTTGCTGAAGTGCTTCATCAAGTTAGGAATGCTTGGGGCAACATTGTTCGTGCAGAAAGGGACCCCAGACCATGGACTATCGATGAAGGAATTCCTTACAGCCATTGGATTGCAGAGAGGGTTAGAACAGTGAAGTTGCCTTTCAGGTTAATTTCTCCTAACCTAGATTATGGAAAACCGTTTCATGATGCTGAAAATGAGGAAGTAAAACTGTTGAAGGCAGAACTCGAGCAAATGAAACTAGAAAATGCCAAGTTGACCAATAATCTTCAGAACCTACAACATGATTACGTGAATTTTAAGCAAGATAGTGTGGAAAACAACGAAGCATACGAGGAGTTGTTAAGAAGACAAAAGCAAGAACTGGTAGCGGCCAACATTGAGCTGACTTTGAAAGATCGGGAATATGATATAATTGAGATATCAGAGCGTGTTACGAAGCAATTGTGTGACCAATTCCAAAGGGACAAGCAAAAAGCACTAGAGGAGCTGCACAAAATGCATATTAGAATGGACAACGCCGAACAACAGGCGAAAGCAGCGGTGACAAAACTAAAGAAGGAACGTTGGCATCGGGCTGAATCAGAGAAGAAACATCAAGAGTTGATGAATCAGATGAAGGAGTATACCGTTGAACAAGGGCGAGTTATAGAAAACTGGAAGAGAAGTTTCTCACAACTAGCTTCCCTTGCTAATGAAGCCATTAAGGATGTCCCTAAGTTATTAGCTGATGCTGAATCTGTAATGCCGATCTTTAATCCGCCTAAGAAGGTCGAAACTTTCCTCAATTACTGCAAGAAACTGATGAGAGAAATGAAGAATGTGATGGCTAAGGCTCGTGATAATTGATCGTGATTTTGCATAACTCACATGTGGTGAACTTAAATGTGGAGGATGAACTGTCCTATTGACTTTGTTTCATGTTAATTTCCAGATTATACATTTGGCGATGTTTTCACATCTTTATAATTTCTTACTATAGTAATTGCGTTACTTTGTCTTTCCTCTTTTTCTTTTTCTTTTTATTTTCTTTTCCTTAATTTATTTCATCTAATGAAATTCAGTTTAAAAATAACAATACGGCTAAGTCTCCAAGACACCCTAAAGGACACGAACCGGTGGCAAAATCATGGAGAACCAGGGAGAAGTTGAAGAGGGAATGAAAGCCGATATCCAACAGTTGAAGGGACAAATGAGTCAAATATTAGAGGCTCTGAATGCCTTACAAAGCCCTGGAGATTCGTGCGCACAACGACCACAACAAAGAGTTCCAGAGGCACCAACTTTCCCTTCCTATGGTCTTCCTCCGAATTACACTCCACCCTCAAGAGTGGACTTGGAACATCTTGACGCTCAAAAGGCCGAAGATAATGCAGTTGAAGTAGAAGACGAGCCTGGGGCAACCACTTTCACAATTCCTGAGAAGACGATCCAACCAGGTATTGAGAGTATGATAATGAAAGAACAACCCGAGACGAAGTCTTCATCTTATGTCGTTACACCAGCAGATTTTAAGGACGACAAGAGTAAATTAGAAGTCTTTGAGAAGAGGTTGAGAGCCATAGAGGGCGAAGGAAGTTTTGAATTTGGAGATGCTAGAAAACTATGTTTAGTTCCTGATGTGGTGATACCTCCAAAGTTCAAGTTGCCAGAGTTTGAGAAATATCGGGGAAATACTTGCCCAAGGAGTCATATAACCATGTACTGCAGAAAAATGGCAGCTTATGCCAACGATGAAAAACTTTTGATTCACTTCTTCCAAGAAAGTTTAACTGGCGTGGCTTTAACTTGGTACATGCGCTTAGAAACGACTCACATCTACTCATGGAAAGATCTGGTTGATGCATTCCTAAGGCAGTATGAATATAATAAAGATCTAACACCTGATAGAGTACAATTGCAGAACATGTTGAAGAAAGAGTCTGAATCATTCAGAGAATATGCCCAAAGGTGGAGAGAAATTGCTGCTCAAGTAGAACCGCCTCTGAGTGACAAGGAGATGACTACCATATTTCTGAATACTCTACAACCACCATTTTATGAACACATGATAAGCAGTGTCTCCTCAAGTTTTGCTGACATAGTAGTAATTGGAGAGAGGGTTGAGGGTGGCATAAGAAATGGAAAAATTGCACTAGGCCCAGAGCTAGTAGCAAGTTTAAATGAGTATGGTCCTAGACATGAAGAACGAAGAGCTAATTCACATTTTACTGCCTACCCTCAAGTGTCACATTCCTGTGGGTCCAATCGAGCCATTCAGCGAAGAAATTACAATCGTGATGAAAAGGTCGCCAACTTTACTCCTATCCCCATGACCTATACAGAGCTACTGCCAGATCTTCTCCGCAACAACCTCATAAAGGTTTGTCCCACCAGGCCTGTACGACCTCCTTATCCAAAGAACTATGACATAAATGTCAGGTGTGATTATCATGAAGGAGCACGTGGACATTCAACAGAGGCATGTAAGGCTCTAAAGCATAAAGTGCAATCTTTGATCGATTCAGGATGTTTAAAGTTTGAAGAAAGTCAATCCAGCACTGTGGCAAGGCATGATTTCGCCTCTACAAATGCCATGAACAAATAAAGAGGACACTAGGACTGTATGGGAAAGCATATGTTATTGTAAAAGGCGAAATTGATGATTGTTTTGCTCGTGTTTTGAATTGTCTTGCTATGAGGGCTATGCTCATTGATATCATGTTTCCATCCATGACTTTTAATTTGAACTTTCATTACGAGGTATCTCCAAAGTTTACTGGAAATCATGTCCTAATAGGGTGTCGCGGAGAGAACGAAAGCCGCAAAGAACAAATTCAAAAAAAACAAAAAAATGAAGGCAATCTTGAGTCACTCGTCTTTCTTGTAAATCGTCAAACTCTTGTTTTTCGAAAATAGCAAAAAAGGAATAAAAAATGATAATCGAAAACAAAAGTTGCAGTGTCAGATTATTCCGAGGTCAAATGTTGAATAAAAAATAACAATTTGACGTTTTTTTTTCGAGACGTTTGCGCGCATGTTGCTTGAAAACCTTCAGCATTTACCTTTTCCAAAATAAAGGATTTTCCCCAACAAACACTGTCACTACTCTCAGTAACAAAGTAAACCTTTACACTGGGCATATTGGCTTGACCAAAATTACTCTCGCTTGTGCTAGTTGGGTGATCCCTGAATTCATTGAGACAAACAAAAGAAATTCCAAAAAGAGGATAAGCCCGCTAGATTGAAAATCCGAAAGGGCAGTCTAGAAAGGAAAAGAAAGGAAAAAAGAACTCATGTTGAGGTCATCTAGTCGTAGAATTAATCTTTTGAAAATAAAGCAATCAGAATTTGAAATGATGTGTGGCCATCTTTTCTTTATCTAAAAAGCAAAAAATATATATCCATTGTCACCCCGTTTGAGCCAAAAATAAACTCTTTTTCAAAATTATCCCCAAGCAAGGGTTGTCATCTGGTAGGAGTCAACTCATGATGCAAATGAAGAACACTCAATGATCAAACGAAGAAATTTAATCAAGAAGAGTGAACAAAGAAAAACAAAAGGAACAAAAAATCACAAAGTGATGATGAAAAATGAAAAAAACGAAGTTCAAGAAAAAAAAAGAAGAGTGCTCAAAAGATCAAATAGTTGACACAATGTTAGATGATAACCCTTGTTTCAAAAAAATAATAATAACCGACAAGCATTCATTTGAGCCTTTATATCTTTTTTTCAATACCTTTAGCCTTTAGCCACATTACAAGCCTAATAAAGTCCACACAGATTGAATAATGTTTGCTCACGTTTTCATGAAACTTAATTTTGCGATAAGGCGAAATGACTTTCAATGTGTTAAAAAAAAAAGAGGTTAAAAAAATGAAAAAACAAAAAAAAACAAAAACTTTGAAAATGAATGAAAAAAGAGTAATGTCTCAAGAAGAAGGGATCTCTTTGCCAACCAGCTAGCAGCATGCAAAAGAAAATCAAAGCAATTGGGGCCATCCTTTTAGCCAGTCCTTTTCATGCCCACCACCTCTTCCAAACAAAACCCCATGCCAAAAAAAAACAAAACACAAAAACTGGGGCAACTTGGTGGATCTCACCACGCGTCTTTTCCTTGAAATTCATCAACCCATAATCTTAAGACTGGGGCAGCTTTGCAGATCTCACTTGAATTCTTCACCCTAGCTATCATGGATCCATACCCGTGCTCATTTTCCCAAACACCGAATTGGGGCAGCTTTTGGGTATCTTATTTCACTTTGCATTCATGGGTTACTTCTCCTTTAAGCAGTGTATAAGGAATGATGTGTTCACACGGCTATCCCATTCTCTTCCAAACCATTCTAAACAACTCTCATTCTTCACTTGCCAGTAAATTCAAGCATGTGCGCGTTGATGTCTCGGAAGAAAAAGTCAAAAATGTAATAATCTCAAAGTCAGATCTCGGATGTATGACATTCCTCGCTTTTCGAATCATTGAAAACAATGACCAGTTTGATGATTGCAAGTAAGACAATTGACTCAAGCAAAAAAAAAAAAAAAAAAAAAAAAGCAACACAAAACAAAGCAAATGTTTTCATATGTGGCGTCAATCCACTCAAAAAGAAAGTCTTTCTGATCGAAACCATCTTCATTCATATGAATGGTTATCGAATCCTTCTTCAAAAACACAAAAAGAATAACATTCAGATTTTCTCTTTCAAGCCATATTGTTTCATGTCGATCAAACTTTTTCTCTCATATCAGGGTCTTGACATCCTTATCCCGCATCAAGATTTTAACACTTTGAAATGAAAGGTTTCAACACCTTGATGTCTTTTCAAAAATCAATTTCCTGTCAAAATTACAAAACATTTCACAAATTACAAGTTTCAAGAATTTCAAAATTTGAAAGCCCAGTTCCACACTGGCCCCCAAGCCCAGTTTTCACACTGGCCCCCAAGCCCAGTTTCTACACTGGCCCCTAAAGCCCAGTTTTCACACTGGCCCCCAAGCCCAGTTTTCACACTGGCCCCCAAGCCCAGTTTTAACACTGGCCCAAAAGCCCAATTTTCACATTGGCCCCCAAGCCCAGTTTCTACACTGGCCCCCAAAGCCCAGTTTCCACACTGGCCCCCAAGCCCAGTTTCCACACTGGCCCACAAAGCCCAGTTTCTACACTGGCCCCCCAAGCCCAGTTTCTACACTGGCCCCCAAGTCCAGTTTCAACACTGGCCCCCAAAGCCCAGTTTCCATACTGGCCCACAAAGCCCAATTTTCACATTGGCCCAAAGCCCAGTTTTCTACACTGGCCCCCAAAGCCCAGTTTCCACACTGGCCCCCAAGCCCAGTTTCAACACTGGCCCCCAAAGCCCAGTTTCCATACTGGCCCACAAAGCCCAATTTTCACATTGGCCCAAAGCCCAGTTTTCACACTGGCCCCCAAGCCCAGTTTCAACACTGGCCCCCAAAGCCCAGTTTCCATACTGGCCCACAAAGCCCAATTTTCACATTGGCCCAAAGCCCAGTTTTCACACTGGCCCACAAAGCCCAACTCGTCTGGCCCTCAAAGCCCAGTTTTCTTTGCCACCCTAAGTTCAAGTGTTCCTTTTGTATTCCAGCCTTCTTCTAGACAACGATCAAACTTTCTTTGTTGCGTCATGACAATCTTCATTGATTTCAAAGATCGTATTTAGATCAGTTCTTACTCTAGTTTTTTCTCTTTTGAAACCCAGACGAAATTAGTGTTTCAATCTTTACTTAGCTTTTACTCAGATAATACGAAAATATCAAATTTTCATATTATCGAGTAATATCTAAGTAAAGAGGGGCAGCTGTCAACACCCAATTTCGTCCGGGTGACTAAATAATATGTTTTGTACTTTTTACTCTATTTTTTATTTTATATCTTTTCATCATTTCGTATTGTTTATTTTCAATTTTATTTTATTTTATTTTATTTTATTTTGTTTTGTTTTATTTTATTTTATTTTATTTTATTTTATTTTTATTTTACATTTTATTATTTATAGTTATTTCTTTTTATCAGTTTCTTTTTGCTGTTTAAGTTTTATATATATGTTTCTTTAGTTAAACGTTAACAAACAAAAAATCTAAGAAAAAATGAAAAGAGAGAAAAATACGATGGTCAACTAAGCCCTTTTAGGAATGGCATGCTTTTCTTCTCCCTGTTCTCAGACTACACACACAAACTAAGCTTTCTTGCAAAGTCTACCATCCTCCAACATTGTCTCTCCTGCAATATGATCACAGTCTATCTAAATGTCCCTACGCTTACAGTCATACATAAGGGGAAAGGATCTCTGATTTGCTTTGACCAATTGATCCAATTAAAACATAAAAAGAGAAAAAGACAAACAGAAAATCAAAAAAAAGGGCGATACGCCCCTGATCATAGAGAAAGCAGAGATGATGGAAACAGTTTTTGGGGGAGGGGGAACTGGCTTCATTACAATCGAGATTGGAGGGTCATAAAAAGAAAAAACGGAGGAACAACGCCCGGGGGGAACCGGCGACCTTGACTCCCCTCATTTTCCAACAACATTATCATTCACTCTCACACGGCTCTGAGGAGGAGGATTGATCTTCTGGCTTCCACCTATCAGGCACCTCATGACCACAACAAAATGCAAAGATTCCCTTGACCTCCAACGCCAAGCCCGATTCACTCTGGTTACAACATCCATCATTCACTTAAAAAAAAAATAACAAAAGAAAGCCGCAAGGAAAAGGATTTCATCTCAAGCACGAGGCAAACAATAGAGAAAGAAGCTCCAAGAGGTAAGCTTGCTGCATCTCATTTGCAATCGTTGTTAGAATAGCTTTATGCTCTGCTTATGTGTGATTGTTACTTGAATATTCCAAACCGTGTATGTATATATCATGGTCATCTTCTCTTCTCCACTCTGTTCGACACCTGAAATACAACACCTGAAATACAAAGATTAAACCATTTACTCGTTTTCCAACCTCTATAGTTTCTTCCATTCCCTAGCCCAATTCAATGCTAAATTAAGAAGCAAACTTCCCACTACTTTCTTCAGCCATCATCAACCGCTCGGGTTCTCCTCCGATCATCGTGAACACACCCATCATAACCACCCCAATCCAGATTCACCCATGACCAAAAAAATCTCAAGAAAACTCACGGCCAGCACCTATCATCTTCATCTTTCTTCTTCATTTTTCATCCCCAACAACCACCTCTGGACCCGTCTTTGGATTGTGATTTCTAAACTAAGACAACAATGTGAGGAGAAGAGGAGAATCTCTGTGCATCTCGGTTGGGACCGTCGGGAAAGGCGTTGTTCTTCCCGGCGTAAGCTCGCAACGGCTATGGCAGAAGAGGAGATCTGACAGAGCGGCCCGTGACGGCGACAGGCGGCTCGCGACTGCCAGTCGGGTGGAGGTCTGGACGTGCGGCGGAGACGAGCCCCTCCGTGGGTCGCCGGTGTTGGAGAAGTAGTGGCATGGTGGCCGGGTCGCGGTGGCTGGTTCAGTGGCGTGGTGGCTGGATTTGACGAAGCAGTGGCGCGGAGACTTGAAGAGGTGGTGACGCGGCGGCTGGTTCAGTGGCGTGGTGGCTGGATTTGACGAAGCAGTGGCGCGGAGACTGGAAGAAGCAATGACGTGGTGGCTGGTTCGCGGAAGCAGTGGCGCGGAGACAGTCACCGGTGGCAGCAGCGACGAGGATGCAAGGCGGGAGGCGAGTGCGTTCTCCTCTCGCGCGCCACGGTGGCCGTTTGGACGGAGGTTGGGAGGTGGTCATTGAACGGTGGAGGTGAGTGCTTTTGGCTTCTCTTGCTCAGAGAGAAAGAGACCCTTGCTCTCAGTGGCGGTGAAATGGCGTGATGAGAAGAATGGGAGAAACCCCTGAGGGTCTCCTGAGCTGAAGAATGGAAAGGCCTTGGGCCTGTTTTTCTTTTTTTCAACCCAACTCTATAATAAACTAAAAAAATGCATAATAAAACATTTTCTCCTTCACGCACCCCCGTTTCTCACCCGCACACCCCCACACCTCTTTGGGCCAGTGCTGGGCCATGCCCAAAACAAAACCAAACAAAGTTGTTTCTGTTCCCCCTGTTTTCCTTTTCACGCCCCCTGTCTATCTGGGCTTAGGCCCAGTTCGCTGTTGGAAATAAAATTAGTTTGGGCATCCCCGTTATCACTTCCACACCCCTTTCAGTTTGGATTTAGGCCCAATCTATATATATAAAAAAAAATAATAAAAAAAATAAAAATAGTTTAGACACCCCATTTTCTCATTTAGGCACCCCTACTATTTGTTTTATTTTTATTACTTATTTATTTATTTGCTTTTCTTTATTTATTTTATTTTGTTCCCTTATTTATTTTATTCTATTTGTTTTTTTTATTATTTTATTATTTTTATTGTTGTTATTGTTTTTTTATTGTTTTTATTTTATTTTATTTATTTATTCTAAATATCTATTTATTTTAAAATGCATATTTAATAATACATAAAAAATAAAATATTTATATATATATATATATATATATATATATATATATATACAAAAATTACAAAAATATGTTTTAAAGGTTTAAGCACATGTGTGATCGCACGCATCGTCCTTGTGCTAAAAAACCTTTTCTCGTTCTTTTACAAAAAAATAATTATATAATAAAAATATTTTAAAGGTTTAAGCACATGTGTGATCGCACGCATCGTCCTTGTGCTAAAAAACCTTTTCTCGTTGTTTTACAAAAAAATAATTATATAATAAAAATATTTTAAAGGTTTAAGCACATGTGTGATCACACGCATCGTCCTTGTGCTAAAAACATTTTCTCGTTCTTTTATAAAAAAATAATTATATAATAAAAATATTTTAAAGGTTTAAGCACATGTGTGATCGCACGCATCGTCCTTGTGCTAAAAACTTTTTCTCGTTCTTTTATAAAAAAATATAAATACCAAAAAATATATTTTAAAGGTTAAGCACGTGTGTGATCGCTCGCATCGTCCTCGTGCTAAAAACCTTTTCTCAACACTTTCAAGCAAACAAACAGTCTTTCAGCCAGAACTACGTGATCCTTGATTCTCCACCAAAAGTGGAGATACGTAGGAGCAAGGCTAGTCCTTGTCAGGTTCACTTCCCAAAAATCCAAAATCATTTCAAAACAAATTTTCAAACAATTTCCAAACAAATTTCTCAAACAGATTCAAAAAGAACTACGTAACCCTGATTTCTCATTCTAAATGAGAATACGTAGGAGCAAGGTCAATCCTTGTCGGGCCCAAAAAACTAAAAAATACATTTTGTTTCTTTAGAGTCTTATTTTAGGGGATAGTTAAACATTTTGAAAACCACATCACTTTCGCGTATTTAGTTAAAGGTACTGCCTTCGGGCAGGCGCTGTAGGGTGCTAATACCTTCCCTACGCGTAACCGACTCCCGAATCCAGAATCTGGTTCTTGTAGACCGTGCCTTATCATTTTTATGGTTTTTCCGTAGTTTCCCAGAATAAACTATGGTGGCGACTCCAAAATCTCTTTTCAAAACCCGTTTCCTTTTTTGGATTGTCTTCCCGTCGCGATTCTGGTTGCGACAGTGTAGTATAAGCTAGGAAGTGACTCTTATGTCATCTCTTAAGGACCAAACTTTGGTTCGGGCAAAAGGTCGAACACGTGGTGGGGTGGTTTTAGGGACAGTTGCAACTTGAAATTAACAAACTAAAACACGAAATCAAACACTAATTGAAACTAGTTTGTCACTAGCTCAATTACAATGCTTCCAATCACAAATCAACAACAATTACACACCACTCTAACCCCTAATGCAGCATGAATTAACCAACTAAGCAAAGACTAATCATGCTTTCATAAAAGTGAGTTAAGCAAACGCAATGCTCCCATTTAATCATGTCCACACTGCCATAGATTAAGGAAATACGGTTCAATCGACTAAGCAAAGATTAAATACAATTAGGCAACTAAGCATGTACCAAATTGCAAGCATGTAAAATAATTAAATATGGAGCAAGGTCAGAACAATAAAATCACCATGACAGACCAACAATCTCAAGGAAAACGTTGCAATTTCATTAATGATCAACCAAGCACACTTAGGCTACCATTAAAGCGTAACCAAAACAACAAAACAAACTATTTAACATTATCAAACCTGGAATGAAATGCAAAATACGAATTAGCAAGGGAAACAACTTCATAAATTAGGAAAAACGAAACAGCAAAACTAGTGTGTGAAATTGTAACCTAGAACAAAATTGAGGAGCAAACAAATTGGGAAAAACGAAATTAAAGAACGAAAACGTAACAGCAAGAATGCAAACGTAATAGCAAGACAGAAAAACGAAAATGAATTTGCAATTGAAAATGAAATTGATTCAATACAAGGCACCAGAAAACGAAAGCAAACCTAAACCCCCAATGGGGGGGAGTGGAAAACGTCCCAATGCTAGGAAAACTGATGAGTACATATTTATGCCCACATTTATGTTTTAAAATTCAAATTTTTTATGAGATTCTTGTGCTTAAATGATTGATTTAAAATAAGATTTTTTATGATTAGCTTTATCGGGTTTCGAAATTAAAGATGCTTAAAATTTGATTTTAGTTGCATAAATTATTTTGGATAGTCTAATGTTTGTTGATGCAGCTGGAATTAAAGTCTGAATTGCAATTCTGAAAACAAAGAAAAGGCTAAAATGCAATTAGAGAAAATTTCTGGACTTTTGTGCAATTTAAATAAAATAAAGGGTTGAAATGTAATTTTGGGGAATTTTATTTTAAAAGATAATTTGGAGAAAATATATCTTTAGATATTTTATTTGATATTGTTAAATAATTACCTTATTTAACTATATCAAAACCTAAAAAATGAAAGTGAGGGAGAGGATGGGGAGAGCATTCCTAAAATTTGATTTTTGGTCTTTATAACCCCAAAAAACGAAAATGCCCTCCATGTGGGCTTCTCCTAATCTGACCAAAAATAGCCCAAATGTAATTGTGGTCCAAAATACATATTAAAAATGAAATTAAAAATAAAATGTTGCTGTGAAAATAATAAATGACGTGGTCACACTCTTGTTGTTCGAAAATATGATTCCAAAATTGTCCTACAAATAATAATTGGAATAATTAAGCCCAAATAATTGAAATTAATTAAAATAAGAATTACTAGTCTAATTAAGCCCAAATATTGAAAATGAGACAATAATGGAGAATTAAACATAATTCACTAATACAATTCGGTGTGGAAAGCTAAGTAAATAGTACAAAATAATTATTCATAAAAATAAACCACACTTAGCCTTTTGCACTCCTGGGCAAAATTAAGACGCAGAACAAGGAACAATTCAAGATACATCAAGAGAGTGACACAACCTCCGAAAACAGAAACAAAAGGACACACAAGTAAACAAACAAATTTACACAATCCTATATGAATCCTGGAAAGATAAAAGGAATAGACAACATCCAATACATAAAGAATCAGAGAAAGCAGATACTCATAGAAATCATCCAAGTAATTCAAGACATGGAAAAAAATAATCAATCAACTCATAAGGTGAATCAAAAGCAACAGAACCTCACATATGCACTATCACTATTTTTCTCAAGTGTCTAGGATAAACATTGTCAACTCAATGCACTCAAAAAGCAAGCAACAAATAGACTTGGCAAGCCTCTAATATCAACACTAAAAAGATATGCATGTTCAAATCAAATGGTCTTTTCATTGTTGTAATGGGGACAAGGACAAGAGAGGATAACATATAGATAAGAAGCTACAAACCAAAAAGAATAGAGGAGCAATGGGGAACAAGTGAAAATACAATCAAATCACACCCCAAACCTGTAATTCAATCCTCATCTTGACTCCACTTATTGATTTTTTTTTTTAATTTTCAATTAAGCAAACGTAATGGTCCCATTTAAGCATGTACACGCTGCCATAGATTAAGCAAATGCGGTTTAATCAACTAAGCGAAGATTAAACACAATTGGCCAACTAAGTGTGTATCCAATTGCAAGCACATAACATAATTAAATATGGAGCAAGGTTAAAACAGAAAAATCACCATGACAGACCAACAATCACAAGGAAAACATTACAATTTCACTAATGATCAACCAAGCACACTTAGGCTACCATTAAAGCGAAACCAAAACAACAAAACGAACTATTTAACATTATCAAACCTTGAACGAAAGTCAAAATACAAAAATGCAATGCAAACAACTTCATAAATTGGGAAAAACGAAACAGAAAAGCAAGTGTACAAAATTGAGCAGCAAACAAATTAGGAAAAACGAAATTAAAGAACGAAAATGTAATAGCAAGAATGGAAACATAACAACAAGATAGAAAAACGAAAATGAATTTGCAATTGAAAATGAAATTGGTTCAATACAAGAGCTCAGAAAATGAAAGCAAACCTAAACCCCCAAAGGGAGGGGAGTGGAAAACGTCCAGATGCTAGGAAAACCTAAAAAACGAAAGTGAGGGAGAGGAGGGGGAGAGCGTTCCTAAAATCTGATTTTGGGTCTTTATAACCCCAAAAAACGAAAATGCCCTTCATATGGGCTTCTCCTAATTTGACCAAAAATAGCCCAAATATAATTGTGGTCCAAAATACATATTAGAGAGGTGTTTTATATTTTTGACGTGGAGGTCTCTATAAAAGCCTTGTTGTAAAAACCTTGATCATTATCATGCATTTGCTTCCTAGTGAGGAAGGACACTGGATTTGGCTTGGCCGAACCAGTATAAAAAGTAGTTGATTTTTCTATCCCTACACTTTTACTTAATCGAATCTATACTGCGTTTAATCAACTTTATTTCCGCTGCACTTAAAAATCTTTTTCTTTGTGTTTCAAGAAAGTTTTTAAAGTCATCTACTTTGCGAAAAAGATTTAAAGAAAATATTGTTTTTGTATTTCACCAATTCACCCCCCCCCCCTCTTGGTGTGGAAAATTAAGCCATTCTATTTTAACAATTGGCAGGTTTTCATAAAATATTTGAAAAACTAGTCGATTATGTTTTCTGTTAAATCGACTAATCTTGGAAAATGGCTTCTATTTTTCAAACAGGAAGGGCTAATGAATCTGCTTTTGAATTGGTGCATGTTACTTGCAATGAAAAATCAAAATCAATCACTAATGGTTTTTATGAATCATTTGAAACAGGTTCTTTGCGAATTGGGAAAAATTGTGTTAATGGTTTGGAATTCGAATTGGAAAGAGTAGATCTTCAAGCTAAAAAATTTATGAAATTCATTAAGAAGGATCATTAGAATCAGAATGATGATAGAGAGAAGATGTCTGAAAATAATCTCATCATGATGGCAAAATCAGAAACGGCAAAAAATTGGTTGAAGCAAGGAAAAAAAGCTCCATGTGGTATTTGGACAGCGAATGCTCTAGACACATGATAGGAGATTCAACAAAATTCACAAGCATTTCTTACAAGACATCTGGCCATGTTACATACGGGGACAACAACAAAGGAAGAATCATCGGTATTGGTAAAATCAAAACTCCCTCTTCTTATGAGATTAAAGATGTGCTTCTTGTTCAAGGACTAAAACACAATTTGCTTAGTATTAGTCAGTTGTGTGACAGAGGAATTAAAATTACGTTTGAACCTAAGTACTGTTTGATCAACAACGGTTCAACTGATGAGCTGCTACTTGTGGGAAAAGGATTCAATAATATCTACATAATCAATTTCAAAGAAACTTCATTCAAATCAGTTGTATGCCCGATGACACAAGAAGATGATGCATGGCTTTGGCACAAGAGATTATCTCACATCAACATGGGGGCCAACTAAATAGGCTTGTATCCAAGAATCTTGCATAGGTCTTCCTAGTATTTGCTATGCCTCTAAGAGAGTTTGTGATGCTTGCCAAAAGGGAAAACAAACAAGGCAATCCTTCAAGAATAAAAAGGAAATGTCAACCACTAGACCTTTGCAACTTCTACACATGGACTTATTTGGTCCATCAAGGGTAAAAAGTCTAGGAGGAAATTCCTATGGACTAGTGATAGTGGATTAATACTCTCGCTTCATGTTAAACCCTTGGCAAGTGTAACCGAATCGTATCAAGTAATAAACCTGGTAAGACCAAGTATCGTTCTCCCAAAGGACTCACGGCCTAGACAGTTGTGTGGTTTGTTGATTAGCTAAGACTTGCAAAACTGATTGATTAAGATTTAAATGAAAATACTCAAAAGTAAATATGAATGCATGGATTGATCAATGGTAAGAAGAAACAAAACACGTGAATTGAAATATATGGATGATTATGTTGTTGGGGTTTATCAATTTCATCCTATCTACTCTCATGTATTCAAGAATTCATCTTTCTTCATTAATTGTTAATGCCACTTTCTAAATTACGTTAAACGTGATGTCTCGGCGAAAGCCTAATCATAATCACTAGTTTACCATGTCTTGTCTCCCTAGCAATTAATCATGCATTATAGTGAACAGAAGCTTAAAGGCAACCAACCATCATACTCCTATGTCTAGGTTTATACTACTATTGGGAGAGATTCCCCAGCTCTAGATTTCTCTGTATGTGTCCATATCGACAAAATCAATGATCATGACATCGAATGAGTTAAACAATGCATGCTTTGAGCAAAGAGGAAAAACCTTAACAATTAATGAAAGAAAGCATGTATCTTAAAGAAGATTTTGAAGAACAAATTCCATACATGAGAGTTTCAAAAAGGATTACATTGATTCCCCATCAACAATAAATGTTTAGTTCACCATATTCATGGTGAAACTAGATGAAATACAATGAAAGAGTGAAAAGATAAAACCCTAGAAAGGTGTGAAAGGAGTTGTAGCATCCAAAATCCTCCTCCAAGGGGTGAAAAGAGTGTGTTTCTGCTTCGTCCCAGCCAAAGATGACTGACCTAAGTTAACTAAAACATTATATAGACTTCTAAATATTATAGAAAAGTGAGCCCAAGCCCATAAGAATGTCGCTCAACGGTTTTATCGCTCAACGGTAAGTGCGGCACTTCAGTTTTGCCCCTCAACTACTGTTTTTGTCCCTCAGCGGTGATTTCGGCACCTGAAAAGTGGCGCTCAGCGGTAATTACCGCTCAGCGCAACTTTTTCTGCACTCTGGTTGACTTTTCTGCATTCTAGTTGATTGGTTGACTTTTCTGATTGACTGGTTAACTTTTCTACATTCCAACCATTCTATACTTTAACTCTTCTTTCAAATCATTCTAATAACCTATAAAATCAAGGGAATCTAGCACAAAACCATTAAATTCACCTTCTACTCTCTTATTCACAAAACTAAAGCAAAAACATGAGTTCAAGCAAGCTTCTAAGTCAAAAAGGGTGTTTTAAACATCAAAATTAAGTATAAAAATAACGGTTTTTCAACCGCTGAGAAGGAAATCAGGATAAAGTCAATTAGAAGTGACCATGGCAAAGAATTTCAAAATGAAGCTTGCGATGAATATTGTGCTGAAATGGGGATATCTCACAACTTCTCTGCTCCAAGAACACCTTAGCAAAATGGAGTTGTTGAAAGGAAGAATAGAGCTTTGGAAGAGTTGGCAAGAACCATGCTAAATGAGAGGGACTTGCCTAAATATTTTTAGGCAGAAGTAAGTACAACATGCTATGTTTTAAACAGAACTGTGATAAGATTAGTTTTGAAGCTAACTCCATATGAGCTTTTCAAGGGAAGAAAGCCAAACATCTCTCACCTAAGGATCTTCGGATGCAAATTTTTTATGCTAAACAATGGAAAGGAAAACCTTGGTAAATTCGACTCCAAGGCTGATGAAGCAATTTTTATAAGAGACTCACTTACTAGCAAAGCTTATTGGGTATACAACAAAAGAACAATGCGAGTTGAAGAATCTGTTCATGTTACGTTTGATGAGTATATTAAAACTACAGTTAATTTTGAACAATTTAGAAAACCTATAGAAGTTGATGGCTTTGCTGAAGAGGAAGAAGAAAAGGAGGGAACTCCTAAAGAAGAAAACACTGAAAATGCAATCGACTCTCCCAAAACAGAATCGATTAAGGAATGGAAAGTTCCTAAAAATGTCTCAACAGGAAACATAATTGGTGATATCTCGAAAGGAGTTTCGACTAAAAGACAACTCAATCAGTTCTGCATGAACGTTGCCTATGTTTCCAAAATTGAACCAACGAAGGTTGAAGATGCTCTTGCGGATGATAGTTGGATGATGGCCATGCAAGAGGAACTGAATCAATTTAAAAGGAACAATGTGTGGGAACTAGTACCAAGAAATGAAAACTCGTAGGTTATTGGTACTAAGTGGATTTTTAGAAACAAGATAAATGATTCAGGGGAAATCATAAAGAACAAAGCACGACTGGTTGCTAAAGGCTACAGTCAAGAGGAAGGAATCGATTATGATGAGACATATGCATCAATGGCTAGATTTGAAGCTATAAGAATTCTTCTTGTTGTTGGCTCTGTAATGAAGTTCAAACTATATCAAATGGATGTCAAGAGTGCATTCTTAAATGGATATATTAAGGAGGAAGTTTATGTGGAACAACCACCTGGTTTTGAGGACTTTGAACATCCAGATTATGTTTGAAGCTTAAAAACACTCTATATGGTTTGAAGCAAGCTCCTAGATCATGGTATGAACGTTTAAGTGAATTCCTGGAAAGAAGGGATTCTCTAGGGGTAAAGTTGATTCTACTCTCTTTATTAAAAATTCAAATAAAGATAAATTGTATGTTAAAATTTATGTTGATGACATTACTTTTGGATCAACTAACTCTACTTTATGCAAAGAATTCTCTAAGACCATGCAGGATGAGTTTGAGATGTCCATGATGGGAGAACTCAATTACTTCCTAAAACATGAAGTCAAGCAGACTAAGGAAGGAATCTTCATTCATCAGTCCAAGTACTGCACTGATTTATTAAAGAAATTTAAAATGTTGGATTGCAAAGACGCTGCCACTCCCATGGCAACAAACTGCTACTTGGATCTTGATGAAGCTGGCAAAGCTGTTGATCAAAATATGTATAGAGGTATGATTGGATCTCTATTGTACTTAACTGCTAATAGATCTGACATTATGCATAATGTATGTCTTTGTGCTAGGTTTTAGTCTTTACCAAAAGAATCACACCTAACAGTTGTAAAAAGAATTTTGAAATATCTTAAAGGAACCAAAAATCTTGGTTTGTGGTATCGAAATAGTACAAGTCTTTTTCTTGAAGGTTATAGTGATTTTGATTTTTGTGGTTGTAAGCTAGATAGAAATAGCACTAATCGTACTTATCATCTACTTGGATCTTCTCTAGTCTCTTGGCATTCAAAGAAACAAGCTTGTGTGGCATTATCTATCACAAACGTTGAATATACATAGCAACAGGAAGTTGTTGTGCTCAGTTTCTTTTGATAAAGAGTCAACTAGAAGATTTTGGCATATCTTTAAATCATATATATCTTTAAAATGTGATAACACAAGTGCGATAAATCTGACTAAAAATCATGTTCTTCATTCGAAAACTAAGCGTATTGAAATAAGGCATCATTTCATATGTGATCACATCCTCAAGGGTGAAATTAAGGTCGAATATGTAGATACCTTACATCAATGGGTTGATATTTTTACAAAATCGTTGAACAAGGAAAGATTTTATACTATTCAAAATGAACTGGGAATCTTAGATGACAATAGTATAAAATAGTTATTTAATCTGATTATAATCAATTGTGTTATGTATGAAGTTGAATGTATTATTGATTATTGTTGCATTCATAATTTACACATGCATATTATAACTGTAATAATTCTTGCATTACAATGATTCTAAAATGCTTGATCTGGAAAGGATCTTGAAAGGTTTTTGCAGGAACATTGCTTCTGGATAAACAACACTGGAGATTCAACTCTAATAAAAAGAAATGAAGTTGATTATGAATTTGGGACAATCGACTGTGGTTAAAAGGGGTTAAAAATTCCATGAGTTGGAATATTGTTATCTATTTATTGATTACATACTGTTGATTGTTTTATATTTGTTATATCTTTGTGTTATAATTGATTGAAATGTTTGAGCGATTATACTGAGATTGTTGTATTGATATTGCATTGATATCCTTACATGTTTTCTAATTGATACAAATCTGTCAAATGTCAATAAATGCTGTTATATTTTTTGAATATTGCATTGTGCATCTGGATTTTGAATATGAAACATGCATAATGACAGGGGGAGAATTACATATTTTTTAGATATTTCACAAGCCTATACTTAAGGGAGAGAGTACATTCTTTCTTATGTGATTATCTGCGACAGGGGAGCATCTGTGTTTGTTTTATGATTTACTGATGCATCTCTGAAATAATTGATTATATGAATATCAATACCTGTTTGCATACCTTTTTTCCTAATGCCCTAAGGGGGAGAATTATACTGAATTCAATCCTCATCTTGACTCCACTTATTGAACTTTTTTTAATTTTCAATTAAGCAAACGCAATGCTCCCATTTAAGCATGTACACGCTGCCATAGATTAAGCAATTGCAGTTCAATCGACTAAGCAAAGATAAAACACAATTGGCCAACTAAGTGTGTACCCAATTGTAAGCAGAGAACATAATTAAATATGGAGCAAGGTCAAAACAGCAAAATCACCATGGCAGACCAACAATCTCAAGGAAAACATTACAATTTCACTAATGACCAACCAAGCACACTTAGGCTACCATTAAAGCGAAACCAAAACAACAAAACGAACTATTTAACATTATCAAACCTTGAATGAAATTCAAAATACAAAAATGCAATGCAAACAACTTCATAAATTGGGAAAAACGAAACAGCAAAGCAAGTGTACAAAATTGAGCAGCAAACAAATTAGGAAAAACGAAATTAAAGAACGAAAATGTAACAGCAAGAATGGAAACATAACAACAAGACAGAAAAATGAAAATGAATTTGCAATTGAAAATGAAATTGGTTCAATACAAGAGCTCAGAAAATGACAGCAAACCTAAACCCCCAAAGGGAGGGGAGTGGAAAACGTCCAGATGCTAGGAAAACCTAAAAAACGAAAGTGAGGGAGAGAGGGGGGGGAGAGCGTTCCTAAAATCTGATTTTAGGTCTTTATAACCCCAAAAAATGAAAATGCCATCCGTACGGGCTTCTCCTAATTTGACCAAAAATAGCCCAAATATAATTTTGGTCCCAAATACATATTAAAAACGAAATTAAGAATAAAATGTTGATGTGAAAATAATAAATGACGTGGTCACACTTTTGTCCCAAAATATGATTTTAAAATTGTCTTGCAAATAATAATTGGAATAATTAAGCCCAAATAATTAAAATTTGTTGAGATTGTTGATAGGGGAAGCACTGGTTTAGCTGAACCTACAATCTCAGAGCTTTTGGTTTTTTATGATGACAACACATAATTAATAACACATGTGTTTATGTGTTACATGTTCATTATTTTCATGATTATGATTATATGAGAACATGTTTGTGTTGTGTTGATCATTGCAATTCACTATGTTATATATGTAAGATTTAATCTATGATTGCATGAAAATTGTTTTGGAAAAGAAAAACCACATGCACTTTAATTGAACTTAAATTGTGTAGCAAAACAACAGTTTTAAGTCGACTTCATTATGAAATAAGTCGATTAAAAGTCGTGGCTTTGCACAAACTTTTCCAAAGTGTGTTGTGAGAACTTTTGAAGACAAAGTTTTTCAAAACTATGTTTTTAACTGTTACAAATACGACTATGTGTGCAAGCCATTCGACTAAGTTTGTTATGTTTTGAAATTCTGTTAATGCTTGTCTTAAAGTGTCTAACGGCTATATTTTTAAATATGTTTGACCAAGCATTAATTGTGAAACAACTGCATTAATTGCGTAATCAATTAATTGTTATCACTGCTACTAACTGTTATAACTGTCATGACTGTATTCGACTTCATTAGTGGCAAAGTCGAATGAAGAGCGTCAGAATTGTGAAAAACTATATATTGACGCAAATTTGAACTTTGTAAGAAGTTTTGAGAATCTAACGAATTGTGTGATAATTTTCAGATTAGTGCTATTTTACGGATTTTGGAAAAGCTCCAAGAACTCTTAAAAAAGACCGTGATGTTCATCTTTGGAGATAGCTTGAAGAGCAAGGATTGTGTGCTTTTACTGTATGATCAAATTTGCATTGAAGGTGTCTGTTTTGGAGATCAGGAATTCAATCTTGTGAAGATTGGTGTTGTTTCCCTGTTGTGACTACAGGAAGAGGATGTGCTACGTTCTAAACTTTGAGGGGTTTCTCAAAGGGTTGAAGACGGCAGGAGAGGGAGACATCTTGTTGCTGGTCTTTGCATGTTGTATGCCTATATTTTGATTAGATGGTTAGAGAGGTGTTTTATATTTTTGACTTGGGGGTCTCTATAAAAGCCTTGTTGTAAAAACCTTGATCATTATAGTGCATTTACTTCCTGGTGAGGAAGGACATTGGATGTACGCTTGGCTGAACCAGTATAAAAAGCAGTGTTTGATTTTTCTATCCCTACACTTTTACTTAATTGACTATAGTGTGTTTAATCAACTTTACTACCGCTGCACTTAAAAATCTTTTTCTTTGTGTTTCAAGAAATTTTTTAAAGTCATCTACTTTGCAAATTTAAAGAAAACATTGTTTTTGTATTTCACCAATTCACCCCCCCCCCCCCCTCTCCTCTTGGTGTTGAAAATTAAGCCATTTTATTTTAACAAAATTAATTAAAATAAGAATTACTAGTCTAATTAAGCCCAAATAATGAAAATGGGACAATACTGAAGAATTAAACACAATTAACTAATACAATTCGGTGCGGAAAGCTAAGTGAGTAGTACAAAATAATGATTCATTAGAGAGAAATTACATAAAATTCCCAAACTTATCATTTAACTCTCTTCTGATAGAAATCTAGAACATAATTAATCACCACTTTACAGTCACATTATTCATTTTCTTTTCTTTTTCTTTTATTTTTGTATTTTTCTCTTTCTTTTACTTTTTATAGATGACATGTTCAAGAATGCATCAAATTAACCCAACATCAATTCATCCTTGTTACCCTTGTTCTCCTTCTCATGGCAACTTCCCCCACACTTGAATCACACTAATGACCATGGAAGCTTTTCTCTCCCACTCAAGGTGAGGTGGTGAGTCATTTTCAACAAGGTTCAAGGGTTCAAATTGTGAAGGATATGTTTTCTTAATGCTCCAAGGGTTACACAAGGGTTCTTATCTTTTAAAGAAAACTTTTCTATTTGGGGTGTATGATGCAAAGAGGGAAAGAAAAAGGATCTTGTTTCAATATAGGCATGTAAAGAAGAACTCTAGCAATGAAAATAAAGCAAAGTTAATTGTAAGCCAAAAGTAGTAGCACTCAAAAGATATAATAAACTCTGAGGCACAAAATCTCACCCAGTTTAATTCTTTGGTTTCCTAAGGTTGTCATACAATGTATGTCACAATCATTAAGCATGGTAAAAACAAGAACAACATTCTCGATATACCCACATGAGAACAACCACAAGCATATCTTTTAACAAGACCACAACAAACTTTCAATGTAATTCAAAATCAATTTATGAGTAAACACAAATGGTTTTCCTCAAAATCATGCAAAACTCACTCAAAGTCATACAACCAAATGCATCATATTTGCCCGACCAACCAAGTCACACTTATTATCAACAAAATAAGAATAAAAAATAGAAAAGGCAATAATTGCAAACTCTTTTTTGGTGAGCATGCTTGGTGCTCAAATTTCTCTGTTCCTTGTCTCTTCTTCCTCATCATCTTCATCAATACTTAACACTCACAAGAATACAAAGATACTCGAACAAATAAATTAGCCCACAAATTTTTATGTAAGATAAAATTTAAAATGGAGAATTGAAAAACATAAACACGTAAACAAAGAAGAGAATTAAAAACATGTAAACATGAAAAACAAAGAGAAATGAAAAATGGAAGACACAAACACAAGCAAACATGGCACACCAACCAAAAAACAATTCCAACATCCAAAATTATTAGAAAAGATTTCCCAAATAACCTCACTCGGATCCCTCTTATTGCAAGATTACTTAATACTCTCATAAGGTGATGAATACTACTTTCCTTGTTCTCTAAGGTACAAACACTCAGATTCCACATGTTGTGTCTATCTAAGCCTGACACACCTTACCTAATCCCTTGGCTTAAACATGCATCAAGACCTATATTAAGAACAAGAACAACGATGGCCAAACACACAATCCCATCCCTGTGACTTATGCTATCTGGTTTGATTCGGTTAGGTAAGTTGTTGAAATCATATTTCTAGGACCTTACAACAACTAGATCATGCTCTAAAGCGTATCTCGAGACAAGCATTAAGCACAAACCAAATCAATGGAAAGCATAAACATTTATAGGAAAATTGCATAAAAGAAGGCACAAGAAAAGAAAACACACAACAAATCCTAAAAGAGTAACACATGCCTAAATCGCCTTGTGTTGGAACACAAGTCCCCTACAACAGCGCCAAAAGCTTGTTGGCTGCAAAACTAACGACAAGTGCTTTGGTCGTAGCGTAGCAAGTGATAAAATCATTCTCTCCCAAGGGACTTGTGCAACACTCGACAACTCTTCCACTCTAAGTCAATTAGACCGGAAAGATCATAAAAGCACAAGAAACTTTTTTGGTGCAAGGAAATGTAACATAGAGTATTTACAGTTGTCAAGATTAGATTTCATCAACTTAATTCTTATGTATTCACAAACATCTCAATTCCATATTCAAGTCAAAATCAAGTCACCAACATACTTAAATCTTATACCTAGCAACTTTGAGCCTATGTTAAGTTCCAATTCCTTGAATCATCAGCAAGCAACCATTCATTAAGTTTAAGAGTCTTAAGATTATTAATGAATCATGTTCTATCTCTAGATACAACCTTTATTAGGTATTTAATTTGAGTTCTAGGTTCAAGTCATATTCCCCAATACATCAAGAACCATAAATAAAGTCATGGGTAATCAAGCCACAACATGCAATAAGCATAGAAATCAAATACTAACTTTGGAATGGAAAGCATATGCATTAACATCACAAAATAATAAGATTTAGTTTATTACATCTAAGCTCAACAAATAAGAATAGCCATCAATGATGGATAACTTAGGGTTCTACAAATTAAAGAGATAAGGGAGAAATTGAAACCAAAGAGAGATGATGCATGCCTTTTCTCAAGGTTCTTGGCAACTGCTCAATGCTCCAATTGCACCCCCCTTCGCATATACACCTCCAACTCGTGACTCATTTTCCTCTTCAACCCCAAAAGGGGGAAATCCACCATAAATGAAGCAGGAAACCCACCAAGGAGAGGGAGAGCTTCCCAACACTCCAAACAGCCTCCAAGAGTCTCTCTCAAGCACCCTAGGTGATTATATTCTTGTAAAAGTTAAGAACTATGAAAACCCTCGCGAAAACATGATTAAATACCCACTTTCATGTATCAAAGCTGATAGACTTGCCCAATGGCTTCATTCTCGCCCAATGGCTTCATTCTCACTCAACGGCTTCATTCTCGCCCAGTGAAGCCTAAAAACTTATGCTCCCTAACTTGTAACATCTTGGTCGAGCCATTTTTGTCCAATGACTCGAGTACTACAGGTTTAGGCTCTCAAACTCGCCCAACAAGGAGCCAGCTCGCCCAACGAGTTAGCCTAATGTCCAATGGTGATTTTTTGGTTGTTCGGGGGTGTTCCATGGCAATATAACCCTATAAATGAGTCTTTTCTTCATGTTTGCACCCTTGGTGCGATTTTAGAGCCCCTAAAGTGGGTATTTGTCTAAAAATCATTCTTTCTTGTGCAATCATGCTTCCTTGAGTTTTAGTTTGTTTTCCTCCACCAGAATTGCTCCCTATAATTTGTTTTACACTTATAAACAAAGAGATTAAAGGTAAAACAAACATAAAACATCTAAATCACATAAAAACGCAAAAACACATTAAATTTAGGGACAAAATAAGGTAAAAGTTATAAAGGAGTTCATTTATTAATGAAAGTATACAACAAAAACATGTAAAATCAACAGTTATCAAGGTTCTCCACCATGTAGAGCTAAATATATTTGTTGATATCAGATGTAATAGACTGAATGTTATGTATTTTTTTTAGGCTTAAATTCTTACTTCGTCCCCATGTTAAGAGGTGAATTTTTGTTTAGTACCCGGCTTTAAAAATGAAAACATTGGGTCCCTATGTTATGATAAGTATATGAATAAGTTCCACAAAGAAAGAACAAGTTCAACAAATCATCAAAGAAAAAGCTAAACAAGAGAGAGAAAAAGTTGGACAGCAGAAGAGATAAGAGAAAAAGTACGGCCACATCAGCATGGACTTAACGCTGTTGCTATCAACTTAATGGATAGGACCTTATTCATACACTTTTCATAACATAGGGACTCAATGTTTGCATTTTTAAAACCGGATACTAAACAGAAATTCACCTCTTAACATGAGGACGAAGTAAGCATTTAATTTATGTTATTACATATGTTTTTCCATTTCTATGTTAGTATTTGATTTCTATGTTTATTGTTTGTTATGGCTTGATCACCTATGGCTTGATTTATGGTTCTTGAGGTATTCGAAAATGTCTTTTGAACCTAGGATTGAAGTTAACTACCTAATGGAGCTTGTATCTAAGGATAGAACATGATTCAATAGTAATCTTAAGACTCTTGAACTCAATGCTTGATTGATTGGAACTTGATAAGATACAATAGGATCAAAGTAACTAGGAATAGGATTTGAGTATTCTTGTGACTTTATTTTGACGTGAATTAAGAATTGATATAATTGTGAATGCATGAGAATGATGTGGAAGAAATCTAATCTTGACAATTGTAAATAATTTATGTTAAATTTCTTGTTGCACACCAACTATTTGAAAAAAAAAAGATTTTTTTTATGTTTTTGTGATCTTTGTTGTCTATTTTAGTTGTGAATTGTGAGACTTTTCATGTGTTGCACAAGTTCTTATGGAGAGAACAATATTTATCACTTGCTACATGTGACTAGCGCACTTGTAGCTTTCTACTAATAGTTAATTGTGACAAGGAAACAACCATCCTTGAGAAACCTCCTAGAAAACTCTATAAAACTTGCAATACCCTTGAAGCTCCCCTCTTATATGACATCCTAAGAACTCCTTTACCTCAACTTTGTTTCCACTCAATAGAACCATATGTCTAAGAGCTACAATTCCCTTAGCTAAAACTTACACTTCGATAACTGGACAAGTAATTACTTCTCTTTTAAGATCGACTAAATTGTAGTTTCTCACAATAACACATAGAATAGTGTTAACAGAAAAACTTTTTTGCAACCGTCCTGATATAGAACTTTTGATAAGTACGAGATTTTTCAAGTATTTATTAAATGTTCGGCCTTATAATTGGTTTTAAACAATAAATTCTTCTCAAAGGGTTATTCAGACTATTCACTATAGTGTTTATAAGAACTTCTGTTTTAATGAGACATTGTTTAATATGGGAAGTTCTTATATTTAAAACTAAAAAGTGACTGTAGGTTTTATAAGAGAAGCGTTAAGACAAAAGTAAACAATAAATGCACATATATTTTTATACTGGTTCACTCTAACTAAGCTACGTCCAATCTACTCTATCCTTAGAGGTTACGATTATAATCTTCAACAAGATTACAATTGACTATTCTCACTACTCCTGGTATCCTTACGCCATCTTGGTATCCCTAGGCACTCTTGGTATCCTTAGGCACTCCTGGTATCCCTTGATACGCTGGCTAGTTGAGTTTCACCCACTCCTGGTATTGTAGTATTCTTCACCACTCTTAGTATCCTCAGTCACTGAATAACTCTTATTACCTTAAACTAGTTGAGTTTCACCCACTCCTGGTTTCTACTAGAAAATTCCTAGTATCCTCTTATACGCTGCCTAGATTTCCTTAACTCACCTGAGTTATACTACAAGTGTTTTAATTCTCTTCAAAATTACAATCAATCGATTGCTTACAAGTCCTTTAGACGATTACTTTCGCAAATAGGATATGTGTTTAATATAATATAATCCATATACTCACTAGGTGTTTCTCTGTTTTCTGTTTTCTCTCTTCTTACAACAGTAAGAAAATATTACAATGAAGTTTGAGAATGTTGCTTCACTTCTCTTTTTCTTTTCTCAAGCATTTTGTTTGAGCTTGAACTTCTTTATGCTTTTCTTCTAAATGCTTTTTGTAGGATGATATTTTCGCTGTAAGATATCCTCTTGATTCTTTCTTTGAATGATCTTCTATTTAAAGACTCTTCAAAAGATATCCGTTAGACTAAGCTATTTAGCCTTGAATGTTGTGTCTTCTCTGTCTTGTTGTGTGAAGTTGTTGTTTGTTAAAGTCAACTTATTAGAGCAGGCTTTATTTTTCAGTACTTTGCTAGAAGAAGGTTGTATTATCATTCAGGTGTGACTTCTAATGCTAGAAGAAGGTTGCACAATATCGGTACCGATTGTTCCAACAAGAACTTCATCGTTGGACGAAGTGAAAGGTTTATCTCATGGTATCTTCCAGTCTATTTTAAAAGCTTTTTAGGATACTACCGTTTAAGAGCAAGAGCTTTAGAAAGTTTCATCTTCTAAATGTGTTTGGATCTTTATTTTAGGCTTTTAAAGGGTTTAGTCAAAGACATTGTCTCGACACCTTTTCACTTCTTGAGAGTTCAATTGATTATCATTGGGTACATTATAGCTTACGCATTTAAGTGGAGGGAGGGAGAGGGGTTTGAATAATGTTAATGGAAAAACTATTTCACAACCTTCTTGATATAGAACTTTTGTCGAGTACGAGATTTTTCAAATATTTATTAAACACTCAACCTTATAATTGGTTTTAAACAATAAATTCTTCTCAAGTGGTATCAAAATATTCACTATAGTGTTTGTAAGAACTTCTATTTTAGTGAGACATTGTTTAGTATGGGAAGTTCTTATATTTAAAACTAAAATGTGATTGCAGGTTTTATAAGAGAAGCATTAAGACAGAAGTAAACAATAAATGCATAGATATTTTTATATTGGTTCACTCTAACTAAGCTACGTCCACTCTACTCTATCCTTAGAGGTTCCCATTATAATCTTCAACAAGATTATAAATAAGTATTCTCACCACTCCTGGTATCCTTAGGCACTCTTGGTATCCCTAGGCACTCCTAGTATCCCCCGATACGCTGCCTAGTTGAGTTTCGCCCACTTCTGGTTGTGTAGTATTCTTCGCAACTCCTACTATCCTCAGCCAACGAATAACTCTTGTTACCCTAAACTGGTTGAGTTTCGCCCACTCCTAGTTTCTACTTGAAAATTCCTAGTATCTTCTTATACGCTGCCTAGATTTCCATAACTCGCCTAACTTATACAACAAGTGTTTTAATTCTCTTCAGAATTGCAATCAACTGATTGCTTCCAAGTTGTTTAGACAATTACTCTCGCAAAGAGGATACGTGCTCATTACAATATATTCTATAGACTCACTAGGTGTTTCTCTATTTTCTCTTTTCTCTCTTCTTACAACAGTAAACAAATATTACAATGAAGCTTTAGAGTGTTGCTTAACTCTTCTTTTTCTCTTCTCATATATTCTCTTTGAGCTTGAGTTTCTCTATGCTTTTCTTCTAAACGTTTTCGTAGGATGATATTTTCGTAGTAAGTTATCCTCTTGATTATTTCTTTGAATGATCTTCGATTTAAAGGTTCTTCAAAAGATATTCGTTAGACTGAGCTCTTTAGCCTTAATCTTGTGTCTTCTCTGTCTTGTCGTGTGAAGCAGTTGTTGGTTAAAGTCAACTTTCTAGAGCATGCTTTCTTTTTCAGTACTTTGCTAGAAGTAGGTTATATTATCTTTCAAGCATGACTTCTAATGGAGAGAACATTCTGTGAATGTCTTCTTTGTCTCTAACGTTTACTTTTAATATATTTCAAATAAAGCACATAGATGCATGTAGTAGGTTACTTGCATAGAATAGAGTAGATTGTGCATGCAGCAGATACGTCTTAGTTCTTATCACTTTTGTTATTTTTGAACGTTGAGCATTTAATGACATTTAATGCTTGTTGATTAGAATAACAAAGTGCTTTCTTCATTTTCTATCGTTTAGGTAGCGTTTATCATTTAAGATTTTCTCTAAGATACCAAACATTGAGTAAGAACTTCATCGTTGGGCGAAGTGAAAGGTTTAGCTCATGGTATCTTCTAGTTTGTTGTAAACGCTTTTTAGGATATTATCGTTTTAGAGAAAGAACGTTTAGAAAGTTTCATCTTCTAAATGTTTTTGGGTCTTTTTTTGAGGCTTTTAAAGGGTTTAGTCAAAAACATTGTGTCGACACCTTTTCAGTTCTTGAGAGTTCAACATATTATCATTGGGTACAAGTAGCTTACACGTTTACCATAACTCTTATAGATGCTTTGACTTGGTAGTCATCTAGCGTTGCGTCTGAAAGCTTTAACTTAGTTGTTTTACGCTTTATATATCCAAATTTCCTATGTTGCTAGATGATTGGGAATTTTAAGCCTAGTACTTATGTTTTTGCCTCTTTTCTTCTAGTTAATACATTTTCAGATTCTTATCCCATTTAATGTTATTTGATTAAACTTCAAAACATGAGAGCATTTAGACATGTAAGTCTTATTAACAATTTTGTCTTAACGCTAACACCATCTTTAAAAACGTTTAAAGACACTTCCATAACTGAGATCTGGTGTGTTTAATCTTTACTAGCCTCCCTTAAACCACTAAAAACACATCACACTTTGTCCCATACTTCCACTTGGCATACACCTAATGTGCAACCACTAACTCAAACGACTTTAAATTAAGGAACACCACTTCTTTGGTAGCATAATGTTCTAGGATGTGATTAGAAAAAAAAAACAATTCACCTTTGAGATTATAACCTAACCTTTCAAAGGAAAAAAACTCAAATTGACTATGAATTTTGATCCCTTGACCACCACGAGACATGCCACACACTAAAGCCATTTTAACTTTGACTAGAGTTGTAGTGTAAACTACCAATGTAACTTCAACCTTCCTTGTTGGCAATCCTGACTCATTTTCAATACATGTGACACCAAGGAGTGTATGTATCCAAATTAAACCAAAACCTTTAGTATAATTACCACTTTTTTTACATGTATCTTTGAATTAGACCACTTGTATTAGCCACTTTAACAATAACCATCATGAACACCTTTCCCACTACTTTAGATCCTACATCTTCTTTCTCTCTTGGATGGTTTTGACAACACTAGCCTATCTTCTTCTTGAGGACAAAACTTAGTGGTGTGCCTCTCCTTCTCGCACCTTATGCATTGCACATCAACCTGAGAACAAGCCTTTATCCTATACGAACCACCTTACTTGAAGCATCCTTTTACCCTCGACCTCGATGTTGTTACTACTGAAAATATCCAACCACCTTCTACTAATTTTTGAACTTGGCCTAAAAATCCTACCTAGGAAACAACACCCTACCTAATTGATCCCCCAAGTTCCATTTTGTCTAAACCTTTCATACTAAAGACTAGTCTTCCTTATACATTTCAGGGTCTCTACCTTTTGTAGCTTTAACATTCAACCTTCCATAACTTTCCACCTTCATACCTCAAGCATTACCTGAGTGTTAAAACGAATTTGATTACTCAAACCTTGATACCTAAGGCGGGCATCACTATTTCCCCTTACATTAACTTTAGAACTCAATTCCTCTTGCAAAACTTGTGGTATACGATTCCAAGAACTTGCTCTTGAAGCTTATTTAGTCCAAGGTCTTACCTTTGGACTCAAACATCTCACCTAAACCTGAAATCATAACTTAACTTTCCTTGCCCACCGATACTCAACACACAACTCACTTTTTTGAGGCAAGATATTGCCTCAAAGACCTTCTTCCTCTACTGTAAAGATAAGTAGATAAACTTAACCTTGAATTTGTGTTCCTTTACCACTATTGAACACTATACACAAACCATAGAGGTGAAAACTTAACTAGAGGACAATGTTGAAATTAAAACTTAAACTACATAATCTACTTTCTATAAGCTACTTGTCTATCACACATCTCCCCAAACTTTCACAATTAAGAAGAGAAGACATCTTGGATGTCGTCATAAGTGTGCATCCTCATTACTCCATTAAGATCCTTTCTTTCGTAATACTTTTAGGTTGATAACCAAATTTACAATATAAACTCAAACACTTATACACACAGGACATGAAAAACCCATAACCACCATGTTATTCTAAGGAAGAACAAATCTTATAACAAAAATGTAACATCCCAATTTAGTAGTACATTACTACTAAAATAAGATATTAAATGTTTGATAATCTAGAACAATTAACAAAGTAGTATATAGAATATTAGTATAGTCATCCCAAGACAAACAACCATAATAATATAAAATATATTCAAGGTGTCTATTGTACTAGAGATTTTTTTTCGTTACCAAACATAACTAAAGAAAATTGCTATCCTACGACAGAAACTACTCGCTTTAAACTAGTTTGTATTATTAATAAAAACTTATAATTCATTTTTGAGTTAGGATTTAAATTAATCACCAACATTAGATACAAATGTTTTAATTACTTATTTCTATTAATTCTAAATTAGTCTGTAGTATCAAATTAAAAAGTAATTTAAATACTAATTCATTAAAAGTTGTGATAATGCGTAAATTCAAGAATCACATTCTTAGAGAATAAAATTCATAAAATATATAAAATACCAAAACTACTACTTTAACATTGATAATATGCTCACATCCTTGCGAACCATGTATTATATGGATAATCATCTTCATACTAAACATTAATTACTCTTTGTACTTTTTCCACCCTATATATATATATATATATATATATATATATATATATATATATATATGAATTCAAATGATAACATCTTTCACATATTCACACGATCTTTCAATTAAATATATACTATAAGAAAATCATCAAATAACAATCAATTTTAAAGTAAAAAAAAAATTAGTTTCAATATTGACTAATTTATATCTCTTTTTATAAAGTAAAAATTATTGATATCTAAAATAGTTTCTATTATGAATAAAAACTTATAATTAATTTGTGAACTATGGTTTAAATTAGTCACTTAGAGTATATACATATGTTTTAGTTACTTACCACTATTAATTCTAAACTAGTCTATAATTTCAAATTAAAGAAAAACTTAAATATTAATTCATAAAATTCTTGTGATAATGTGTCAACTCATGAACCACATTGTTAGACAATAAAATTCATAAACAATATAAAATACCAAAACTACGAGTTTAACATTGATAATAATATGCTCACATCACCAAACCATCAATTATATTGATAATCATGTTCATACAAAACATTAATTATTTTTTAATTTTTGCACTCTTACTACACACAAAAAGGGACAAAAATACATACTCATAGACACATACACAAATAATATTTCAATTTAATATATATTATAATAAAATTGTTAAATAACAATTAATTTTAGAGTACAAAAATAATTAGTTACAACATCGACCAATTTTAGATATCATTTTATATCCAAAATAGTTTGTATAATTAATAAAAACTTAAAATAATTTGTAAACTAGGGTTTAAATTAATCATCAACATTAGATACAAATGCTTACTTACTATTGTCAATTCTAAATTAGCTTATAATTTTAAATAAATGATTAATTTAAATACTAATTCAATAGTTGTGATAATGTTTCAACTCATTAATCACATTCTTAGATAATAAGATCCATAAACAATACAGACTACCACACTTACGACATTAACATTGATAATATGCTCATATCTTTCAATTTAATATATATTACATGAAAATTCTTAAATAGCAATCAATTTAAAATTACAAAAATAATTAGTTATAGTACCGACAAATTTAGATATCATTTTACAAATTAAAAATTAATGATATTTAAAATAGTTTGTATTATTAATAAAAACTTATAATTAATTTGTGAACTAAGGTTTAAATTAATCATCAATATTAAATAAAATATTTTTAATTACTTATTATTATTAATTCTAAATTAGTTTGTAATTTCAACTTAAAGATTAATTTAAATACTAATTCATAAAATAGTCATGATAATGTGTGAATCCATGAATCATATTTTTAGATAATAAAATTCATAAACAATATATAATACCAAAACTACCACATTAACATTGATAATATCCTCACACATCCTTCTAAACCATCAATTATATGGATAATCATTACCATACTTAACATTTATTCTTTGTACTTATTCCAAAATTGGTATAATACCTTTTTTGGTCCCACTTTTGGTTGGGAATGTTCGAAATGGTCCCAATATTTTTTTGCTGTTTAATTTAGTCTTAAAGAATGTAATTTGTGTTCAATTTGGTCCTTTTTGCAAATGTTGTTTAAATCGTTAACGGCCAGATGTCCAGATGTGCAATTACAGAGTGAAATGTCATGTATTGGCTTACGTGGAGTCCTTTGCGACGTTGTGAGTTGGATTTATTATTTTTTAAATTCTATTTTATGAAACCCTTTACAGAGGTGAAATCAGGGTGGATTCTCAAATTAGGGTTTTTACTTTTGTTCTTTGAAAGCCACGGTGACGTTGGATGTTAACCAATCTTCTTCCCAATCTTGGTGGTTAATGAGCCATGTCTGCTTCCCAATCTTCTTCTTCTTCTTGCAATAGCTTGGGGCACCGAAGTTGTCATTTTTCACATGGTGGTGGTTCAATGGGGCTAGGGATAATCCCTATTTGCAATTGTGGTGAGATGGCAATAGTAAAAATGGCTAGAACTTCAAAGAATACGAGAAGATGTTTTTGGGGTTGTCGTAACTACAAGGTAATCTGAATAACCCCTATGTTGTTTATGTGATAGTAATTAACATTGTGTTTGAAGTTTTTGTTGTTCATGAATAATAGAGTGAAGCTAGTAATGCGATGTGTTGAAACTATTTCAAGTGGTGCAATGAAGAAAATGTTGATGAAAGGGATGTTATTATTGGGAGGCAAAGGAGGAAGATTTATTATCTGGAAAACACAGTCAAAGCTTTGAAGAAAAGGATCCAATTATTAGTAGCAGTGGCTAGTGTTGTTAGTGTAGTGAACATAGTTATGTTCTATGTGTTTTTAGGATGATGTGTTGTGTGTATTTTGGTTCAACTGATGATGTGTTTTAGGTGGTCTCAATCTGGTTGAATGTAGTGTTTCTAGGTCAATGCAGTTGAATTGTTATGATGTTAAGGTTGTGCCTATGTCTTTTGTAATGAATGAAGAAATGAAATTTGTGTTAGTAATTAATTGTTCAATTTAGTCCCCATTTTCGTTAATTATTTACGAATATGGTCCCTATGATGATGATTGATGTGTCCATAAAGCAATAAACAACAATACCTTTGCAATTGTATAAAGCATAAAAACGATATCTTTGCATAAAATAAACAAAGGTCACGGTTACATGTAAGGATTTAAATTGTAAAGTACATCAAAACATATACAGGACCATTTCCAAATGTTTAGCACACAAGTAACCAATTCGAATAAAACAAAAGTACAGCAACATTATACCATTATAAAGCACATAGTCTTCTAATTGGTAACTTGTCCCTTCTTCTTTTCTGAGTTTGTGGAGGTGCTTCAGATTGTTGTGTCATTTCCTCGGTTGGTGGTTGGGGTGGTGGTTGAGATGCCTCTGGTAGGTATGCTTCATGTTGAGGACGTAATGGGCAATTGTTTTTGTTATCTCCAAATTGACGACAAATACTACATTTTTTGCGGTGCCCACCTTTGTTCATCTAGGTCTCATCCCTCCTTAGCTCCCATTGCTCCAACCTTCTTTTTTTCTTTGGTCTGCCAGGTAATTTTCTCTTGAATGATGGGAGGACGTCTGGGTAGGATGTTCTTTCCCATAACAAGTGGCCATTGACTGGAAATATGATGGAGGCATATGTTTCATCATACGTGGACCGTTTGAAGGAAATGGGTACATAATGTTCTGGATCTAAATTTAAGAACTTCATGGCTGCAATTTATAAGCCTCTTCATTCACTTCCTTCATATTTAACATTTCTCTTTCCCAAGCTTGGGGGTATGTACTTGCAGCAGCCTTCCACATCAGATTCTTCAAGTTTTGCCCAGAAAACTTTTTTCTGAAATTTGCATATAAGTGTCGCATGCAAAATCTATGCTTTGCCCCAAGTAAAATTGCAGACATAGCTGGCAGTAAACCCTGTAAAAAAGGGGACCAAATTGAACATTTTAAACAAAAATAGGGACCAAAACTTTTGATATCACTAATACAACTAATATTAGGAAACAAAACATAAACATATAAGAAATACATTTACCTTTTGTTGATCAGACATAAAAGTGCATGAATTGCATACTTCAGCACCCCCAAGATCTTCTATCAATAACTCCAAAAACCATGTCCAACTATCTTTGTTCTCTACTTCAACAATTGCATATGCCAAAGGTAACATCTGGTCATTAGGATCTCTACCAATAGCTGTTAATAACTCTCCCTTATACTTTTCTTTCAAAAAAATCCATCCAAACCAATAAATGTCCTACAAGAGAGGAAGTTAACCTTGCAAGCTTTCAAACAAACGTAGAACCTCTGAAATGTTGTCTCAGCATTGTTACTATCCACTTTAACTATTATTGTTGATCCAGGGTTACATCTCAATAATTCATGTGCATAGTCATATATTCTTTTGAACTGATTTTTATAACTACCTTCAACTTTGCAAGATGCAATTATCTTTGCCCTACGAGCTTTAGAAATTGTGACATTAGTATTCCATTTCCTCAAAACTTTTGAGCGTATTTCATTTATCTTCAAATTTGGATTTTCATGTAGTGAATTATCTAATGTCTCACTCAACCACTTAGCATTCATCATTTTAATGTTGAATTGCCTACTGCAAGTATGATTATCCAAAATTTTTCTCAATTGTCATGTCCTACATCCTTCCAAATACCCACAATAAGCCATCCATGGACAACTTTTTTGGGCACCCAAACATCTCACTCGTATCCTTCTGTTATCATTCTTAATAAACTTCAAATTCCTCCCACCATGAACTGCATAACTTCTAACAACATCCATAAACTCATATTTATCCCTAAACTTTGTTCTCACTTCCCACTTGTATTCAGACATACTCTTTTGCATAACAAATGTCCCAAATGGACCATAACTTTGCCTTTCATCACCTACATCCTCACTTCCACTTTCTTCTAGAGTGGCCAAAAAATTTGAGTCCCACTCATCATCAGACAACCCCCTATCATATGGGTTTTTCTGGCTATGTGCAATATCATCTGCATCCTCACTTCCACTTTCTTCATTTTCATTAACTTCCACTGATACAGCCCCTTCTATATCGTCCAAAAGTACTTCATCAACATTTACATCAAGATCCATGATGAGGCTGTCGCGGCCCATCAAATTTGTTGTACAAATAAGAATGCAGTATAGTGCTAGGAAGTGACTCCTAGGTCGTCTCTCAAGGACCAAATGTGGTTCGAGTCTTAAGTCAAACACATAACACATAGTGGGGGGGGGGTTTGAAAGAGTTTGTGTGATTAGAAATCAACTAAATCAAAATTGGAAATTAAATACAACCAAACATAATTGAAAAAATTGAAATAAATGAACAAAGCAGGAAAACCAAACGGTCCTACAAATGACCGAACGGTTCTACATTGATACCGAACGGTCTCTAAAGCAAGTGAGGAAATTGGAAATGCAGAAAGATAAAGAAGCCGAAAAGAATAGACAACATAGTGAACGAATATAGTAAACTAATTAAAGTGAATGAAGGCAGTGAACTAGTAAACTAATTAAAGTGAACGAAAGCAGTGAACCGAAGATTCCTAAAGCAAGATGTGTGAACTAATTAAAATGTACTAGTAATAATAGAAAGAACGTTTGACTAATAACGAAATGGACATTGCAGCTTGGAATAAAATGAAATGCAACACTTAAACTAATAAAGAAAGAAAACATACTACAGTTGAAAAAGAAACAACGCTTAAAACACCACTCCGAAGCAATTGAAAATTGAATCACCACTTCATTACAAGAAAAGAAATTTTGCTTTTGGAATAGTAAAAATCACCGTGAGCACTGTGTAAGTTGAATAACATTTCAATGCAAGAGAGCGTGAACAATAAAATAAACTGGAAATGTAACGAGTAAGATAAAGAATTGAAAAGGAAATTCTTCACGGAAAAGCTCTAAAGATAAAGCATGAACAGTAGCTGTTTCTCAAAGGAAAATGAAATCATCACGTGTGTGCCCTCTTTAGCTCTACTCACCGTACACCGTGAGCACTGTGTAAGTTGAATAACATTTCAATGCAAGAGAGCGTGAACAATAAAATAAACTGGAAATGTAACGAGTAAGATAAAGAATTGAAAAGGAAATTCTTCACGGAAAAGCTCTAAAGATAAAGCATGAACAGTAGCTGTTTCTCAAAGGAAAATGAAATCATCACGTGTGTGCCCTCTTTAGCTCTACTCACCGTACACACCCACTCCTATTTAATCACCTTGCTACTATTCTCTAAAGAAAAGGAACACTCATTTCTCGCTGGTGGAATAAAAATCGTGCACACCAACACAGGAAGCTACATTCTCTCGTCCAGGCCGTGCACCACGCTCCCCTCCATGCGCTACATCCCTTTAAGCCAAAATAAATCTCCCTTTTGGTGGTGGCTCCAACACACCAGCTCCAGGCCGAGACACCTCTCCTCTTTCTCCTCCAAGGGTTTTTAAACCCCCCCTTCCAGCATGAAAAAAAATGAATTCTTCTCCTCCTACATTGGGCCATGTGCTTTTCATCCGCGCCACCTCTTCTTCTAATTGAATCCAGCGTGGACGCTGCTTTCCACTCTATTGGATGTGCCTCACCTCTTTTTTTGGGCCAGCTTGCTGCTGCTTGAAGGCTTCTGGACGTTGGATGCTCCATGTGCACACCCGCTGTTGCCACTGGGCCGTGAGTGCCTCCCAGTTGAATCCAACTTCTGGACGCGTGTTGGCCCGTGCGCTCTCTTCATTTTGCATCTCCCAAGCTGCTGGATTGCTCCCATTTAATTGCTCATGGGCCGTGCTTCTTTTTCTCTGGGTCGTCTTACTGCTACTATCATTCACGGGCTGCTTCTCATTTCATCCACTTCTCCATGCACCTCTTGGATGTGTTGTTGCCTTAGCTGCTGGACGTGCAGACCGTGACACATGCTGGATCTACCTTCTCTTTAATCCTCATTGGGCTTCACTGCTGTTGTGCATCATTGAAGAACGAATGAGTTGCTCCGCGTGCACCCCTTCATTCATCCAGCACACCATGTCGTGACATTCTGGACGTGTAACCCACATCACCAAGCATACACCTAAAGCCCATCATCGCTTCTCATTCTCGGTGGCTTCTCCTTTACGTGTGCACCCCTTGCCTTGTTGGACGTGTGGACCATGTTGGACCACTTCCGTGTGCACTTCCGAAGTTGTTGGGCGCAACTCAATGTGTTGGATCAGCATGGAGTATGTTTTCTCTGCTTCACGTGCTACTGCCGGACTCTCAAAAAATATTTTTGTTTGGTCGTGATGTCCTCCCAGAAATTCACATCTCTTCTTTTTAGCTTAAGATATAATTGATGTGGTTTAAGTCCCAAAATATTATTCAACAATTTCCCTACAATTAATAATGCAAACAATTAGTCTCAGATAATTCAAATTAATTAAAATAAGAATTTCTGGTCAAATTATGCACAATTAGCAAAAATGGGGAAATACTGGACATTCAAGCACAATTCCCTAATTAACTATGGCACAATAAGCTAAGCGAAGTCAGGAAAATATTGACTCATCAATCCACTAGTCCTTCATCTCCTTCTCCTTCATCAACATCTCGTTGTCCTTCATGCCCTTGTCCTTCATACCATGCACCTCCCCTGCATCACCAGACACACTTGAAGTAAAATCTTCAACGTGTACTTCTTCATCCACATGCACGTGTTGTTCATCCATGTCCTCCGCCTCTATTTCTTCCTTCCTCTGCACCTGTTGTTCATCCTCCACCTTTACTTCCTCCTTCTCACCCTGCACTTCATCATCCAAACCATGCACCTCCACTTCATCATCCAAACCCTGCCCCTCCACTTCATTCAAACCCTCCACTTCATCCAAACCTTGCACCTCCACTTCATCCAAACCCTATACCTCCACTTCATCCCCATCCCCACCTACATGGCTATCTTCTCCACTGTCTAAACTTCCATGACAAAGCAAAAGAACGTGTTCACTTACTTCATTTTCAACCACCTCTATCCACACTGTGAACCACAAACAAGTGAACTTCCCCAAAATACTTAACAATGTTTACCATGTTCATTGCACCTCTATCATCAACCAACTTATGCAGAATATTTTCAACGCAATAAAATATACACTTTAATATACCCCAATTCCTTAATAGCATCTACCACTTCGAAATAACTTCATTTGTTAGGGTCCACACTGCAATATGTCATTTCCCCACCAACATATTAAAAAGGAAAATCATTTACTAGGGTCCCACTATGGTGGACCACAACATTAAACCTCTCCTCAGACATCCCAAACGCAAGCCTACAAAATGAACTTTATGGGCATGAGACCACTATATAAACGCTAAGAGTAACTGCTAACAGGTATGGAAAACCAAAACCAAAGACAAAAAAGCGACAATGACCTTCACATAACCAATTATAATACTTTACACACAGCAATGCCTAAACAGTTTAAACAAATGTTAAAAAAATTCTAACTTTTCCAAAATCTAACACTCACAAACCAAAATTTTTCCAGCTTTTACAATGTTGAAAAAATGTTAGATATGAATGCCACAAAGCAAAGATTACGAATGCAAACCTAATTTTCCCAAAGATGAATGCTTCCAATTCGAACAACACATCACTAGTGTTCTCTCTCAAACCTGTTCTTCCCAATCTCGCAGATTTCCCTCTCAAACCACGATCAAAACTTTACAACTAAATACCTTTAATTTATTTTTCAAAAGAATAACCCTAATAAAAGAAATAGAATTTAAAAAATAATAAATCCAACTCACAATGCCACAAAGGACTCCACGTTTCACATATTCAATATTTTAATTAAATATATACTACAAGAAAATCATCAAATAACAATCAATTTTAGAGTACAAAGTAAATTTAGTTACAATATTGACTAATATATCTTTTTATAAACTAAAATTTTTTTATATCTAAAATAGTTTTTATTATGAATAAAAACTTATAATTAATTTGTGAACTAAAGTTTAAATTACTCCCTTAAAATATATACAATTGTTTTAGTTACTTTCTATTATTAATTCTATATTAGTGTACAATTTTAAAATTAAAGATTAATTTGAATATTAATTGAGAAAATAGTTGTGATAATGTGTTAACTCATAAATCATATTCTTAGAGAATAAAATTAATAAAAAATATAGAATACCAACATTGATAATATGCTCACATGCTTGTGGACCATTAAATATATGTTTAATCATATTCATGTTCAACATTAATTACTCTTTGTCCTTTTTCGACAATTTATATATATATATATATATATATATATATATATATATATATATATATATATTAAATTAATAACATTTTTCACATAACTAATCAAAAAACCATTTATTTTAGGGTACAAAAATAATTAATTAAGATATTGGCTAATTATGAATAAAAACTTATAAACTAAAAATTATTAATATTTAAAATAGCTTTAATTATGCATAAAAACTTATAATTAATTTTTGAAATAGGGTTTGAATTAGACACGTACATTATATACAAATGTTTTAGTTACTTATTATTATATTGGTTTGTAATTTCAAATTAAAGTCAAATTTAAATACTAATTCATAAAATAGTTATGATAATGTATCAACTCATGAACTACATTGTTAGAGAATAAAATTAGTAAACAATATAAAATACCAAAACTATGAGTTTAACATTAATAATATGTTCACATCCTTTCGAGTCATCAATTATATTGATAATCATGTCCATATAAACATTAATTGTTTTTTTTTCACTTCTAGTACACACATAAAGACACATACAAACACACAGACACACACAAACAATCTTTTCATTTAATATATATTACAATAAAATCATTAAATAACAATCAGTTTTAGAGTACAAAAATAATTAGTTACACTATCGACCAATTTATATATCATTTTATAAATTAAAAATTATTGATATCTAAAATTATTAAAAAAATTATAATTATTTTTTGAACTAAGGTTTAAATTAATCACCGAGAATAAATACAAATGTTTTAATCACTTACTATTATTAATTCTAAATTATAATGTAATTTCAAATTAAAGATTAATTTAAATAAAATCGTTATGATAATGTGTAAACTCATGAATCACATAAATTACAATGGCAGTGTGACATGGCACTGACAGTGCCACATGTCATTATCAGGCCATGTGTCATTGCATTAGTCTCAATTTGGTCCCTGTATTTTTATTATGTTGCAATTTGATCCATGTATTTTTATTTTATCTCAATTTAGTCTTAATTTTAAAAGTTAAACAATTTTTTCCTCCTCAAATTCAAACAAAGTTTAAATTGTATATATTTAAATAACATAACATAACATCAGCATATTATGTCACTCTTTTTTTTTAAACCCTTATAGATATATTTAAATAACATAATTAACATTTCTATGATTAAGTAAATATAAATATAATTAAACTTAATCTTGTTAAAAATATTTATTAAAAATATTAATTTTAATAAAAATATTTGTTAAGATTTATATACAATTTAAATTTTGTTTGAATTTGAGGAGGGAAAAAATTGTTTAATTTTTAAAATTAAGACTAAATTGAGACAAAATAAAAATACAGGTATCAAATTGCAACAGAATAAAAATACAGGGACCAAATTGAGACTAATGCAATGACACGTGGCCTGACAATGACATGTGGCACTGTTAGTGCCATGTCACACTACCATTGCCACGTGGCACACTATCAGTTTGACACGTGACATTTTAAATTTTACTTTTAAAAAAATAAAAAATAAAATAAAAAATACAAATAAAAATAATAAAAATATAATTAAAAAATTCAAAAAAACCACGAACTGACACGTGTCACCCCCTTTAACGGTGTTAGTATGGAACTAACGGTAAGGCCTAAATTGATTCAATTTTTCATAATAAAGGACCTAATCGATAACATTTACAATACGAGGACCTACTTTAAATACCAAAACTACTACGATATTATCATTGATAATATGCTCACATCATTTCTAACCATCAATTATATGAATAATCATCTTAACATTAATTACTCTTTGTACTTTTTCACAATTAATACAAACACATAAATATATATATATATATATATATATATATATATATATATATATATATATAAATTCAATTAATAAAATTTTTCACTTATTCAAACAATCTTTCCATTAAATAATAATCAATTTTAGAGTACAAAAACAATTAGTTACAATATTAACTAATTTATATCTCTTTCTATAAACTAAAACTTGTTATCTAAAATAGATTCTATAATGAACAAAAAATTATAATTAATTTGTGAACTAGGATTTAAATTATAGTCTCTTACATTATATACAACTATTTTAGTTACTACGAATTCTAATTTAGTATGTAATTTCAAGTTAAAGATAAATTTAAATACTAATTCATAAAATAATTGTGATAATCTGTGAACTCATGAACTACATTATTAAAGAATAACATTCAAAAACAATATAAAATATCGAAACCTCAAGTTTAACGTTAATAATATGCTCACATCCTTCCGAATCCTCAACTAAATTGATAATCAACTCCATACAAAAAATTAATTATTCTTTGTATTTTTTCCACCCTTAGTACAAATATATATATATATATATATATATATATATATATATATATATAAATTCAATTGATAACATCTTTCACGTATTCAAATAATCGTTCAATGAAATATACACTACACGAAAATCATTAAATAACAATCAATTTTAGAGTACAAAACAATTAGTTACTGTATTGGCTAATTTAAAATTTATTTTATAAATTAAAATTTATTGATATTTAAAATAGTTTCTGTTATGAATGAAAAGTTATAATTAATTTTTGAACTAGAGTTTTAAATTAGTCACTAACATTATATACAAACTGTTATGAATAAAAAGTTATAATTAATTTTTGAACTAGAGTTTAAAATTAGTCACTAACATTATATACAAATGTTTTAGTTACTTATTATTATTAAATATAAATTAGTGTATAATTTCAAACTAAAACTAATTTAAATACTAATTCCTGAAATAATTGTAATAGTGTGTGAAGTCATGAACCACATTATTAAAGAATAAAATACATAAACAACATAAAATACCAAAACTACAATTTAAACATTCATAATATACTCACATCCTTCCAAACTATCAATTATATTGATAATCATCTCCATACTAAACATTAATTGCTTATTGTAGTTTTTCAACTCTTAGAACATATATATATATATATATATATATATATATATATATATATATATATATATAATAACATAGTTCACATATTCAAAAATTCATTCAATTAAATTAAATATATAGTGCAAAAATATCACTAAATATAAATCATTTTTAAAGTATAAAAATAGTTAGTTACTATATTGACTAATTTAGATATAAATTTATAAAATAAAAATTATTAAAGTTTAAATTAATTTCTATTGTGAATAAAAACTTATAATAATTTGTGAACCAGAGTTTTAAATTAGTCACTAAGATTATATACAAATGTTTTAGTTACTTACTATTAATAAATCTAAATTAGTATGTAATTTCAAATTAAAAACTAATTGAAATAGTAATACGCAAAATAATTTTAATATCATGAACCACATTATTAAACAATAAAATTCATAAACAATATAAAATATCAAAACTACGAATTTAACTTTCATAATCTAATCACCTCCTTCTAAACCATCAATTATATTGATAATCATCCATGTACTAAACATTAATTACTTATTTTTGAAAAGATACAATAAATAATTAATGTTTAGTACATGAATGATTATCAATATAACTAATGATTTGAAAGATGTAATTACATTATGAATGAATTTAAACTCGTAGTTTTGATATTTTATATTATTTATGAATATATATATATATATATATATATATATATATATATATAACATCTTTTACGTATTCAAACAATCCTTTAGTTAAATATATATTAAAAAAATTATTAAATAGTAATCAAATTTAAAGTATAAAAATTAATAGTTACAACATTTGACTAATTTATATATATTTTTATAAACTAAAAGTTATTAATATCTAAAATAGTTTTTATCATGAATAAAATTTTTTAATTAATCTGTGAACAAGAATTTAAATTAATCACTTACATTATATAGAAATATTTTAGTTACTTTTTATTATTAATTTTAAATTAATTTTTAATTTTAAAGTAAATATTACTTTAAAAATTAATTCATAAAATAGTTGTAATAATATGTGCACACATTATTAGAAAATAAAATTTATAAACAATATAAAATTTTTATATTGGTCGCGTGCTCACCGTAACTCCGCTGGATCACTTCGCACTGTATCCCACCTCCACTTTCCACTAACACGCCGTTACTCGGTTAACGTAGTTTGGACTTCGCATTCGGACACCACTAATTAAAGTCAACTGTCAAGGGTGAAACCGTAATTCGTTTAACCACAGGTAACAACGCCTTACCAAGTTGGTGCTAACTTTAATTAACTTACTTAATTATTAAACTTTTTGTCAATTTTATAATCCCTCAATGGTGATTGTTAATGATTAATTAATTAATTAAGCAGCATTTATAGCAGTTAATAAAATAATAATAATAATAGTATAGTAGTAGTAGTTTCTTTCTTGGTGGGCATTAATAAATGCAGTGAGTGCGTCTCTTTAGGAGTCAGAGGTTGTGTCACAGACACGGAAAAGGAAAGAGAAAGGAAAAATTGCTTCTTGGACCTTCAGGCGCTGAGTTCTTCTTCTTACTCTGATCTTGTTCTTCTTTTCTTGAATGGTAACTTTCTAGTCTTTTTGTATTTGATTCTTCTTTTTTGATTGTAGTACTCTTGTTTACTATTTTTTCTTTTTTTTTTCTTCTGAACGGTGATGGGAGTGTTGACCCAGAATTCTTCTTGGTCAAACTAACAGTTTTCGTAAGTTTGCTCTTCTAGGTTCTTTGAAAGTTTCCTTTTTTCTTTTTTGTAGTCTGAGTTGTGTGGAATTTTCATTTGGGTCTATTTTGGTGACCTTTCTGGGTGTTTTCTTTTCTTTGACTTATCTGTTTTGTAGTTTGAATTGATATTTTTAATTTGTTTTCTGGTTGTTTTTTATTAGTATTACTGGTGGTGGTGTTGTTGTTTTTATTTTTGTTTTATACTGATCTTTTGTTATTATTAGGGTGGGCAGAAGGCCTTATTTCTCAGTGTGTTTGGTATTTGAAGTTTGTAATATGTGAATTACAATTTCTCGTTTTCGGCGTTCTGTGGTTTGTGTTTGCTCTTGCGCATGCGAGACATTCTTGGAGGTTCAGGAAATTTGAGGTATCTGTCTTAAGATGAATTGGATGTGTTGGGCTTTATAGTTAATAACTACTGATACTCTAATTTCAGTTTTGACTCTAATTTTATTTCTTTCTCTCCCTTTGTGAGGAATCGTAGGTTGGTTGATACAAACACAATTTTTTTTGTAAGATTCTGACTAGGGTTTGTTTCTCTCTTAAGAAGTTAGATTTAGAGGTTCAACTGTTTGAGATAATGTTTTAAAATATGATTCTGACAAAAGTCTGAAATTTTAGGCCGCTTTAAACTTTAGGGTCATGTGAAACTTTCTTTTCATGAGAATCTCTCTCTTGTGTTTTCTTTTTCCTTTTCCCTCTTTGTGCTTTTCTCTATCCATGTTCTGTTACTTTTATTTCTTAATAACTAAGCATTGAAGCTGGATTTAAATTAAAGTTTTTGTTGATTTGCAGCTGTTGACTCTTCTAATTGAGAGTTGTGACATCTGAATAGAGTGGATATTGGAGCCTTATGAACTAAGTGCTGTTGGTACATAAAACTGTTGTGGTGTTAGTGTATTGTAGCAAATGTCCTTCCGCAGCATTGTTCGTGATGTGAGGGACGGGATTGGAAGCTTGTCAAGGCGGAGTTTTGACTTGAGGTTTTCTGGTGGCAGCAAGTCGAATAGTTCAGTCCATGAGGTGCATGAACGCCCTCCTGTTATACAGAATAGCAGGTGGGCTAGCCTTCCCCCTGAGCTTCTTCGCGATGTTATTAGAAGATTGGAAGAAAGTGAGACAACATGGCCTTCTCGGAAGCATGTGGTTGCATGTGCTGCAGTGTGCAAGTCCTGGAGAGAAATGTGCAAAGAAATTGTTACCAGTCCTGAGTTCTGTGGGAAGATTACTTTCCCAGTCTCCCTGAAGCAGGTGAGACTTTTTTTATCTTCTATCCTATGTTCAAGATATATTCTAGAGAACTGGTTTATACGAGAGTTTTTGCCCATATGATATTCTATTGATTCTTGTTTTGCAGCCTGGTTCAAGGGATGGGGCCATTCAGTGTTTCATCAAGAGAGACAAATCTAATCTGACATACCACCTATTCCTTTGTCTGAGTCCTGGTGAGCTCAGTTTTTACTTTGAAAATCCATACAGGAGTTTGTCTGATTTCCTTTTTGATTGGTTTGAATTTATATATGAAGTAATTTATTGGATGGCGCAGTTTAATTTATGGTCTGTTTATATTATTTCCATTACGGCCTAATCAGATTTATCATTCATTGTTGAAGTTATTGGTTCCTGGATTTGTAATTTTGCTTAATAGCAAATGATTTATCTTATGCTTGTAAATTTATTTTTGTTCAAGATTTGTGGACCAACCGAATCTGGTTTTGTCCAAGATTGGTTCATCCTGCAAAATTTGATGATGTGTGTCTTTCTAGAGTACAGGATCACTGGGTTATTAGTTTAATATCTAAAAGTTGGTGACCACCTAATCTACTAAAATATATGATTTTGTTTTACCACCAACTAGATCTTGCTAAGCTAAGCATTTCCTTGTCAGAGTGGTAATTGTTTATTTTATTTCATCAAAACTCAAATGTGTTTGTAAAAGATTGAGCTAGTTAGTTCGATGTTATTGCCTTCTGTTAATTTGTTGTCTTCATGTAGTTAAACTAGAAAGGTTTAGGTTTGGGCGTTGAACAAATAAACTAGTTTTATTTGTAACATTTAGCGTATTGATATAATTCTTTGCTATGCTCGCTTGTAACATGTGGCATATTTCCATACTTTAGTGGACACATTACATGGCTGTTACTATACATCTATATCATGTAAATGTACAGTGAGAAGATTTTTGGATTTGGTTGTCATTTTTTCTGGGATATGTTTTGAATTCATAACTCTTCTTGCAGCATTGCTAGTTGAAAATGGAAAGTTTCTTCTTTCTGCAAAAAGGACCAGAAGAACGACTTGCACAGAGTATATTATATCAATGGACGCGGACAACATATCAAGATCCAGTAGCACTTACATTGGAAAACTGAGGTATGTTCTTATGGGATTGTTAATTTTCGCAGCATGCATTGTGTGTCAAATCATGAAGTTTTACTGATACATGTTTCCTGTTTTGAATGACATCAAAACTAACTAAATCTTTCAACTTGTTTTTTCCTGAAAAGTTAGTTCCTGTGAATTTTAATATGATCATTGGCATTGATGATGATTAAATTTCGTACTCATCTGAGATCTTTCAACTCTCTGGTATTGAAACCACTTTTTCTGTATCTTTTTCTGGAAGTATGAACTTATAGTCTGTCATTTCCCTCATTTCAGGTCCAATTTTCTTGGCACCAAGTTCATAATTTATGATACACAGCCTCCCTACAACAACGCTCAATTGTCTTCTCCAGGTCGAAGCCGAAGGTTTAATTCCAAAAAGGTTTCTCCCAAGGTTCCTAGTGGCAGCTACAATATTGCCCAGATCACGTATGAGTTGAATGTCCTTGGTACTAGGGGCCCCCGCAGGATGAACTGCACCATGCACTCAATCCCTGTTTCAGCCCTTGAGCCTGGTAGCACCGTGCCCGGCCAGCCTGAGCTTCTTCCGCGTGCGCTGGAAGATTCCTTCAGGAGCATATCCTTTGCTAGATCAATTTACAGCTCAACTGATTTTAGCAGTTCTAGGTTCTCAGACATAGTTGTGGCAGGAAATGAAGAGGAGCAAGGAAAGGACATGCCTCTGGTTCTTAAAAACAAAGCTCCAAGATGGCATGAGCAGCTGCAGTGTTGGTGCCTCAACTTCAGGGGAAGGGTGACTGTTGCATCTGTAAAGAATTTCCAGCTGATTGCTGCAACACAGCCACCGGCAGCCAGTGGTGGTGCTCCTCCTCCACCACCACCGACATCACAGCCACCTCAGTCTGATCATGACAAGATTATTCTTCAGTTTGGCAAGGTTGGCAAGGACATCTTTACTATGGACTATAGATATCCCCTTTCTGCATTTCAAGCTTTTGCCATTTGCTTGACTAGCTTTGACACAAAACTGGCTTGTGAATAGTGACATTGAAGAATGGTACACAGACAATAGGATTCTATCACCATTTATGTAATACACTGGGCGGTGAAGATGCATGAATTCATAATACACCACATAGTTTAACTGTAAAGAACAGAAGAACCTGTGCTCAATGTATTTTTTCTTATATGTTTTTGCTTTTCTTATCCCTTATGTTAGTCTCTGCAACAAACTATCTCTCAAACATGTGTTGCTTCCCTGCAGTGTTTTGCTGATTCCGTTACTATTTTCTATACTTTATTAGTTCATTTTTAGTCATTGAATAGTACACATGCAGCTGTTATCTACAGATTCATAATTTGCATGGTAAAAATCGGAAGAGATAACTCTAGTTATAACTCCTGGAGTTGTTAAATGCTCGTTGTGGTGGAAGATTTGAGTGAATCAAAGTTGGATTGTTATTAATCTTTTAATGCTTCACCATTTTCTCTTTCTAGAGTTGGAATCTTATGAATTCTACAAAATCTCACGCGCAACAATGATGATCATTAACAATTCTCAAATTAAAATGATCATTTAATTCCAATCTACTTTTTAAATCGCTTTTTTGAATGAAGGCACCAATCAATGATCTTTTACACAATGCCTGGATAGCATAGTTGTGAATTTGATTTCTAATACGTAGTAGAATAGGAGTATTGGCATCATTATTTTTCTAACCTTTTTTTATTAATTTAAATTTAGCAATTATAAATTTTGTTGAACTTTATTTTTCAATAGAGTTGTCATCGCCACAGTTTGTAATTTCTGTAAAAGAATTCCATTACAAAGCGTTGTTTGAGAGAGTATTATTAGCATTTTCATAGAACAAAACATTATGTGAATAGAGAAAACAGTGAAATGAAAATACAAAGTTTATTAATAAAATTAATATGTCGAACTTAATAACTGTGTAAAAGGCCAATTAAAACGAAAACAACAAAAACGGATCTTCAAAGCCATTAAAAATATTTATGATGTCCACCGACAGAGCTTAGAACGCTTACATGGCCTTCCACCTTCCAATTTTTTATTTTATATATCTAAATAACTATATAAATAAGGGATGAATAAGAAGAAGAAAAAAAGGTAAAGGCAATAGAAATTTTTTTCACTACAACATAAGCCACGAGTCGTAAGAAAGGGGATAAAGGGGTAAAAAGAAAAGGAAGCAAAGAGCTGCTGTTATTTAAAACATCTTCAATGATTTAACTCTTTTTGAGTTTTTAAAGCATTTTTTAATATTCCAAAAAATTTAGTCCAAACATAGTTTGCAATTAACATGTATTTACAAAGTAGAAGGTATTTTGAGGAGTTTTCTTCCATTTCAAATACTTCTCTTACTCGATCTTTCAAACCTCTTTTATCCTCCCGATATTTCATTTCTACAAAACGAACATGTAGAAGATTCTTCATACTCAAGTCAATACTTTAAGTTAGATTCTTATCAAAATATGATTAATGTCAAAAGTGACGTCAAAACTTGATTAAAGTAATATTTTACTAGTCGTGGGTCCTAACTTGGATGGGCCTTAATTATGTGTCCATTGTGTCATTAGTTCATTGGTCCAATGGTCATTCTACTTGTGGCAATATGTATCAAGTTATGGCTAAGTTACGTGGGATGTTGATGTCTTCGACAGATAGGAATATGTACCAGTAGACGACATCTCACTCTATTAAGGAGCTCATCAATCAGAAAAAGATAAAACAACAGTATAAAAATGACCTAAACATGTTATATTAACATCATAATAACACTTCCAGATCAAAAGCAACAGAAGTAAAAACGAAAAATAATGTGCGAACCTCCTACCATTATAGCTTTAAAATCCAAACACAACTTTGTTTTGTAAACCTTAACTCACTCAAACTCAAAGGTGAGTTTTCTAAATAGAGGAGTAGGCTTAGTGATCAAGACTGAGAGTAACTCATTCCCTTATATAAAGTCTGGCCATCACACGGTTTTAAAAATAAATGGGCTTTACGTGGAAACAAAATTAGTAACTACTTCATAACCTCTATGCAGTTAAACAAAATATAACGGCTTAATGACCACTTTATGTTCCTTAAAAATAGGAATTGAAAATTCTATAATATTTAAAATATTACTAACATGGATGACACTAGTCTTTGGTTTGGGGAACATAAAACTCAGCGTCTGATCATAAGTATTCACTATATAACTTACTTGAGCTTACTCCTTTGGGATGCAGCCCTCATTCTTCGATAGGCATCTCAACATCTACAAAGTATTTGGTAATTAACATGTAACCTCTACGGGACACAAGGTACTCGGTATCAGGTATGCGGTATGAGGTATTCGACTTGTGTTTGGTTAATAAATAATCTTTATGTCATAGCTGATATGGTCAAAGGGTTTGCAACCACATACAATACATCAGTCCCCAAGTCTTTTCATGTCTTGAAAGCATGCAAAGAATGTCAATAATTGGTTCGTAATTGAGTTATACAAAATATGGTGTCGGTATCCCATAATCGACGTGCATGATTTTGCAAAGAAAATCTGTTATCTTTAGCCATAACCTTATAGATATAGTTGTAGTTCCCCAACCATGAGGAGCGTAGTGACGAAAAGGTTTGAATAATGGGATGTCAAATCTGACAAGATGCGAATGATGGGAGTAGGAGTGGTGGGAAACAGAAGTGATACATTGGGAAAAGTTATGAAGGTTCGAGAATGAAGAGTTTCCTTGGAAAGGAAGGACTATTGTGGAAATTGAAGTGTTGCATTGGGATGGTAGTTTCGTGTTCCTTAACTCAGGCTTTTTATTCATAGTTTGTTGGTTTGCTTCTATCGAGCAATTCTTTTCATTAAAGTGTTGAAATTTGTGGTGTTAAGGTTCAACCAATACTACCTTAGTAGACGACAGGGAACTATATGGTGGGTTCGATCAAAACTACTTAAGTAGACAACAAGGAACTGCATGAAAGGTTCAGTCAAGATTGCCCTGATAGGAGACAAGGAACTGTACGAAAGGTTCAATCAGGACTGCTTGGGTATGGGACAAGGAACTACATGAAAGACTCAACTAGGATCACCTGTATAGGCGACAAGGAACTTAGTTGCCTGCAAAACAATTTATAGAAGAATTGAGGAATAAAGCCTCACTTTATTTAATGAGGTACCTTGTTAAAACCTTCTCAACCCAAACCCTTATTAAGGATAAAAGCTCGAGTAAGAAAACAATACACCTAAAGTTATAATGTTAGTCGTTCAACAATTTCCTAGCTGAAGTAATATTTCAAATGAGATACATTCCAAGTATTGGGAACTGATTGCCCAAACACGTATTCTAACTTATAAGCTCCCTTGTCAACGTGTTTAAGTATCCAATGGTCCTTCCTAGTTGGTCGAAAGTTTTTCGTCATTCTTCCTTGCGTTGCTTGTCATTCTCCATACTAAGTCTCCTTCTCTGAATTTTTCCGGTTTTCATTTGGAATTGTATCTTCGCGAAGCCTTTTGCTTTGTAGTCTCCTCCTTATCTGGGCTTTCTCTCTTTGTTTCATCATCGGGTTAAGGCTGGTGCTAAGGCAATCTTAGTTGATCTCTTCGTTATACCATTGTCTTCAAAGGCGACTCGCTAATTTCAACAGGAATCATGGTGTTTGTGTCATACACTAGGTTGAAGGGGATCTCCTTAGTAGTTTACTATTGTGTGTACCTATATGCCCACAACACCTTTAACAATTCTTCCTATCATCTCCCTTAGATGAGTCCAACATTTTCTTTAACTCTACCAGAGTAACCTTGTTGGTGGCCTCGGCCTGCTTGTTGCACTGAGGATGCTCCACTAAGCTAGTTATGTGCTTGATGTCAAGTCCTGAGTAGAACTTAGCCAATTCCTTATCAACTATATGTCGCTCATTGTCAATGATTATGGTGTGTGGAACCTCATACTGGCAACCTATGTTTTTCCACATAAAGTGTTGGCTTGTCCTTTGCCTAGAGCAAAAGGACCTAGGATATCCACCCTCCACTTTGCAAAAGGCCATAAGGAGAAGATATGATTAAGTTCTTCCTGCCAACTAGGCACGAGATTCCCGTATTTTTGACAATATATTCACTTTTTGACATAAGGATTCATGTTATCATTGTTTGTGCTCCAGAGTAGTAACTACATATACCTTCATTCATCTATCGGATAATGTAGGTGGCCTGCTCTACGGTCACACACTTCAATAGAGGTTGGCTATACCCTCTTTTATAAAGTTCATCCCACATCAATGTGTAGTGGGCGACCTTCTGCACCTAGTCTTTGTCCTTTGTTCTCGGAACCTCCATGATCTTCAGGTAGTGTATGTAGGGCTCTATCCACATTGCCTCCCCCCTGTTGACGGCCATGCACTCGACCATTGCATTAATGGATAGGGACGATAACACTTGTTGCAACAAAGACTTGTACCTTCCCTTCTTCTTGGTGTTGACGAGCTTAGAAAGCATATTGACCCTTATATCATCTCCCCTAGGTACATGCTCGAGCTTCACCTTAACGAAGGTGTCGAGCATGCTCGTCACTTTTTAGTCACCTGTTAGGTGCGAACTATTAGAGATGATTCTATCTAGCATACAACACGACTCGTCCTACCTCATTTGCCAAGGTGAACCCAGCTATAATGGCCTCGTACTCGGCTTAGTTGTTGTATGTTTTAAAGTCGAAGTTCAAAGACTTCTCGATCAAAACATCGTTTGGCCCCTCAAGAACTATGTCTGCTCCCACCTCTTTTGGGTTAGAAGACCCGTTAACGTATAAAGTCCATCATTCGTCCTTAAGTAACTGATCTTCTTGTAGGTCACTCGCAACGTCCATTAGACACTATGCTTTTAATGGGGCCTCTTGGCTCATATTGAATAGAAAAACTTTTATTTTTAGACTTAATTTTGACCTTAAAGACAACCTTTATGACTTAGAAACTAGCTTGTAATCATGTTTTTGCTTATGTTTTGGAAATAAGAGAGTTAGATGGGTTTTATGCTTGGTTTCCCTTGTTTTTGTAGGTTTTAAGATGAATTGAAGGGAAGAAGTGAAGTAGCCATAAGTTGGAGTCAGAAAAGGAAGAAAAAGTGCATAAAAGAAGAGCCGCAAGTACTGCTCAGCAGAAATTACCGCTGAGCGGCACTCTGAAGTCCCGCAATCACTGCTGAGGGGCAAAACTGTAGTTGAGCGTCAAATAGAAGAACCACAGTTATCGCTGAGCGGTAATTACCACTGAGCACCATTTTAATAGGCCTTGGGCCATTTTTCTATAATCTTTTGGAGTCTAGATAAGATTTTAGTCGACCTAGGGTTAGTATCTTTTGGCATAACGAAGCAAAATCACACTTTCTTCACCCCTTGGAGGAGGATTTTGGATGCTCAAGCTCCACTCTTCAAATTCTAGGGTTTTATCTTTCATTCTTTCATTATTTTTCATATAGTTTCACCATGATTATGGTGAACTAAACCTTCATTGTTGTTGGAGAATCAATGTAATCCTTTGAAACTCTCATGTATTGAATTGGTTCTTTAATTCATATGTTTTCTTTCATTAATTGTTAGAGTTTTTCTTCAATACTCCATCCATGCTTTGTTTAACTCATTCATTTGCATGATCATTGATTTTATTTGTATGGACACATATAGATAAATCTAGACATGAAGAAATTCTCCCAATAGTAATATTACCTAGACAGAGGGATAAGAGGATTGGTTGCCTTTAAGCTTCTGTGTGAATGTAATGCATGAATAATTGCTAGGGAGACAAGACATTGTAAACTAGTGATTAGGAGTAGGCTTTCTTCACCAAGACATTAGGTTTAAGGTATATTAGAAAGTGGCATTAACATTAATGAAGAAGATGAATTCTTGAATACATGAGAGTGGATAGGATGAATTGAAAACCCCCAACAACATCATCATTCCATATATTTCAATCATGTTTTGCTTCTTTTGATCAAATTGATCAATACATGCATTCATATTTACTTTTCGATATTTGCATTTAAACCTACAAGAATTTGTTTTACAAGTCTTATTTAATCAAGAAATCATACAACTGTTTAGGCCGTGAGTCCTTTGGGAAACGATACTTGGTCTTACCATTTTATTATTACTTGTACGATTCGGTTACACTTGTCAAGGGTTAATAGACCCATTAACATATAAAGTCCATCATTCGTCCTTAAGTAACTGATCTCCTTGTAGGTCACTCGCAACGTCCATTAGACACTATGCTTTTAATGGGGCCTCTTGGCTCATATTGAATAGAAAACTCAGATAGTTTCACCGCCCATGATGACATTTGTCTCGCCAGGTCTGGTTTTTGTAATATCTTTTAATGGGGTAATAGGTCTTCAAAATAATCTAGTGACTATGTGATGGCATACTGCCTCATGAAATTACCTCATTGTTCTCTTGTATTTTGTTACATTTTATTGTATATGCATTACACTTCTCTTGGAGTACGGGTTACTATAAATACCTGTCTCCACCATTGTATCATTCACTTTTGATGATAATGAATTGTGATTTCTGTAGAGAAAATCCAGACACAATTCTACCTTGAAAGTCAGGCTAGAGAGTCTCAATGAACCACCTCTAGCCACCTTCCAAGCACATTCATCATTCTCTCATTTCTCCACTTTATCCATTGTACTTTTCTCTCACACTTCACGCTGACGCATCACCCTCCACCGTGCACGCATCAGCGCCACATCCTCCTTCGACACGCGTCAGCAGCCACATCTTCATTTCTCCTTCACATCACAATCGCGACTTCCATTCTTCTCTCGCGCATCCATCCACATCTCAGCGCGTCTCATTCTCGCTCTCGAGAGCTTCATTGTCTCCAACCACAGATTTGCACTCCATACTCGTCTTCGAAGGTATCTTCTCTTTGTTCGCCACACTTCCTCATCTTTTTCTAGGGTTTCCACTCACTTCCACCATTTTCCACCAATTGAAACTTTATCCTTCACATTTGAACCTTTTTCACCGTTCAATCTCCATTTATCACCGTTTGATCGGTCCAAATCGAGTTTATCCCCACTCCTAGGGTTTCATTCGTGCCTCTCGGGTTTCCACAGATTAACTCCTAGATCCTAGGGTTCCATGTGATCGACCACAGTTTTCCCTTCGATCTCTAACTTCTATTCCATTTCGCTACGTCTTTACTCGTCGGAGAAGTTTCGAGGATCCAGATCGCACTCCTGCTGCCTCAGTCGGTCCGAACTCCTCAGGCTCTTCCATCACTATGGAAGTAAGGTCACAACCGCCTTGCTACAATGACGAGGGGTAGAGCGACTTTCTCCACCATATGGTACCGAGTATCAACGTCCTAGAGCATTCTATTGATGAAGTAAACAGGTTTATTCTCATTATTGATCTCTTAACAAGGGAAACCCAAATTTTGTCCTATGTTACCGTTATCAACACTAGGAGGGGTCGCATTGGATCCATGGCAGGAATCAAGATATTGTAGTCAATCTGCCTATAAGTTACTAGACCCCTTTCACATTTTTCAAGCTTCGCATGACGAGTACTACTTGACACTTGTCGGGGTTGACCTCAAATGAGTCAACATGAAACCTAAGAACTTCCCTCCATCCACCTTGAAGATGCACATTTTGAGGTTATGGCTCATATTATATGCCCTCAAGGACGAGAACAACTTCGTCAAGTCCAAGGAGAGTTATCCTGAGGTTAGGGACTTGACCACCATATCATCCCCTTTAACTTCTATATTCTTTTCGAGTAGGTGCCTAAACACCTTGTTCATGAGCCTCTGATAAGTGGCTTCTACATTTTTCAGGATAAAAGCCATGATCTCGTAATAAATATTCGCCTCTCTATGATGAACGCCATCCTTAACTTGTTCCCATATGCCATAATAATTTGACTATATCTCGAGAACACGTCAAAAAATTGAGCATGCTATGTTTAACTACTTTATCCACAAGCCAGTCTATGTTTGGCAGTGGGTAAGTGTGCTTGGGACAGGCCTTGTTGACATATGTATAGTCAACACACATTCTCCATTTTCTGTTAGCCTTCTTAACCAAGAAGATGTTGGTCAGTCACATTGTATACCTTGCTTCTTTAATGAACCTAGCCTAGAGTAGCCTCTCAGCCTCGGCCTACGTGGCCTGCCTTTTCTCCTCACCTAACTTCGTCTTCTTTTGCAAAATTGTCCTAGTTTCCCTAAATGTAAATAATTGATAGAAGGTTATCCTTGAGTCAACCCTTGGGAGGTTGGTTGCCATCCATGCAAACAGGTCGGCATTGTCCATCAATACTTGGTCTATAAGGCTTTCTCCCTTTTCGTTTACTGCCACGCCTATCTTAAAACCCTGATCCTTGGCCAATGCAAAGTGTCTAGTGTCTCCAAAACAAAGGGCATGAGAGCCTTAGACTGGTGATGTAACACTCCTTAGCCTTTTCCTGGTCCCCATGAATTGTGATGATGTCCCTGGATGTCTAGGGGAACTTCATAGCCAATTGTGGCGCGGACACCACCACTTCCAACATATTCATTGATAGACGCCCCAACAACACATTGTACGACATACTCGCGTCAATGACCAAGTATATGATTGGTATGGTCTTGGTCAACCTTCCTTCACCAAATTTTTTGTGGCAAGCGACAACTTTCTCCCTAGAGAATCTGTACACCAGCTCATCATATGACATCATGGCCTCTTGTCGCAATTACAAAAATCAATACTTATATTAATGGATAAAGATTGTTACTTTTTATAAATATTATACACTGATCTTATTAGGATTTTGACTATAGATTTGTGGACAAGTGGCAAGTTTGTTGTGTATTCAAAGGGCTGATCAATTCTGCACATTTGGGTGTAACTATGAGATCAGAGTCTACAATCTTGTGAAGATTGGATTGAGGTTCCCTGTTGTGACTACAGGAAAAAGAGCGTGCGACGTTCTTGACTTTGAGAGGTGTCTCAAAGGGTTTAGACAGTAGGAGAGGGGATTCTTGTTGTTGGTCTAGTTATTGTACTGCCTATATTTGATTAGAGGGTTAGAGAGGTGTTTTATATTTTTGACGTGAGGTCTCTATAAAAGCCTTGCTGTAAACACCTTGATCATTATAGTGCATTTGCTTCCCGTGGTTGGAAAGACACTGGATGTAGGCAGGTTGGCCGAACCCGTATAAAAAGCAGTATTTGAATCTTCTGATCCATACTCTTTCACTTTTAATTGACTTTACTCTGTACTTATTCGATTAAGTTTTCGCTACATTAGAAAGTCTTTTACCTTGCGTTTCAAGAAAGCTTTAAAGGCATCACCTTTTGGAAAAATATTTTAAAAGACTTTGTTTTTACATTTCACCAATTCACACCCCCCCTCCTCTTGGTGTGAGAAATTGAGTCATTCTATTTTAACAATTAGTATGAGAGCTGATTTTCATAAAATATTTGAAAAACTAGTCGATTACTATTTTCGTTAAATCGACTGATCCTGGAAAATGGCTTTCAATTCTCAAACCTTTGGAAAATAAGGATGCAAATCTTTCTTGAATCGATGGATAAAGGAGTTTGGTATGCAACTCTAAACGGTCCATATGAGCCCACTCATGTTTTAAATGGAAAAGTTGTTTTGAAAAAAATTTCTAAGTGATTGCATCAACACTAACAATGGATGAATTTTTCAGGATATCACAATGCAAGACAACCAAAGAGATGTGGGAAGTCCCTGAAGTCACACATGAAGGAATATATGAAGTAAAGAGAGCTAGAAAGAATTCTCTCATACAGGAATATGAGTTGTTCAGAATGAAAGCGGGAGAGACTATCTATGAAGTACATAAGCGATTCACACACATAGTCAATTACCTCATGGCTCTTAGAAAAGTGTTTGACAAGGACGAAATCAACATCAAAATATTGAAAAGACTCAACAGAAGTTGGCAGCCGAAAGTCACTACAATATCTGAATCAAGAGACTTGACCAGCATGAACATGGCCACCTTATTTGGAAAACTCAGAGAACATGAATTTGAGCTTGGAAGGATAAAGGAGGAAGAAGAAATTGAAGAAAAGAAATCAATTGCTCTAAAGGCCACAAGCAAGAAAGTTGCAAAGAATCTTGAACCTGAAGTTGACTCAGAAACAGAATTGCATGACAAAGAGATAATGAACATGGTGGTAAGGAGGTTTAATTGGTTTATGAAAAATAAAAGTTCCACCACTAACTATGCAGGTTCTGTAAAAGGAAAGAAAAGTTCAAGAAATAGTGTTGTCCAATGCTACGAGTGCGGAAGAGAAGGACACATCAAACCAGATTGTCCAGACTTGAAGATCAAAGAAAAGGGAAGCAGAAAATTTCCACAAGACAAGGGAAGGCAGCAAAAGAGTGCATACATTGCCTGGGAAAATAGTGATACTGAATCTTCAAGCGATGAGAACTGCAGCATTGAAGAAGAGTCAAATATTTGTTGCATGGTTGGATCTGCACGGACTGATTATGAAAATGATGAGGAATTTGAAAATGAGCCAATAGAAGTAAAGTATGACATGTTGCTAGATACGTTTTAGGAAATACATGCAGAGGCTATGCGACTCCAATATAAGGTAAATCGACTTACCTCTGACAAAAAGGAATATGAACATAGAATCAATAATCTGGTAGAGGAAAATGAAAAATTGAAAAAGGAGTTAAAAAAATGCCTTAGAGTCTGCTAAGATAGTCAAAACTGAAACAACGATAGTTGAGAAAGAATGTGAAAAATTTCTTGTTCATATTGAAAAAATTGATTACTTGACTAGCACTCTAGTAAAATTCACATAGGGAAAAGAAAACTTAGTTGTTGTTCTAAGAGCTTCTGGTAGAGTTGTCTACAAACAAGGAATTGGTTATAAGGCTCAAAGTAATAGGTCTAATTCAAAGAAATTTCTTGATCTTAGTAAACCTGTTACTCATGCATGCTTTTATTGTAACAATATTGGTCATAATGTTAGAAATTGTTACTAGAAAAGTTGGTGTTCCAAAAGGAAAGTACAGGTGGATCTCTAAGGAACAACTCTCTGAAACTAACAAGACAGGACCCAAATTCAAATGGGTACAGTGTCAAAAATGTTTAACTATTTTGCAGGGTAGTAGTTGCTGCTGAAGCAGAATTCAACTCAAGGATGAACTACCATGATGAAAATTCTTGAGATTCTGAAAGTGGTAACTGATGTATTTTCATTGCATCATGCATAATAATTGTTTGTATGATTGATTGATGAATGCATATTTCTTGAATGATTGATTGACTGATTGTATTATATGAAAAACAACTCGCTCGAGTTTTAACCGATTATATTAAGTATAAAGTCAAATATGTTTGAAGCATGTATGTCTCTGTTTCTTAATCATTGTTGATACATGTAATCGACTTTGGAATTAATTAAACTAATTAAAAATCTGTTATGGACTTTCTTATTTGAAAATTTTAATTGGACAAAATTAAATGGATGTTGTTCGCGCCCTCATGAACGTCTCATTTATTTCACTATATTAGCATTTAGGGTATTTTGTGCTCATAATCCTGTAACCCTAGACTGTAGAAGAGTGTCCAAGAAATTTGTATCACATGGCGTCTTCAAATCGTCCATCAGGGGAAGCAGAGGCAAAGAAGTAGCAACTGCAAGAGGTCTTGATCCCTCAGGTTGGATCAGTGATGATGAGACTAGAGAAAGATTTCTAGATGGAAGAGTGAAGATTGTTGTTCCACCCAAGTATCTGAATCTAAGTATGTTTGAAAGAGAGGACTTTCAGTTTCCAAGATGGCTTGAAACTCAAGAACTCTCTACTTTTGTTCAAATGAAGGGTGACTGGTACATTCACCTGATAAGGGTGTTTTACAACAACTTGAGGATAACAAATGGTGTTATTCAGTCAAGAGTGAAAGGTGTTAATATTTATATTAACAATGATGTATGGCAACAAATTGCAGGACTAAAAGCAGAAGGTATCTTCTCTCATCTACCAAATTCTGAGACAAACTGGTGGCTGAAAAAGAGAGATATCTACATAAACTGGCTGAGATTTCCGGGAAGATATACTATTGAAAGACTCTGTCTGCATGAAGGATTGAACATGGAAGAAAGAATTACAACTTACCTTCTTGCATGAGTAATTCTACCAGGAAGATTGCTACAAGATAGAATGACTACCAAAGATGTTTATTTGTTATATGCAATAAAAAATGATGTTCCCACTAACTAGGTGGAGTTTGTAAAAGATCATATGACAAATGTTGCACTCAGGCAATCTCACTATCTGCCCTATGTTGTCTTTGTAAGTCGAATACTTGTGCTTCAAGGAGTGGATATTAGTGGCGAGCAAAAGTGTTCTTACAATTGCACAAACATGATAAACAGAAATACTATTGCATCTCTTGGATTGGTAAAGACAATAAAAGGTTGGTGCTTCAAAGGTGAAGAAGACTCGGTCAATAGTTCAGGATGTACACCAGCTGTAAATGAAGAACGCACAAACTTCTTCCCTGAAACTAATTTTGAGATATTTGCACCTTATCAATTCAGAATTCTGATTGAAAAAGTTAATTAGCTTGTAAGAAAATTTGATGATGCTCAACAACAACAAAGGGAAAGCAGTTCATCTTATGAGGATTCTATAGAGACATCTAAATCAGAATAAGGTTACTAGGAGTGCTTGTTTTAGTTTGTTTGATTGTAGTAGTTTATTTTCTGTGTTGATTGTATTGTTGTGTTTTATTTTGTAATAGATGGCTTTATATGTCATTTTGTCTTAGCTTTATCTGATTGTACTCTATGGTTGATTTTAATGAAATCAGAAGTTATTAAAATCGATTATGCTATGCTTTTATGCGAATGAACTGTTGATTACTATTACATTCATACATTTACATACTTATATTATACATGTGTTAATTCCAATATCATATTGATTATAAAATGCTTGATCTAGAAAGATCTTGAAAGATTTTGTAGGAACATTCCTTACTGGATGGATAAAACCAGCAAATCAACTCACAGGAAGCAATAAAGTCGATTATGACTAAGGGCAAATTGATTGTATATCAACAGGGGTTAAAGATTTCAATATTTGGATATCTGATATCTTTAACTATTGATATATGTGTTATTAATTGTTTACTTGTGCATCTATGTTGTGAGATTAAAGCATGCATAATGATAGGGGGAGCATTGCATATTGATGAGTGCATATTTATGCCCATATTTATGCTTTAAAATTCAAATTTTTGATGGGATAATTGTGCTTGAATGATTGATTTAAAGAGGATTTGTGATGATTTGATATATTGTGTTTGGAATTAAAAGGGACTTAAAAAGTGATTTTAATTGCATAAATTATTCTTGGAAATTCTTACGTTTATTTGTGCAGCTGAAATTATAAGTTTTATTGGTTCAAATGGCAATTCAAGGCCCAAAATCAGGTTTTATTTGGAAAATAATGTACAGATGGACCAAACAGGCAGACTTTACCCTTGCACCCCCTAAAATCCTTACATACACTCCTATTTCTGAAACAGGCCAAAGACCAAGCCCAAACACTAAGCCATTTCTACTACACCTCCCTAAGTTTCCTATACACACCCCTCCTAAGCCAAACTTCACCAGATCATGCCACGTGGCAGTCCACCACTAACATATTGAACCACTCAGATGATGCCACATCACTGATCCTTGCACTCACTAGTGAACTAGTCTCAACACACCACGATTCACACCGCTCCCCATCATCAACACGCACCTGCATTCAGAAAACCCAGAGATAAAAGCATCATCACCACCGCGAAGGCACAAGCATAGAGAACAACGCGTTCTCGCGGCGGCACAGGAGCTTTCCCCAATCTGAAACCCTAATTTTGGGTGGGAAAGGGGCTGACACGTGTCAGTCTCCCATTGACTGCGAAAAACTAGTCAAACAGAATTGATTCTGGTCAACTAAGGGGTTCAGTTGCAATTTGGGGAAATTCAGAAGGGGCTAAAGTGCAGATAGAGACAATTTCAGGGCATTCGTGCAATTTTGGAAATTTAGAAAAGCTAAAAGATAAAATTCAGTTGTCGAATTAATTTAATTTGGGAGTATCAACCGAAAATATCTTCCAAATAATGTTATAATTATCTAAATCTTTTAGTTATTTGGAAGATATAAGATAAAAGATTCTATCAACTGAATACTCAGAGTCCAAGCCCAATCAAGCCCTATATAAAGAGACCAAGGACTTCACTTACTTCAATTTCATTCATTCTCTAATACTCCTCTCACTTTTCTTTCATCTTGTATTCAACTCCATTCATGGAGACCTAAGCATCTAGGGCTATTCTGCTGTAATTCCATTATGGATTTTGAGGTTAGATTGAGTTAATGCAATTGTTTACTTTGGTTATTGATTTAAGTTGTTCTCTCTATGTCTTTCATCTCTCTATCTTGTTAAAAGCAAAGATTTTTGCATCATAATGTGTTTGAATCTACATGCATATTGATTATATGAGTTTTAGGGTTTCTAGGTTTAAATTGAGAATCTACTTTGATTTAATTTAGGAACTTTCATATGATTAAATGGTTTTTACTATCAATTGAGAATGTACTTTGATTGATTAGTAATAATTTCAACTATAATCAATTGAGAATTTACTTTGATTGATTAGCTTTTAATTTGGTTAGGAGATTTAAGAATAGGCATGATTAAACACAATAGAATTTGATTGAGAATGTACTTTGGTTGAATTTATTGTGAATAATCCAGAAAGGTTTTGCATTTGATTGAGAATTTACTTTGGTTAAATGCATGACCGCCCTCAAATTAATTAAGAATGTACTTTAATTAATTTGAAACTTAAACAATAATCAATTGAACAATTATCCGTGAATAACCGATGACGAATCTACCTTGGAAAAGTAGTGGAATTAGCCTATTTCATCGTAACTGTTTTTAAGTTTCTTATTTGTTCTTTAAACATTCTCCAAACATTACTTTTATCCATAAGCATTGCACAACATTCGTAAGAGTCAGATATTCAAAAGCAATTTCGTGTTCGTTGGGAGACGACTCAGGGTTACTTTAGCCCTATCTACCTTCTTGAATACTACTTGGCAATACTGAAGTTACCTTGAAAAGTAGTATTAATTTGATAACTATTGATATATGTGTTATTAATTGTTTACTTGTGCATCTGTGTTGTGAGATTAAAGCATGCATAATGGTAGGGGGAGCATTGCATATACATTGAGATGTTTCACATGCCTACATTTAAGGGTGAGAGTATATATTAAATCATGTGAATATCTTTGACAAGGGGAGCATCATTATTTGTTTTTTGATGAGTATCTGATGTATCTCTGTATGCTTGATTATTTGTATATCAATACCATTATGCTTACCTTTGTTAATGCCCAAAGGGGGAGAATTATGTTGATTGGTAATTGATTGATAATCTGTATGGAGTTGTGCAACATGGTTGATTATTAATCATGGTTGTGCATCATAAAAAAAGGGGGAAATTATTGAGATTGTTAATAGGGGAGCACTGGTTTAGATGAACCCACAATCTTAGTAATATCTGAATTTTTTATTATGACAACGCATAATTAATAACACATGTGTATTATGTGTTACATGTTCTATGCTTACATGTTATATGCGTATATAAGAACATGATTGTGTTTTTGTTGTGTTGTTCATTGCATTTCACTGTGTTATATATGTGATTTTATACATCAATGCATGACACATGTTTCTGGATGAGAAAAACCACAAGCACTAATGTTGAATTTTAATTGTGTGGCAAAACAACAGTTTTAAGTCGATTAAAACTCGTGTCTTTGCACAAACCTTTTTCAAAGTGTGCTGTGAGATTTTTCAAAGAAAAAGTTTTTCAAAACTATGATTTATACTGTTACATAGTCAATTATATGTGTGTTGCATTCGACTAAGTCTATTACTGTTTTGCAATTCTGTTAATGCTTGATATAAATGTCTAATGGTCATATTTTTAAATATGTTGATCAAGCATTAAATGTCATTCGACTGCATTACTTGCGAATTCAATTAATTGCTTTGACTGTTGCTAACTGCTATAACATAATTGTTATATACGACTGCATTAGTACCTTAGTCGATTAAAATGCGTCAAAGATGTGTTATACTATAAATTGACGCAAATTTGATTTCTGTAAGGACTTTTGTGAATCTAACAATTTTTTGTGATATTTTTCATAAAATGCTATCTTGTAGAAAGAGGAAAAGAGCTCCAAGAATCAATAAGTGACTGTGGTGATCATCTCCTTGTGAATTCTTGAAGAGCAGGTTTGTTGTGTATTCAAAGGGCTGATCAATTCTGCACATTTGGGTGTAACTGTGAGATCAGAGTTATACTGCATTTGCTTCTCGTGGTTGGAAGGAGACTAGATGTAAGCAGGTTGGTCGAACCAGTATAAAAAGCAGTGTTTGAATCTTCTGATCCATACTCTTTTACTTTTAATCGACTTTAATCGTGATAACGGTTGATTTCACCGTTATTTGAGAGTAAATTTTGATATCAAATGAATCTTTTTTTACTTAGAAACTTGTTTGTTCTCTTGATTTTGGTTTATTTTGGGAAATAAGAGAATTGAGGTTACACTTGAAGATTTTATCACTAAATACCCTTGGTTTTTTAGGAAATTGGGATGAATTGGAAGAACAGCTAAGTTGTCAAGAAGTTGGAACTCATAAAGGACGGAAAGAGCACCAGAAGAGAAGGTTACAAAAGGTCGCACTCATGCTTGGGCGCCCCTTTCATGACCCTCAGCGCTGGAGCTTCGCATTCACGCCTGGGCACCCTTTTTGGGGTGTTGAGCACCATCTTTCTTCCAACGATTCACGCCTGAGCGTTGTTTACCCCTTGGCAAGTGTAACCGAATCGTATCAAGTAATAATCCTGGTAAGACCAAGTATTGTTTCCCATGAGACTCACGGCCTAGACAGTTATGTGATTTATTAATTAATTAAGACTTGAGAACAAAGTGTTGTAAGTTTCAAATGCAAAAGACTGAAAAGTAAATATGTATGCATGTGATGATCAATGGGCAAGAAGAACAAGACACGTGAATTGAAATATATGGATGAATATGTTGTTGGGGTTTATCAATTTCATCTTTTCCACTCTCTTGTATTTAAGAATTCATCATTCTTTTCCTTAATGTTAATGCCACTTTCTAAATTACTTTCCATCAGGAGTCTCCTATCTTGCACAATTTTAAAATGCTTCTCATGTTTGCGAGATAGGAACCTACTAGAATGAGGTTGTTCAGATTCCTTGTCTTTCCTCTTGGAGGCTATGGTCTTCAATCTTTTGCTTGAAGAGGATTCATTCCTACATCAAACACAAATTACAAAACCACAAAACATCTTGTTAATCATTAGTAAACCATAAACAACACCCCAAATCCATGCTAAACCACCGTTGAGGATCAAAATCACCCCTCAGCACAACCAGTGCACCAAGCCAGCAAGAGAAAGAAGCCAAAAACCAAGTCTGGTAGAATCGCGCTCAGAGGAAATTTCTGCTGAGCGGCGATTCTGCAGATTTTGAAAAAACCATTTTTAATGCTTCCTAACTCCACCCACATGCAATTTTCATACTTCCAGACCAAAATCAAGCATTTTAATCGGTTCAATCATCAATTAATTCATCAAATCATGCATAGAAATCAAAATCCCTAAAAATTCATGCTTTGAACATCCAAATTCATACCAATTCATACTTTCAAGAACCCTAGAATGAAAAAAATGCTTGACTTACTTGGGTGGAGATGCTAGATGAGTAGAAAATGCTCTACAAATATGAAGAACTCAGCCCCAACAACAATGCTCTCTCTAAACCCCAAACTTACATAGAAACTAGTGAAAAAGTGAGTGGAAGAGGGATTTTGTAAAGGGGAATGAAGGGAAAGATGTAGAGAACTCTTAGAAAAGTGTTTAGAAGTGTGTGAGAGGAAAGAAATCTGAGAATAAAACCAAAATCGCACCCTAGGGTGTAAAAATACCCTAATGGGCTCAGGTCCCGCTAAGGGCAACCCACGAAAAACCATTCTGCATAATTACCGCTCAACGGAAATTTCCGTTAAACGGCACCTGCGTGAAATGTCTTCTTTCTTCCTAGTTTACCCTAGGTGCCTTCCACTCATGCCTCTCACTCACTTCATGCATTTAAGTTCTCAAATCACTCATACATTCAATCTCTCTCATGCAACTAAAGCAAAATCAAAATAAACAAACAAAATATAGTTAAATCAACTTGGTTGCCTTCCAAGTACCGCTTGTTTAACATCACGAGCCTGACCCAAAATCCACCAACACCTTTCAGTAGGTGCAATTTTACCTTACCAACACCCATCAGTAGGTGTAACAAACCTGTTAATAAACCTAGTATCCTTCAGTAGATACTTAACCACCTAGCATCCATCAGTAGATGCTAACCCCAACAAGTTTCAACATAAAAGTAATGTCCAAAATTTACAACCAATATCAAAAATTAAAATAATTTTCTTAAATTACTGGGGTGCCTCCCAGAAAAGCGCTCTTTTAAAGTCACTAGCTTGACCCAGCAAAGCTCATGTTCATCTTTAATGTTGTTGTTTATCTTTCTATCATCACACCAACTCATCAACTGCTTCTGGTCCACCTCTTTGACTCTTTTTGAACGTGGAGACTCAATTTCTATCACTCCATCTTCTTTATAGTCTTTAACAATCCACAACCTATTTTTGAATCTCACATGTTTACCAGGTTTGGGTTGTGCTTGCCTTGAATCATCATGAACCGTCCTTCCTTTGTTATCTTGTTCTTCTTCCCTATCCTGAAACAAAAAAAATATTTTTACCTTTGAAGATTGGCATTGAATTTGTAGAACTAGTCATGGGTACATGCTAACATGTAGCTTTATAACTAGTCTTTGTCTGTTGTTCCTCTTTGAAGACATCAATAACCTCATTCTTTCCTCGGTCTTGAAACACCATTATTCCTTCATCTACATCAATGATGACTTTAGCCGTTTTCATAAATGGCCTTCCAAGAATAATAGGAACCCTTTCATCCTTCATCTCCATCACCACAAAGTCCACCAAGAATTTTAGTTCTCCAACACAAACCATAACATCCTCTGCTATACCATACAGATTCTTTGAAGAGTCATCTGCCATTAACAAATTCATCTTTATAGGCTTGATTTTAAGATCACCCATTTGTTCAAGTAAAGAATAAGGCATTAAATTAACGCTTGACCCTAAATCAAGTAGGGCTTTATTTACCTTTTTCTTTTCTATGACACATGAAATGAAGAAACTTCCTGGATCTTTCTCTTTTGGAGGGAGTAGCTTCTTCTTGATGGCTTTGTAACCCTTTGTCTCCTCTTCTCTATGCCTTTTCTTTGTGGAGACTTGCTCTATGGGTTTTGTATAATTAGCAATTTGTTGCAATATCTCCTTCAAAGGTAAATCACCCTCCAACTGTTTGAATATTTCTGTAAAATGCCCAAACTATCTTTCTTTCTCTAATCTCTCATAATCTGTTGATAAAGGAAGAATATCTTCAATTTTTATCTCTTCTCTCTCTTCTTTTTCTTTTCTCTCTACTCTCTTTTCATTCTCTTCTTTCTTTCATTTCTCTTCTTTTCTCTCTAACTCAACTCTTTCAGTATCTACACACACTAGAACTCTACACTCTTCTTTAGGGTTAACCTCAGTATTAACCCCAAAATTCTGATCAGGCTTTTCCTACAACTTCTTAGTTAACTGTCCAATTTGCATCTCCATACTTCTAAGGGTTGCTTGAGTGCTATTATGATTAGAGATGGTTACTTACATAAACTGGTTAAGAGCTTCTTCCAACTTTGTATGTTTTTCAGTGAGTGTAGACATCTGTTGCCATAATGATGGTTGTTGCTGTGGCCTATTAAATTGTCCTGATTGTCCAGCTTGTCCACATTATCCCTGACCTTGACCCATGCTTGGGTGAGATTTCCACCCTTGATTGAAATTACCTTGGCGGTATGGAAATTGATTATTCATGAAGTTTACATCTTCTAGGGCCTCCACTGGAAAAGCACATTGACCATTAATATGGTCACCACCACATAGTTCACACATCTGTTGTTGAACTTGAGCAACAGTTTTTAATTCCTTTGGCAATTGAGCAAGTGTCTTTGTTAGATTCTCCAACTGTTGAGTTATAATTTTATTTTGAGCAAGCAAGGCATCATTTGACTGCAATTGTAGAACCCCTTTCGGTTGAATAGAGGCTCCTCTTTCACTATGCATTTCATTGTCATTAGCAGCCATGTTCTCTATCAATTTTGTTGCTTCCTCTGGAGTTTTATATTTAATGTTACCTCCAGCTGAGGCATCTAGCATCAACTTGGTTTGTGAACCAAGACCTCCAAGGAAAAGTAGAACTATTGATGCTTCATCAAAATCGTGCATGGGGGTCTTTCTCAATAAGCTTTTGTACCTGTCCCATGCTTGACCTAATGTCTCCTTCATGCCTTGTATGAAAGAAGAGATCTCTTGCTTCCCTTTGTTGACTTTAGATTGTGGGAAGTACTTGTTCAAAAACGTTGCAACCACAGCTTCCCATTCTGTAAAACTACCTTCTGGAAAAGAATTTAACCACAACTTAGCATTGCCTCCCAATGAGAAAGGAAACAAGCTAAGCTTGATTGCTTCATCTGGCACTCCATTTATCTTTACAGTGTTACAGATTTCATTGAAGGTGGTGAGATGTTCATACGGGCTTTCATGTGATAGCCCATTAAACTGATTGCTTTTTACCAACTGTATCAATGATGGTTTCACCTTCATGTTTGTAGCGTTGACCCTCGGCCTTGTTATGCTGTTAAAATGTTGAGGGCCAGCAAAAGTGGTATAATTTACAAGAGTCTGTCTACCATTATTCTCCTCTGTCATATTTTCAGTGCTATGGTAAGACCTTTGTGGTGAAGGTTGTAAGAGTGTCTTAGGAGAAGGGAATAGTTCTCTTGAAGTTCGAACTCTCCTCCTCCTTCTACTTTCGTCCAGGCCTTCAAGAAGAGGTTCAGAAATCTTTTTGCTTCTAGTTCGAATATTACCCTACATACACAAGCAAACAAAACCCTAGAAAAATTTTGTTAGCACAAAAAGATAGAACAGAGAAGAAATAATCAAAAGATATAATTGAAAAGATAAGAAGATAAAAAATAATAACCGAAAATAGAAAACAGAAAAACTAGAAAAATAATAACCGAAAATAAAAACAGGAAAATAAAAACAGAAAAAGTCAAAAATAATCAAAAATCACACAAATAGACTAGTTAAACCACGAGTCCCCGGTAGCGGCGCCAAAAACTTGTTTACCCCTCGTCAAGTGTAACCAAATCGTATCAAGTAATAATTTTGGTAAGACCAAGTATCGTCTCCCAAGAGACTCACGGCCTAGACAGTTATGTGATTTATTAATTAATTAAGACTAGAGAACAAAGTGTTGTAAATTTCAAATTCAAAAGACTGAAAAGTAAATATGTATGCATGTGATGATTAATGGGCAAGAAGAACAAAACACGTGAATTGAAATATATGGATGAATATGTTGTTGGGGTTTATCAATTTCATCTTTTTGCACTCTCTTGTATTTAGGAATTCATCATTCTTTTCATTAATGTTAATGCCACTTTCTAAATTACTTTAAACCTGATGTCTCGGCAGAAAGCCTAATCATAATCACTAGTTTACAATGTCTTGTCTCTCTAGATATTAATCATGCATTATAATGAACTGAAGCTTAAAGGCAACCCACTATCATACTCCTATGTCTAGGTTGGTAATATACTGATGGGAGAGATTCCCCAGATCTAGATTTCCCCGTATGTGTCCATATCGACAAAACCAATAATCATGACATCAAATGAGTTAAACAATGCATGCTTTGAGCAAAGAGGAAAAACCCTAACTATTAATGAAAGAAAGCATGTATCATATAAATGATTTTGATGAACAAATACCATACAAGAGAGCTTCTAAAGATTTACATTGATTCCCCAACAACAAAATAAGTTTAGTTCACCATATTCATGGTGAAATTAGATGAAAGACAATGGAAAAGTGAAGGATAGAACCCTAGAAAGTTGAGAAAGAAGCCTTAACATCCAAAATCCTCCTCCAAGGGGTGAAAGAGTGCGTTTTTGCTTCGTCCCAGCCAAAGATACAAACCCTAGAATGTCCTAAAGCTTATATAATATTCTAAAAAATACAGAAAATTAGGCCCAAGCCCAGAAAAGTGTCGCTCAGTGGTAATAGCGCGAGATCACTTCTTCCCCTTAGCGGCTTTTCTCCCCTCAGCAGTGCCAATAGGTCCTTTAGAGTGTCGCTCAGTGGTAATTGGCGCTGAGCGGTACTTGCATTTTCTCTTCTTCTGCACTTTTTATGTCCTTTTCTGATTCCATCTCTATCCCTTTTCACTTCTTTCATCAATTTCATCTAAAAACCTGCAAAACTAAGGAAATCAAGCATAAAACCTGTCCAACTCTGTTATTTCCAATAATTTAACAAAATCATGAGTTCAAGCTAATTTCTAAGTCATAAAGGTTGTAATTGAAGTCAATTTTAAGTATAAAAATAACAGTTTTTCAACTGTTATCAAGCGCCCTCCATTGGATGTTGAGCGCCATCCTTCTCGCAAGCACGCCTAAGCGCCCTAAGTAGGGGCGTTGAGCGGTGGCAATGTTGGCCCATGGCCCAATTCAGCTCTATTTATGGATTAGCTCAACCTAGAGAGGGTATCTCTTGACAGAATTGACACAAATTCAGATTTTCTCCAACTCTCTGAAGGCATAACTAGATGCGGAAGCTCTCCTCTTCAATTTTTATGGTTTTTCTATCTTTTTCATTTCATTGTTCATCTAGTTTCTCCATGACAATGGGGAACTAAACATTCTTTGTTGTTGGAGGATGATGTAACCTTGTGAACTCTCATGTATTTGAATTGATTCTTATTTACTTATGCTTCTTTCATTAATTTGTAGGGTTATTCTTCTTTCCTCAATGCTTTTTATGTTTAACTCATTCATGGCATGATTATTGGTTTTTGTGATATGGACACATACGGGGAAACCTAGATTTGGAGAATTGCTCCCAAAAGCAGTATTGCGTAGACACAGGGATATGAGTTTTGGTTATCTTATGCTTCTGTGCATATGTAATGCAGAATTAATTGCTAGGGAGACAAGACATTGTAAACTAGTAATTAAGCATAGGCTTTCTTCACCGAGACAGGGTTTTTAGTAATTTAGAAAGTGATATTAACATTTATGAAGAAGATGAATTCATATATGCATGAGAGGAAACTTGGTGAAATCTAAACCCCAACAACATATTCATCTCATATTCTCAATATCATCCATTCATCTTTGTGTTTTTCTTTCAATTGGTCAAAATTGCATTTCATGTTTACTTTTATAGCATTTGCGTTCAAAATCACTAAATTGTTCTTCAAAAGTCTTAATTAGTTGGGTAATCACATAACTGTTTAGTGTCGTGAGTCCTTTGAGAAACGATACTTCGTCTTACCATTTTATTATTACTTGATACGATTCGGTACACTTGTCGACATCTTAACAACTCTGTACTTATTCGATTAAGTTTCCGCTGCATTAGAAAGTATTTTACCTTGCGTTTCAGGAAAGCTTTAAAGGCATCACATTTTGCGAAAAAGATTTTAAAAGACTTTGTTTTTACATTTCACCAATCCATCCCCCTCTTGGTGTGAGAAATTGAGTCATTCTATTTTAACAGTTATAATATATGGATATTGTCCCAATAGATGTAGGTTTGAGCTGTTTCAGAATGAAGAGGCTTAATGGGCTTTATTGGGTCGTGCCTTTTAGTATGTTGATAACCGTTGATTTTACATGCTTTTGTATGTATACTTTCATAAATAAATCAACTCATTCATAACATTTTCCTTTATTTTACCCCAAGTTTAGTGTGTTTTCATGTTTTCTTGTGTTTTAGTTATAATATGCTAATTTTACCTCTAATATCTCTTTGAGTGTGTGAAATAAGGAAAAAGGAAGCAATTATGGTGAGTAAAACAAGTTGTAACTCAAGAAATCATGATTACATAAGAAAGAATTATTTTTAGATAAATACACACTTCAGGGACTCTAAGATTGCACCCAGGGTTGCAAACATGAAGAAGAGACCCAACTTTAGGGTACTACTATCATGGACCACCCCAAGAAAACCAGAAAATCACCCTTGGTTAGCAGGCTGACTCACTAGGCGAGTTGGCTGCTCGTTACGGGAAAATAGCAACCCAAAGTTGTAGTATTCTAGTCGTTGGGCAAAAATTTGGCTCACCTAATGAGCTACATGTCTGGAAGTATCATTTTTAGGCCTCGTTAGGCGCGTATGCCAGTCTTGATACACAAAAGTGGGTATTTAATCATGTTTTCGCGAGGATTTCCATCATTCCTCATTCTTATAGGAATAGAATCACCTAAGGTGCTTGAGAGAGGATCTCATAGGTTTTTTGGAATGTTGGGAAGCTCTCCTTCTCCTCCTTGAGTTTCCTCGTTCATCCATGGTGGTTTTCCCCTTTTAGGGTTGAAGAGGAAGAAGGTTTGCATATTACAGGTGTTGAGGAAAAGGAGGGGCACAATTGGAGCATGGAGCAACTATCGAGTATCTTGGAAGAGTGATTGCATCTTCTCTTTAGTTTCCATTTTGTTGATAGGGGAGCACGGTGTTAGCTAAACCCAATCCCTGTGATGTTGGTTTTTTTATGATGACAACACATTGTGTACATGCTTACTGTGTAATATGCACGTATTGTGTTTGTCACATTTGTTGAACATATTATATTGATTGATGCATACTATTGTGCTTATGAAGGGATGATATTTGTGTATGCATAATACATGTTTTGGTGATACGAAAACCATAAGCACAAAAGCATATATGCATGACTAAATCGATTACAGTGGAATGATAATCAATTAAGGTCATCAGACAGCTTGAGTTTTAAACTGTGGCAAAACAACTAGTTTTGAATCGATTACAATAGTTGGTGAATCGATTAAAACTCGTGTGTTTGCATATATCTTTTGAAAAATGTGTTGGGATGTGTTTTGGAAAGAAAAGTTTTCAAAAATCTTTTAAGTGTTAAAGCTTAATCAATTATGTGGATTATGTATTCAATTAACTCTGTTAAGATTTGAAAACTGATTTCATATGGTCATAACTGCTATAACGGTCATATTTTTAATATGTTTGACCAGCATTTAGTGGAATCGATTGTATTAATTGTGTATTCAATTAAGGAGCCAAATTGGTCATATCTAATTATATTTGTTTTGAGAAGTTTTAGAAAGTGATTAAAAGCTCCAAAATCAAGAAAGAAAGTGGTTTGTAAATCTTGAAGAATTCTTGAGTAGCAAACTTGACTAGATTGAAGAGACTGATCGTTCTGCACAACTGAGGTGCTTTCTGCGTGATCAGGAGAAGAAGATTTGTAATCTTTGATTTGTGGTTCCATGTTCGTGCGGCTAGGAAGAAAGAGCGGGAAGTTCTTTGTACTTTGAGTGGTGTCTCAAAGGGGTGACTACAGGAGAGGATTGTTCTTGCTGCAGGGTCTTGTTATTGGCTATATTAGATTAGTGAGTTAGAGAGGTGGTTTACATTTTGACAGATTGGTCGCTGTAAAGCCTTGTTGTAAAAGCTCAAATCTTTATAGTGCAATTGGCTTTCAATCTCAGGTTGATTGAAAGGACACTAGATGTAGGCATTGAGGCCAAACCAGTAAAAAAATTGAGTTTGATTTTCTTCTCCCTATCTCTTTGCATAATCGATTATTCTATGCTTGATTTGTGATTATTAAGGTGTTATGAAATATCTTTAGAATCTAAACCTAAAATTGAATGCTTAATGGATGCTTGTATTTTGGAATAGAACATGATTCATTAGTAATCTTAAGACATTTGAACTTAATGCATGATTTCTTGTTAAGGATTCAAGGAATTGAAACTTGATGAGTTATCATAGGCTCAAAGTCACTAGGAATACAATTTGAGTATATTTGTTAGTTGATTTTGACTTGATTCTGAAGTTGAGATGTTTGTGAATGCATGAGAGTGGAGTGGATGAACTATAGTCTTAACAATTTGTAAATAATATATGTTGCATTTCTTTGAACACCAACTATGTGATAAAAATACTAAAAAGAGTTTATTGTGTTTTTGTGAACTTTGTGATCTAATTGAGTTAGAATGCAATAGTTGCTAAGTTTTCCGTAATTCCTTTAGGAGAGAACGATATTTATCACTTGGTACATTACAACTGGTGCACTTGTCGTTGATTTTGCAGCCACCATATGTCTATTGGGACGGGTGGAACATAAGAGTCCTCAGTCTCAGGATTTTGGTTTAGCATACATGATCGTGTTTGATCTCTTGGTCAAGCCTTAGCTAACTTGTATAATTTGCATGTGGATTGGCCCTTTAGTAGAGTTTATTTGTGTATTGATCCTTTAGCCAAGCTTCACAACTGGATTTACCCTCCAGTTGAGTTCATTGTGCGTAGGCCCTCCGGATGAGCTCATTCAAAAGCCGCTATGTAAGAATAGTCCTTTCGACTTGTTGTCAAGCTTTACTTTGATATTGCCGACTTTAGAAAAGTTTTTTCTTTTATTGGCCGACTTTAAGTAGGTATTGTTAGGTGTTGTTGGTTTGGGTAGGTCTGGTTGAGCTCATGATGATTTTAACTTCTTTCTATATTGGGCTTCTTTACCATAACTTTACTTCAAGCAATCATCATTGCTTTTTGAGTCCTCTCCGCCCTTGTCCTTGAATTTATTTTGTTCTTTTTTGAATTCGCCTATTGCAAAAGGAGGTAAAGGGGGTTAAGGTGAAGGTCGGGTGGGGCATCCTGGCTAGCTTGTGTACTAAGGTCAGTGAGGGCCAACGAACAGAGACCTAGAATTGGTGCAAACTTCTAGTTGTGATGTTCGGGTTTGCCAACCTTAAGGCTAATGTTACTTCTCTTAGTTAGGAGAGTACCAACTTCCTGACTGATGGGCTAGCGGCCTATGCTAAAACTTTAGAGAAAAAGGGCAGGCCTCCTTCTTTAGTCCCACTGGACTTGGGGCAATGGATGACTCATGTACTCATTTATTGGAGTGTTGATTTTCTCTTGCTTTTGTACTCGAGTATTGTCACGTCGATTTATTATTTACTCCTACGCTCTGGTCAAGTTACCCATATACTGGAATGTCAAGTTCTTCATGTACTTAGTCACTGAAGACGCTAAATTGCCTTTTGTGCTTGGGCACTAGGTTGTTGGGCTATTATTGTACTCGGGCACTAGAAACTTTGAATTGCTTTTGTGCTCAAACACTAGGTTGTTGAGTTATTTCTGTACTTAGGCACTAATAATTGCTTTTGTGCTCAGGCATTAGATTGTCGAGTTATTCCTGTACTCAGACGCTGATTTGCTCTTTCTTCTCGAGCACTCGATGTCGAGCTATTCTTGTACTTAGGCACTAGAATACCAAGCTTCTCTCGTACTCAGGTACTGGGACACCGAGCTTATCTTGTACTCGGTCTAATGAATTGTCTACTTTTACTCGAATAACTTGGTTTCTATTCTCCTATTTTGTTTGAGTGACTTGGTGCATTGCCTCAATAGGAGGGCTTTTAAATTGGTTAGTTGGTGAAGTAACTTGGTTCTCTTGATGAACAACACGGTGCCACAGCTAGAGGTTTTTGTTATGAAAGTTACTTGGTAAAGTGGCTTTATTTACTTGTTGAAGTAGCTCGATGTGTCGCCTTAAGGGCTTTGTGGTGCCTTGCTTGGAAGACTTTTGGTGTCTTGCTTAGAGGGCTTTTGGTACCTCCATGGACTTTTCTCATTTTCACCTCTATGGACTTTTCTCGTTATCGTATAATAATTCAGGTGCCTCATTTGAGGGCTTATGGTGTCGTGCTCATGGGCTTTATTTTTTCCAGAGTAGGCTTTTTAGTTGTCTTTATTCATCCGCAAGAGAAGCCTAGGGAAGGAAAACTGAAAGGTCATGCTTCTAGGTACCCACCAAAGTGACATCATGAGCTTCTTTTGTTCTCCGCGCTCTTCTTGTAGTAAGCTATTGAAAGACTCAATTTTTCCTCTACTTGACACTGTTACGCCTATGGATGGCAACAGGTCGAGTCGGACACGAATAGTGCCTACTCACAACCCGACCCGAAAAAAAATCCACCCACTACCTGCCCGCTACCCGCACAAATACCCATTTAAAAAATATCCGCAGGTATTTAAAACCCGCGGATACCCGCAAATATTAAAAAATATATTTTTATAAATTACTAAAGTAAAATTTAATTAAAATTTCAAAAATATATATAAAATATAATATAAATTAAATATAAATTAAAATTTAATTTAATTAAACTTAATCTTATAAAATATAAATTAATTTTAATTTTAATTAAATTTAACTTAACAAAATATAAATTAATTTTTTATTTTTATTTTTTGCGGGTAATGGATATCCGCTGTACGGATAGTATAATACTCACACCCAACCCATTTATAAGCGGGTGTGGATTTTTTTTCTTCACTAGTTACATCAAGCTTCTCTTATACTAAGGTACTAGCATGTCGAGTTTTTGATTTGTCTAGAGGATGCACTTTTGCAATGTTTGGCTTCAAGCCCTATTCTTGTAGGTTCATGGGAACCAACCACCATTTTACGTTAGTGAGGTGGTTTACGACGTTTTGGAGATTAAGTTGTTCCCGACGTTTAGGTTGTCAGGCTCCTTTTGGGTTTGTGCGAGATTCTGCTACTCGAATAGAGTTTGTTGATTCTTCATGGATTGTTACTTTTGAAATAACATAAATGAAATAAGCGAAGCTTTTACTATCGGGCTCATGTGTATCGAGCTTCATGTGGGTGAGCTTCATGTGGGCGAACTTTGTTGTCGAGCTTGTTGAGTTGTATGGCCAAGTTTAGTTGTTAAGCTTATCTGTCAAGCTTATTCGTTCTTTTCAATTATGTAGGCATTATGTTGAATATATTCTCCCTTCTACTTTCCAGATAATTCTTACACATCAAGAATATTCATTTGTTCTCTTACAAGTCTTTATCCATGCATGCAAAGTCTTCAATTGAAGCACTGGATTTTGTCATCAATACATCAACCAGGGAAGCCATGTGTATCTAAGACTTACTATTAGTAGAGATTTGTTATTTGTTGGTTTTGCCAAGCTTTGGACTCTTTGTACTATCATGTCACTCTTTGTTTCCCTGTTCCTTCTTTACTATCATCTTTTTCCCAAACTTATCTAGATTAGACTCTACATTTTTCAGGTTATCACGAAGAATAGGAATCTACCACTACCACGTCGAAAAAGCATTAGATATAAGTTCATATATTATAACATACATTTTTCTTATTTTCTAATACATGATTAAAAAAATAAGTTATATGGTCATTTGAAAAAAAGGCGAATTGAATTACATAGGGATTTATATTTTGTTCCTTTAGAAAAGAATTTATATTTTAAAATAATGTTATACAATTCTTTTAGCTTTTTATTAAAATAATAGTTATATAATTCCTTTAGAAATAATCTTAATCTACATAAGGTTGAATGACAGATCTCTTAAAAAAAGCATTAAATAAAGATGTACCCACTAAAAAATAATTTCATATCTAAAATGAGTACGGATCCTTATTTTATATGTAAGAGAATAAAATAACTTTTAATTTTAACTTTCTATTTTGTTTTAAGAGTTATATATGTTTTTATCTATTGTAAAAATTAAAATTATTTTTTTTCAAAATTTTAGACTAATTAAATCATCATTTTTAAAATTACCTAAATTTAATTTCTTTACTAAAATTTTATTAAATACAATATGTTTAAAACATTAAATAAACTTAACAAAATTGAATTAAAAAACCTACATTTACACCTTCTAAAATTAAAAAACCAAATTAAATTAAAATTTCAAAAAATAATTAATTTCAATTTTTATTAAAAATTAAAGAACTAAAAATATAAGCTTTCATTTGTTTTAAATGAAACCTTGAGGTAGTATGGCAATTTGAAAAAATATAAGCTTTCTTTGATCAAAACAGGTGCTGTTATAAGGAGAAATTGTTGTCTGCAGTTTTGTTAATTATTCCTTGCATTAATTTCTGCTTAGGCATTGTGGTTAATAAAGTTTTTATGATGTTTGTTCTCTAATGCTTCTCGTGTATGGTGGGCTTTTCAGAAGTATACCTTTCCATATATTTTATTTAGTTTTTCATATTGGCTTCTAAAATTGTAGGACTCTTAAACATTACAAAATGGGGAAGGTTAAAAGTGAAATTGCCATAACATCTCAGGTTTTCATTTTTCTATGATCGCTGAAATATTTGGTACTCATTTTCAACTTCCTGATATAGGACCAGTCGGTATCTTCCAACTTTTGCTCTTAATTAAGAAATTTAAACTACGATATTTATTTGTTTAAATTCAAGGTGTATATTAAATGTGAGTTTTGTTGACATTTAAGTTGCTCAGGGAATTGCCTCGCCATGGGATTTCCTTGTTCCTACTGCATGGTTTGAATACACTCCAGTGCAGAAGTTTGGTGGTGACTTGATGGGACTTTACTTAACAATATAAAGTAAAATATTTAAAGAATGTAAAAGAATGTTTCCAAAATGGAATCAAATCATAACAATTCTCTTTGCTCTCACTAGTATACAATCTGATATGATAAATCAGAGTACCACATCCACATTGAATCTAATTATTTGTTAGCAGTTAACAAAGGTAAATCAGTTCTAGCAACACCACCCAATCCACACTAAAATTTTGCTAAGGCACAATACAGAATACCATCGAATTCAGTCTAATAGACTACAACCAAAATTTAACCTATAACCCAAACCAAATTTCGATGAAGTAATCCCCAACTGATATTTGAAAAAAATTGATAAAATCAATCCTGGAAAAAATTGAACACAAACCAAAATTCGATCTACTCAACCAAATTAGCTCCAGCAAAACTAAGTTAGGATAGACTGAAGACACAAAACTAAGTTAGGATAGACTGAAGACACAAAACTAAGCAGAATATAATCGACCCGAACCAATGATCATGACAAAATCTGAACAAACTAGTTTCTAAAGAAATATGATTTTTATCCAAAATCTGATCCAATTATTTGGATCCAAAATTAATTGCAGAGCCCTCAGAACAACGAATTCAAACACCGAATCGAATATTCAACACAATGGTTTCATTTATAGCCTTCACGCACCACCAGATAATAAATAAATAAATAAATAAATAAAATGTTCAAGCAGACTTGTATGTTCCCGCAAGAGAGAGACGAGAGAGAGAGAGAAAGAAACAATGGTGTGCAAGCATAGTTATAAACAAAACCAGATAGCACTTAATATAGTCCAACAACCATCATTGGGCAGCAACAAATAGCACAGTAGAAAGTTAATATATTCTTTAGGATAAAATTAAGAGCAAAACGTACTCAGGCTATAACCAAGTTAATGCCTTCCTTTCCTTGCTTAAACAGGGAGTACCATGCAAGTTAATTATAAAATTCCAATTGGAAAAGAGGATTGGTTTTGGACTACAGAAATAAAGTGAGAAATGTAAGTGAACACGGTGCAAGATGTTATGTAAGGAGAAAATTGTTCCCACTCCTGTTGGTACTCCACTTGGACAACATCCTATGACTCTGTCTATTAAATTAGGGCAAGATAGGTAAAATTTTGTTACAAAGATAACTTAGATACAAAAGCATATTAATTTATAAATATCACAAGGAGATTTCCCGTAAAAAAAACTATTCAAACAAGATGTTAGAATAAAAATAAATGAAGAAAAATTAACGTTCTCAGATTTCATAACTTCCCAAAAATACGATCAAATTTTATCACAGACCCACAAATCAAAATCACAGTCTTCCTGCAACGATCCAACAGATAACACAAACACAACACTACTATGGGTTCAAAAACACCAACACAATGAAACGGAAAGGTAAAAGAATACATATCAGGTTTTGATCCAAAACAGTGAAGTCATTCAACAATGTTTTTGTGTATCCTCGGGCAGGATATCAGGCAATTTGCTGTAAATCAAGACTTGTATTCAATTAAATTTCCTTTTCCCAGCAATGAAAGTGAGCAATCACTAAAATACAAAGGCTAATGAAAATCAAGCAAAAAATTAAGCAAAGAACTATTTCATTAACTTATGAATATAAGAGTATATACCAAAGGTTCAAAAATTAAGCAAAAAATTGTTTCTATATAACATCAAATAGAAGAATATGAAAAAGAAAAAGGTCACAATAAGACTCATTACATCAGTTTATCAATAAGTAATTGTAGTTAAAACAAAATATTCCATAATGCATCAAAATAAAAGAATTATAGCAAAACCAAAAACCAATACAAGCCAAAGCTAACAATCAGAGGAATGTGAAAAATTTGGCAATAGATCCCTCTTTTTAAGATGTTGGTAGTCTCAGACATAGCTTTCTAGGCTAAGCAATTCCATCAAAAATGCAGTTTAAACAGCAGGGCAGTTAAATCTGCTCAGAGCCCAGTGCGTATCATCATTCACTCCACAAGACAATATATAGTCAAAGCCAAATATATAAAAAAAACACCAAAAAATAATAAACAATAACGTACAGAATTTTAAAAAAAAATGCAAAAGCCCTCAGATCTCATAGCTTAATTCCAAATCATCTACAGCTTTTGTCACACGATTCGTTCACAGCCTCTTGCATCCTCCCACACACGCACACATAAGCACACACATATATATACACAACCACACACACACACAGACAAAGAGAAAGAGAGAGAGAGAGGGAAAGAAACAGATCCGGATATGAACGAAACCGTGTAGCTGCTCACAATCTATGTATGCATCATTGGGCCAGATGTATGAAAACAAAGAAAATACACAATCAAAATAAAAGTGTCATAAACAGAATACAATGCAACAAGAACAAAATAAAAGTTACTCCAAACATCATAGCATACAACGAACTTAAACATTAAAATCTTCATGTGAATGCCAAAAGGAGAAAGAAGCAAAACACACTACAGAATGCATAAATAATGCAAACAAAAAGGGCGAAAAAAGAAATTGGCAATAATCAGGAAACATTCTTCAACACATACGGTTTCAATGGCAAAACATGAGTTAGGGATACATGATGAATAGAGCGAGTGGGAACAAAAACTGTATTAGGGTTTGAGACGTGTGAATAGGTTACATGAGATGTGAGCATAAATAATGGAAACTGTCGATCGATTTCTCTCCCTCTCTTTAGTGGGCTTTTTATCTTTGGCCCATCAAGCAAGTCATGTGTAGGCCTGTTATTCTCATCCATTATGTTTCATCTGATTTTACTTGCTGAACCCCTACAATTTCTTAATGCGCATCACAAACATTCAAATTACATGTTTTTGAAATTTTTCAGAATAAATTTTTTGAAATTTTCAAAATAAGATTTTTAGAATAAAGTGTTCCAAATACATGTATGTATTCTGTAAATAAAAATTCAGAATAAGATTTATAAACAAACTTTTTAGAATATACGTCTTTAAAGAACGAGTTTTTTCTAACATCCCACATGAAATAACACTACAAAAAAATACGCTTTACAAAATACATAAAATATGTTTCAATGTTGCCTCTCTTTTCTTCTTCTGCAGTAGCAGCAATGATGGAATAATGACAGTGATAACAGTTGTGTAGACAGTGGTAAATGTGGTTCAATTTTTTCCTATTAATTGAGTGCAGTTAGTAATTTTGGGAGTGGAAGAAACAATAGTCTTTCTCTTGTTTCACTTAAAACTTTCCTAATACTAATTGATGTTCAGGTCTTCTAGACTCATTAGGAATCACAGAATAGATTGCTTTTCTTTCAATTTTATTTTTTTTACTTGTTGGGAGACAATGCAATATTTCCCCAATTTCTTGTATCAATAGTATTTTAACTTTTTAGTTGAGCATTACATTCTTTTGTTCATTGTACATATAGTAAAAAAATAGTTTTAATTATATATTTATGCAACAAAATACAATTTTATCATGTATCTCAAATAGATATAATCTAAATTATTTTTCATTTTATTCTAATCTGCTGTTATTTTATCCGAAGCTTTATTTGCTATTGAAATTTTAGGTGCAAAGGGCCATGTATAATGTTAGGTGACTATAAACATAACGAGTTATTGAGAGGGGGGCATAATGATATAGGTACTTATTTTAGAGCTGTGAAACACTTCAAAATGTATCAAGCAATAGAGAAAATAATAGAAAGAGAAGTAAGAGTAAAAGAGGTTGAAAGTAATATTGACGAACACGTGGAGACAGTTTATTTAGTACTTGAGGCAGGGAAAACAATATAACATCTTTCAAAAGTTTGAATTGGATCAAAAATGAAGCAAGAAACCACATACAATTCAACTTTTATGAAATGTATGACGTTGAGGAACAAAATCTACATGATTTCCATAATCCATAAGGTATATCATTTCACGAATTTTGAAGTTATTACAAAATTCTCTGAATATACTAATAGGCAAATTATACTTGTAATCAATTTTATTTATACACACGATCTACTTTTATTGTACGTAGCTTTTCGGAAGCAGCCCTGGAAAATGTGTCACTAAAATGTACCTATAGGTGCACAATACGGGATAGTTATTTGTCCCTATAGCCTTTAAACACAGCCTCATTAAAATAACCTTTGCCTCTTTATAGTAAAGATACAGTTAAAACAATATGGTTAAGAACATCAATTTTGAACCAATCACATAGTTAGGAAGACCCACGAATAGGGTAAAAGTGTTGTGAAAATGTTTTTGAGCCCATATCAAAAAATGGAAGGGATGATAAACCACTGATGTTGCTACTAGTAGAGATATAATGAGAAATGAGAGAAAAATAAAACAGAAAAATGAATAAGCCTATAATCAGAAAAATGCCGTGCCCTCAGACTTAAACTAATATAAATCAAATCATCCGTAGCAATTGACACTGGTTTCATATACAGCCTTCTTGCACCATGAAAATACATACATATATATATATATATATACATACACACACACAAGCCCAGTCAGATGAGAGTGTGTGGGAGCCGGGGAGTGAGTGAGAGAGAGAGAGAGAGAGAGAGAGAGAGAGAGAGAGAGATCCAGTGGTACAGGTCCAGTTATAAAGAAACCAGGTGCTACTCAATATTCTATATAATCATCACAGGGCACTAACAGACTACAAAAAATACCGTAGACTTTCCTATTCACAGTTCACTGTGTAAAAGGAGGATCACCTATTTGAAGTTTTAAAATACTAAAACAAAAGAAATAAAAGCCCTGAAGAAGATTGGAGTGATGAAGGGGATAGTCATTGAATGAAAAAAACCAGGAAAAAAGTTTACAAAATGTAACGAGCACTGCTTTAAAAGAAACATCACACGAAAACAGAAATGTCATACTAACAGAAAACAATGTTATGCCTCACAATAAAGAAATACAAACTAAGATTTCATGGTCAGATGCAATGCCAAACCACCTTAACAAATAAAGGCAACAGTCACGAATCTAGGATCACAATAAAGAAATAGTGAGGGCTCTTTGCCTAACTATGAAAACATTGATTTCATATTAGGACCCTTTAGGCAACCGATTAGAATCAACACAAGAGAAAGAACCCAAAACCCATAGCTTAATACAATATCACTGACAGCTTTTATCAGTAGTTCAATTCACAAACTTCTTCCAACTTCCCAATACAAACACAGCACTTAACACACACATACACAGAAAGGAACAGAAGAAAAGCGAGCGGTGAAGATCAGCTTGTGAACCAAACCATGAAGCTACTCAATAGTCAACTTCTACGAATTTTCCACACAAATAGCACACTGTCAATTTCTTTTTACCAATATAGCACACTGAAACTTTCATTTACTCACATAGCACACTTTTACTGTGCTAGTTCAGAATTTGGTTTACAGAGGACCTAATTCTGCACATGATTTTGGTGTTAAGCTAATACAAAACCATATTAAGAATTCGGTTCTTCAAAAATCGAATTCTAACCTAGCACCACGAGCTATCTGAGTAAATATAAGATACGGTATGCTATTTAGAAAAAAATATCTGTGTAACAATAGATGCTTGTTTTCCAGACAGATTTCTTTTCAGTCGTGATTCTCATAAATTTGAAGTTCTCAACAACGATTATGCGCGATGATAAGGCAAATAGATGGATCCAAGAGCATCATATCACACAAAGGACTTACAATTTCAGCAGAAAACACATGTTAACACCGACAAATGGTAGTTGAGGTTTTCATGAAAGATACAGAGATTAGAAAACAGCCAGTTAGATCCATATAAATTAGAAAATAATACTAAAAGAACATATTAAAAGACAAAAAGAAACAAAAAAATTAAAAACGCTGCGGCTGTGGAAATAATAACACATTTGGGATTGAAGGCAATAAAACTACATGAAACAGGAACAAATGAATTACCAATGAATCACTCTTTTAATATTGTGGGTATCAGAAATAGCTTTCAAGGCCGTGCATTTTCATCAAAAGTTGAGGTTAAAACTTCTCAGAGCCCAGTGCATGCATCAGCATTCATCAAACAAAGAAAAAACAATAAGCAAAGCCAACAATAAACTAATCCAAATATAAAAGAAAACAAATATTGAAATACAGAATTTAAAGTAAAAAATTTCAGAGCCCTCAGATCTCATAGCTTAATACGAAATCATGTACGGCTTTTGCCACTGGTTTCGTTGACAATCAACATACATCTTCCAGATCATGTAGTAGTATAGTACAGGTTGCATTAGTCACACACACACAAACAGAATAAGAAATTGATAGATAGATAGATAGAGAGGAAGAGAGAGGAAGAGAGAGAAAGATGCAGGAGATTATGAACAAAATCGTGTAGCCGATCAACGATCTATTTGAACATCATTGGGCCACAAAACAAATAATTTACTCTAGATTTAGGTTACAATTATACAGATGAAAACGTATATAAGAGAAGCCTCCAACAAGTATTATTATTAAATTAATTAAACTAATATAATACAAGTGCAGCAAATTCCAGTTGCTCCGAACATCACTTCACTTCACATAAAAGGTTTATTGTTTAGATATCACGCATTTATCAAAAGATATATATATATATATATATATATATATATATATATATATATATATATATATATATATATATATATATATATACACACACAAAATGAAGACGATGAAAGAAGCAAAACGTGAAACCGAAAAGACACAGGTTACAGAATAAACAGAAAACAAGAATCAGCAGAAAGAAGAATAGATAAACAGGAAAAAGGAAACTGGGTGTGAAAAGGAAAACAGGCAACTAGGGTTAGTGATTGATTCTGATTTTGTGAAATATGAGAGACTGAGCATACAAATTTAAACTGGTGGATCTAATAATTGGGCCCTCTTTAAAACAAAGGTGAGCTTTTTTATCTTTGGGCCAGTGAAACTCTACTAGACTATTGGATTTAATTTTAAAGGTTAAATAATTTGTTTGTATCTTTTAAAAGAAATTTCGATTTTTTTTATGTACTAAAATTAGTCTTTATTTTAAAAAAGATTTAATTGTTTTCATTGTCTCTAATTTGAGTGCAGTGTATCAAGTTGATCAAACTTTTTTAAAAAGTTTGATCGTTAAATAAAAACTAACGGGTTAAGTGTTTGAAATACCTTCCTTTGACACAAACTCTTATTTTGTCATTTTTTAAATACCTTCCATTTTCTACCATTTTCTACATCATTAGGTTCTTATTGCTTCTGTGAAATCTTTCTTTTCAGTGAAGTATGTCTCCACTTCTCATTTATATTCTTTCATACTTTTGGGCATTGAGAAAATCCCAAAATTGTCATAATGTTCTTTATCATCATTTGATGAATCACTTAATACAAGACTATCTAAACTTTCATATTCTCATTCAGTGTCAGATAAACCCATGTCATGTACATGTTGGAATGGAATAGAAATCCACTTGATCCACCTACTTCAACTTGTTCACTACCTTCACATAAATCATCTTCCACTTCATCTCCATGGACATTAACCTCTTATAAATAAGTGGATTTTAAGTCTAACTCAAACCCCAAAACATTGGCTTGTAAGGTGAGGTTTGCACCTACTTATATACTCTAAATTGGTCTTATCTCTAGTCAATGTGGGACATCCAAACACACACCCTCACGTCGAGGTATATACATTTCAAGCGTAAGACTAGACATTAACGGATGGTCCAATAGCGGGTGGAACAATATGTCCAACAAACAACAAATATCGCTAGGATGGGCTTTAACCATAGCTTTGATACACCAACCTCACCTTACAAGTTGATTTTGTGGGGTTGAGTTAGGCTTAAAATCCACTTATTAACATGGTATCAAAGTTATGGTTAGAGCCTATCCTAGCGATATTTTTTGTTTGTTAGGCATGTTGTTTCACCCTCTATCGGGCCGTTATCAGACCATCCATTAATGTCTAGTCTCACGCTCGAGATGATGTTTACACCTCGGCGTGAGGAGGGTATGTTAGAAGTCCCACATTGATTAGAGATAAGGCCAATTTATAGTATATAAGTGGGTGCAAAACCTCACCTTACTAGCCAGTTTTGTGGGGTTAAGTTAGACTTAAAGTCCACTTTTTAACACCTCCACAAGATGATTTTCACTCAACACATCCTCTTTAGTCACATTCCAACTTCTAACATCATACTCATCATGTCCCTCATCCTCTGCATCCTTCTCTAAAATAGCCTCATCATTCTCTCCCTCTCCCTCTGCCTCCACACCAATAGCATTGTCACCCTTCCCCAAAATAGCACCATCAGCCTTTCCCTTATCCTTTCCCTCCACACCAATATCATTGTCACCCTCCCCAAAACAGCACCATCAACCTCTTCCTCTTGGTCTCTCTCAATTTCGGGTTCACCAACCTCTATCTCAACTTGGGGTTCACCATCCTCTCTCTCAACTTTTGCTTCAACAATATGTCTCTCAACTTTTAGTTCAGCTTCATATTCCAACATATGAACATATTCAGGCTATGACACCATGTGTACAACATAGAGGTGAGATTGACCATTCAATATGGCAATGTTGACTAGATGACATGCACCTTTGTCATCAAATAGTAGTTCCAACCTTCCTTCTAACACAAAACCACCACCCACTGAATACCACAACTCTTTAACATTCTTATAACCTATTTCCTTTAGAATGGACATAATTTCAAAGTAGCTCCATCTGTCTTGGTCAATTTTTAAAGTATTGGTTTGACCAAACACATATTTGAATGACCCATCATTGATAAATTTAACCCCATGGTGAAAGACCACTTCGATATCAGAGTTAGCCATCTCAACTAATATAAAAATTATTGTCAGACTACATTTACTTTACCTAAATAACACTACATTTAATTTACCAAAAAACACTATTATAACAGGGCACAAAACTATTAAATAAAAAACATTAGGGTAGGACTGTCAACCCATCAAGGTACAACACTCAGCCAAACTGAATGACTTACTTTAGCAACATCAGGGTAGGACTGCCAAGCCAGATAATAGAAGTCCACTAATTGGCTATCTTTAACTTTGTGGCTATGATTTTAAACTACACCGATATTTCACACTATTGTTTTCACTAACCATTTCCTATATTACTATATGATTACCCTAAATGCTATCTGCACTATACAGAACATATACTCCATAGTTTCTATTAAACCCTTTCAACACCAAATATTAATTTAAATGTAAACCACAAACAAAATGATAACAAAAAAGTACTATGGGGACCATAAACAAGTAAAATAACATTCTAGGGAACCCTAAACACACCATAAATAAATAATTTAACAAACATAATGAGGGACCACAACGAAAATGGAGCATCACAACAGACATAATGAGGGACAACAACCAAAAGAAATCATATTTTATGGGGGACCACAATGAAAGCAATCATACACACAATGAAAGCAACCATAAACAGAACGAAAATAATCAAATACGCACCTTCGAATGGAAAATGCGCTTCGAAATCCTCAAATGTGGTTCTACTTTCGAAACCCTCAATTGCGATTTTTCTCTCTTCGTGAACTTAGGAACCCTCTATCTCAAATGCCTTAATTATATTTCCTTCAAAAATAACCCTAATGTAATTTCCTTAAAAAAATCCTAATGTAATTTTCCCAATTCTATAACCTATTTCCATGTCACCATATATTTCATTTACACGTCAGAAGCAATATTCCGAGACAATATCAGGTTTTAATTGTCTTCTGCCACATCATCAAACGCTTAACTTTGTTAGTTTCTATTTAACGAAAGATACTTGATTGAGGTAAATTTTACCATATTTGAACAAAATTGAAACTCTTTTAAAAGGTTGGACCAACCTGACATACTGCAACTGTAAGACCCATGAAAAATATTTAGATTTAATAAATAGTAGTAATTTTTAATTTTTACGGATAAAAATAAAATTAATAAAATTATGGCAAGAAAAATTAAAATTTATGATAGATAATTATAATAATTTCAGAGGAAGGAGATTAAAATTTTGAGAATTTATTTTAGAAGATTTTGAAAAAAAAATGAATAGTAAAAAGGGAATAGTAAATAGTGAATAGTAAAAAAAAATAATAAAAAATATGAATAGTGTTCAGTGGATAAGGCTTCCTACGGTGCATTGATGAAGCAGATAAGAAGAGATGTGGTGGATGATTAAAATATTATTTTTTGAATAGTAAAAAAAAAAACTCTAATAGTGTCAAATTTTGCCCTATAAATAGCAAGTTTGGGAAATGAAATTTTTGCACCAAGAAGTGGAGAGATTTAGTAGAAAAGAAGAAATTAGGAAGTTTTGGAGTAGGAAGAAATTTTAGAGTGGAAATTCTGGAAGTTTTCTGGAAACAACCTCTGGTCAAGAGAATGATCCTGTAAAAGAGGTAAGGGGAGCTAATCTTTCTATTCCTTATGTTAATTATTGTTTGACTATTTATGTATTGAATTATTGTGTATGTTTATGTGTTAGTTATATATCTATTCATGCTTAAATTTATGTGTTAATATTGTTATATAAAACTATGTTGTTATTTTGAATCTGTGAATAAGAAATTTGTTAAAAACAAGTTGAGGAACACTTTGGCTAAGGAAAGACTTGGTACTTAAGTTGTCCATTGTGACACACCTCTCTTTCCTGGAAGTCTACTCAACAGGTTTTTAACTTAAATCCTATTGAACAGATTATGTACTGTTAAATTATTGTGCAATATATCTTGTTGGAATGAAAATTTATGATGAATTCATGTTATTGTGATGGATATGGAATTATGAAATTTGAGCATGGTATGAGTTGATAAATATGAACATGATACGAGTCTCGCGGAGAGATTTTGTAGTGGCATGGTATTGTGTACACGTTGATGTTGAGGGTCCTGTATGGTCATCATGGATACTCTAATAACTCTCCAATCTCAAGTAGAGAAGGATGAGTTATGTGGTGAGAGGGGCAGGAGGTCCTTATCTATGTGCCGGTTTTGGACATAGTGTTAACGGACTAACCTTGTGGTTGACAAGTTGTATCTGGCCATGATTTTTAGTGTAAGGAGTGGAGGTCACCACAAGTGCACGACCATTCGAGACTTCCATCAACGTTACATCCGGATAATTGAGTCTAGCAAAAATCATTTTCATAAATATGAGTTAGGCGTAGTAGTAGTATCATGCCTCATTTTAATAGTTTGTTGCATGGTAGCTCACCCTTACTTATTTGTGTATGTACCGGAAAAATCATATTTTTGCGATGATCGTATAACGTATTTGGTATACGGGAGCAGATGAGGGAGTGTCGTCTAATCCAGTACAAGTGAAGATGGAGGAGGAAGGATAGTAAAGAAAAACTCGAGTTATCTTTAAGTTGAAATATGAGTTTAAAATATGTAATTAATGTTAAATATTATATATTTCCAAATGAATGACTGTAGAAATGTTACAGTTTTCATATTATTTATGAAATATCAAGTGTGAGAATTTGGGATGTTACATTAGTGGTATCAGAGCAGTTCGTCCTTAGGATGACCTGCGGGTTGTACGTTTAAGTTGCCTTTCAGTGAAGAGGGCTAAGTGACATGATTTGTCATGTGTTTTTAAGTTTAAATCGTAGAGTGAGTGCAACCCACTTAAGGTTTTAAGAACAGAAAAACGTCTTGATAAGAGTAATGAGAGTCCACACTCATGGCTTTATCAGAGACAAATTTCGTTTCTTAATTCTTAAGGTTTCGGGAGGGAAGAGTTATGGTCTGAGTTTTTCTTTGTGGTGTACTCTATAGTGGTAGAGAGATACAGATTCAAGGATAACTTGACCTGTATACCTTTATTAGATTTCAGCAAAACCTTCTGAGACAAGTTTTTCTTTTTCTCGAAGATAGGTAGATGTGGTGTGTTAGAGCGTAGAAGTCAAAACATAAGAGTTTTGGTCTTGAAGTATAGAACCGTCGTTTTTACTTGGAAGTGTTTCAAGAACCGAGCAAGAGGATTGGATATCAATGGTTGTACAATAAGAGTTGAGTTCAAAGGTTTAAATGAGAGGAGTTTTGGGTAAACATTAGTGTGGCAAGGTTTGAGAAATCAACTTAATTCTTCATATAGGTGATGCTTGAAGATTGGAAGAAAGAAAATGGTGGAAGATTTGAAGATAAAGTTTAAAAAAAAAGGATAAGAATACTGAAGTAGATAAAGGATAAATCAAATATTAGACGAAGAAGAGTAGAGGAGAAGTTGTATAAGGCATAAAGCGGATTGAGAGAAAGTTTAATAGGAGGAGAAAGTTATAAGTTAAGAGAACACGATGTCTTTAGAGAAGAATGAAGTATTGAAAGAGTTCTCAGCTAAATGGATGATTAAAAGGAGATGGTTAGATTTTTTTTTCAGTAAATGTATTGGAGATAAGATTTGAGAGTATGTGATTTTGGTATGATGAGCAGTGGAGAAAATCCAGGTACGAAAATTTTGGCTTTCGGCTTATGCAAATTTTTGGTATTTTTTATGAGAGGATTAAAGGGTCATGATTTATGGTTTAATGGTTGTAAATCTTATTGATTTTGGAATATTAAAGTTAGTAGAGGTAGTGTAGGTTGAATTAATATTATTATGAACATGGCAAGATAAGGAAGAAGAAGAGTTTGGAAATAGATAAAAAGAAGGGTTAGAAAACTGATGTGATTAGGGAATTTGGAATAATTAAGAAGTTGTAGGTTGTTTTAGAGTAGTTTTCATCAGGTATAGTTATATGGTAATATTCAAACCTCAATGGTGATGTAAAGGATGGGTAAAGATTTATATGTCTCACCTTGATCTCTGACCAGTGATGCGTGTGTGAGTAAACTTGTTTATACTTACTTTTAGTTCGCATAAGATAAAAATTTGAGATTTGGTTAACACTAAATATCCTTGGGATATGGTTTTGATCTCGGGAAGCACGTTATAATTGAGGTTGCGTTGTGGTTGATGGCCCTGATAAACTCACTAGATGAGAGGTGGGAGTTGCCCTGATAAGCTTTTTGAGTGGTGGGAATTACCCTGATAATCTCTCTAGTTGAGTGGTGGGAAGTAACATGCTTAAATGATTCGGAAGTGTACTTGCATGGAGAAGCTCTTGAATAGAGTGATGGGAAGGGACACGATTTAATACTTGTCAATGAAACTATTGAATAGAGTGGTGGGAAGGGATACTTGGCACAATGGTTTTGTGCTATGACATGTTTTGATGACCCATAAATTCTTTATATCTATGGGAGTTATTGCAAGTATTAGAGGATTAATTAGTATAACCATTAAACTATATTTTAATGTCATAGGACGGATTTAACTTATGTGGCATAAGTGGTTTATTTAAATGAGTAGGTGTAGTACTGATAAGGTATGATAGTTGAAAGTTAGTTAGTTTTAAATTCGGCCTTATTGAGATAAAAATAAGTGGTTTCAGACTTTATAATATTGTTGATTGAGTGATCTGCTGAGTCTTATCAGATATACGCAGTTGTTAGGTACTAGGTTACAGACAACATTAAGTTTGTGGATTCATATTAGGATAGGATGTGGGAAGGTATTTTGAGGACAAGGTTTATATTCCTAAGATTTAGAGTTTATAAGTTAATTCTTGAAGAATGTTTTAAGTTAGGCTAGTAATGTTTGCTAGGAAAATAATTAGATGAAGATTGAAGTAATTTGGAGTATAATCTTGAAAGAAGCTTGATTATTCTAGTTTTGTTAAGTATTTTAGAAGTGTTTATCAGGGAAAGAAAATAGTGGTTCAACATTTAGTGTGGGTTAAATAAAGGATGAGGATAAGTATTTTAGGGATATTTGACCAATGCAAGTGAAGGATAGACATTGTAGTCTAGGGTATGATCGAAAGGATGGTTTGGTCATGTTCCAATATGTTTTTAGAAGTTTATCGTCTTCAAGAATTGTTAGTTGATTGTTGAACATTAAGTGTAGTTAAGGGTGAAGGCAATATTACCGAGAATCAAATAAGTTCATCAAGGACGAATGAAGGAAATGATGCATGATCTTAAGTATGGAAGGGTTTCTATGGATGTTATAAAGCATACTCAATATAGGTATTATTTTTGGACAAGTTCTTGTTAAGTGGGTATAGAAAAGAAAACATAAGGATGAATTGTTTAGTAATAGTGTTTTGGACTTCGAGTAATTATAAATTTTACGGAGAATAGAAGTATAGGGTAAGGTGGAGCAATCTAGTATAATTTTTGGTAGACATAAGTTGCTTTTGGAGTCGTACGATTTCTAGGAGTAGAAATTGTGTTGAGAAAATAGAATGGAAAGTTGTTACGGAAAAAGAATGATTCTTAAAGTTTTGCAGGGTCATGGAAGTCTTAAATAAGGATCTATAAGGGGAATCACTTTCTGGTTATAGTGGGTATGAAAAATTTTCTGGAATCTTGTGATTAATAGTTTATGAGTGATGAGTTCTTTTAAAACATTAATGGATTATTTTGAGACTAGTGAGGTATGTTTAATGGTGGTTTTGATGGGGCTAAAAGTGACAAGTAAGAGTGTTATGAAGGTTTATGATTTTAATTTTTTTCGTGAGTAGATTTCAATTTGAGATGCTAGAAATTTTATGCATAAAATAAGTAGAGAAATGATTCGGGTTATGAGTGTGAGACTTTTCTAGTGGAATGCGTGCAAATGAGTATTAAAATAAAATTTTTGTTGTCGAATTTTTTTATATACTATTGGTTTTGTTTTAGACGATGTTTTTATAAAATGTGCATTTTCTTAAGGCTATGTACATTTAGTATGTTCATATATAGTTATATGTTATAATTATAAATGTGAAAAAAAAAAGAGAAAATTTTCAAACATTCATTCTGTTTAGATGATGATTTTTGAATATTGGATCCTCAATACTGTGGGATTATGAAACGGTTGTTGTTGTGATGGTTGATAGTATATGATATTTGATAATTAAAATTGGATGTTATCTTTAAGAGGTATAAATGGTCTAAGACATGCGTGTTGTGGTTGAAAATAGAGATTTCTAGGGACAAATATGTGAGATTGAGGTTATTTAAGTAATCTAGTTTCCTAAATTTGTTTTGGTTTTGAAGTTTAATTAAAAAAAAAATTGATCTAGAACCAAGGGTAGTTCATTAGAGATTGGAGTACAAAGTTGGAAGTTTGTAAATTGAAGGTTTTGAGTGATAGGTGATTATATGTCATAAGTTATTACTATGACTTGTTAGGTTACAGAAATCAGGTGTGGAAGGTAATGGTTGATTATTTTGGTGTTGTTTTTAGGTGATTAGATTTTGAATTAGAAAATTTTTGCAAAAGGAGGAGATTTGGAGTCTATTGTTAAGTTAGTTATGACTTAGGAATCTTAGTAGGTAGAAGTCGTGTGTTGATCTTGGGAAAAGACCGTTAGAGTTTGCAGTTGGATAATGTTTTCTTGTGGGTGAGTTCAATCACGGATGTGGGGGGACCTATTCACTTAAGGAAATTTTCTCTTAAGTACATTAGTCAACCTTCATTTAGTTTTTAATGTTACTTAACTAAGAAAGTATGTGTTGGATCTTTCTCACATTTTAGAAGTAGATGCGACTACAAACAGAGAAGATATCTCATAAGAAGGGCAACCCATAAGTATAGAAAACCATCAAACAAAACGACTTAGATGAAAGATCATCAACTTAGTTTAGGAAATTAGAATGAGTGAATTTACAAGGAAACTAGAAGATAAGGTGAAATAATCATAACCTTATTTTTATGTTGAATTTTCGAGGTCGAAAATTTTTGTTGTTGGGGAGAATGTAAGACCCATGAAAAATATTTAGATTTAATAAATAGTAGTAATTTTTAATTTTTACGGATAAAACTAAAATTAATAAAATTATGGCAAGAAAAATTAAAATTTATGATAGATAATTATAATAATTTCAGAGGAAGGAGATTAAAATTTTGAGAATTTATTTTAGAAGATTTTGAAAAAAAAAATGAATAGTAAAAAGGGAATAGTAAATAGTGAATAGTAAAAAAAATAATAAAAAAAATGAATAGTGTTCAGTGGATAAGGCTTCCTACGGTGCATTGATGAAGCAGATAAGAAGAGATGTGGTGGATGATTAAAATATTATTTTTTGAATAGTAAAAAAAAAACTCTAATAGTGTCAAATTTTGGCCTATAAATAGCAAGCTTGGGAAATGAAATTTTTGCACCAAGAAGTGGAGAGATTTAGTAGAAAAGAAGAAATTAGGAAGTTTTGGAGTAGGAAGAAATTCTAGAGTGGAAATTCTGGAAGTTTTCTAGGAACAACCTCTGGTCAAGAGAATGATCCTGTAAAAGAGGTAAGGGAAGCTAATCTTTCTATGCCTTATGTTAATTATTGTTTGACTATTTATGTATTGAATTATTGTGTATGTTTATGTGTTAGTTATATATCTATTCATGCTTAAATTTATGTGTTAATATTGTTATATAAAATTATGTTGTTATTTTGAATCTGTGAATAAGAAATTTGTTAAAAACAAGTTGAGGAACACTTTGGCTAAGGAAAGACTTGGTACTTAAGTTGTCCATTGTGACGCACCTCTCTTTCCTGGAAGTCTACTCAACAGGTTTTTAACTTAAATTCTATTGAACAAATTATGTACTGTTAAATTATTGTGCAATATATCTTGTTGGAATGAAAATTTATGATGAATTCATGTTATTGTGATGGATATGGAATTATGAAATTTGAGCATGGTATGACTTGATAAATATGAACATGATATGAGTCTCGCGGAGAGATTTTGTAGTGGCATGGTATTATGTACACGTTGATGTTGAGGGTCCTGTATGGAAGGCCATCCTGGATACTCTAATAACTCTCCAATCTCAAGTAGAGAAGGATGAGTTATGTGGTGAGAGGGGCAGGAGGTCCTTGTCTATGTGCCACTTTTGGACATAGTGTTAACGGACTAACCTTGTGGTTGACAAGTTGTATCTGGCCATGATTTTTAGTGTAAGGAGTGGAGGTCACCACAAGTGCACGACCATTCGAGACTTCCATCAACGTTAGATCCGGATAATTGAGTCTAGCAAAAATCATTTTCATAAATATGAGTTAGGCGTAGTAGTAGTATCATGCCTCATTTTAATAGTTTGTTGCATGGTAGCTCACCCTTACTTATTTGTGTATGTACCGGAAAAATCATATTTTTGCGATGATCGTATATCGTATTTGGTATACGGGAGCAGATGAGGGAGTGTCGTCTAATCCAGTACAAGTGAAGATGGAGGAGGAAGGATAGTAAAGAAAAACTCGGGTTATCTTTAAGTTGAAATCTGAGTTTAAAATATGTAATTAATGTGAAATATTATATATTTCCAAATGAATGACTGTAGAAATGTTACAGTTTTGTTTTCATATTATTTATGAAATATCAAGTGTCAGAATTTGGGATGTTACAACAACCAAACTAGGGACAAAAAAGCAATTAAACCTTTTAAAAAATTTGAAAGTTTTTTTTCTATTAGTAATGCACTAACACTTAAAGTGAGGTTATGCTTTTTTTTAAATTATTTGTATTTTATTTTTTATTTTTTAAAAAGTAAAAATTTGTCACTTATGAAACTCAGGTAATGTCACATGTGGCAATGTGATATAACAATTATAATATCATAATTCATTGTTATTAATTTAATTTTAATTTGATTCTGTATTTTTATTTTATCTTACTCCAGTGTTAATTTTTTTAACATTAAACAATTTCATCTTTATTAAATATTATATTTAATTAAATTCTTTTAGAACAATCCATTACATTCATGACTGAACAATTAGAGCACGGAGTTTTTTTTGTCACCTGGTGCCCATGTTCATCTTCGTCATCTATTTCTAAGCCACCAACACCCTAGTCCTCCATCTCCTCAAACTTTATCTTTTCCATTGATCCCTTTTATTAGGGTGTATCCCTGCCCACCACAACCTCTCCATGTTGTTAATGTTACTCACAATATTTACCAATATAGTTTCTTTCTTCGAAGCCAAAGCCTCTAATACGTGATGGCTTTGGTAGGACAGCAAAACCAACTTGCTCAATTGGATATCATGTTTCTCCCTTGCTACTATCCTTTTGGTCGTGTTTTATTTTGATCTTACATTTTTCATCTTTCGTATTTCTCTACCTATAAGTGTTTATCATATCACATCCCATCATGATGGAAGTCCTTTTTGTCCTAAACAATTATTTATGAATTGTGAAATTTCAACACGATTTTACAATTTCACAATCTAAAAGTTTTTTTAAGAAAAAATTGACTTATAAATGGTGTAATTTGGAAGATATTAAGGGATTACACCATTTGAAAGTGTTTTTAATGAAAAAAATGAATTTTATATTTTTTATTATGTATTTTGAATTTTTTTATGCAAAAAGAAATACTTCTGAATTGTCATTAAAAAGCAAAAGTGTCTTTTAAATTCCACACTCCAAAAGTTTTGTTTATATAAAAAAAATGTCTTTTTATTTGTCCAATTTAATTTGAATTTGAAATTACATACTCAAATCAAGAGTTAAACTAAAAGGGCGAATTGAGAATTGCCATATTTATAAAAGTGCGAAAGGAAAACATAAAAGTGCAAAAGGAACTTGAAAGCAAGTGGTAATTTATTATTGCATTCTTATATTTTTCTTTTGCGTCTTATAAATACAAAATTCCCAGTTCACCCTTAAAAATGACTTCCACATCATAAACTTTGAAAGAAAACAAACTTTTAGAATGTATAATCTAAAAATACTTTTTTGTTTTTGTTTTTGGATAAGTTTTTTTCTTTTTTTACTTCAAATGGCACAATCTGAAATTTTTTTTGACTTATGTAACCTGGAAGTATTTTTTTTCTTCAAATTATGCAATAAAAAGTGATTTTTTGAATGAAAAATCTTTGAGATTGTAGAAATTGGAAATCATGTGTTCACTTGACTGATGTAATTTATAGAATAAATGTAAATATTTCTAATTTGATGATTATTAGGATATAAATGTATTATGAGAATTATTTTAAAGTTATTAAAATCAATTCTCTTTCTTTTCACTTCATCAAAAAAGTATTATAATATTTTAATAAATATTTTAAAAATACTTGTTAAAAGTTACGATATAAGTTTTTTTTTTTAATAAAAGGTTAAGTTCGTGAATAGTGAAAGACAAGTGACTTTTGTCTGTATAGAAAACATTCTACAGGACATATATATATATATATATATATATATATATATATATATATATATCAATCAAGAAAGTCATTAAAAAAAATAAGAGAAGACAAAATGTTCATCAAGAGATGTTTTACAATAGATATATATAAGTTCTTGAACTCTTCTAATAATATACTTATAAGAATCATAGATTTTAAGGCTATAATTAATTTTATGGAGGTGAATGATATATTCACTCAGTGATTGTGGTTACTTAGTCAATGTGGTTGAAATGTCAAATCTTAGTCTTTATATTATAATAAATTATATTAATTATGGTAAATTTGTAATTATTAAAGCGATAACATTTTATGCTTTAATTAGTTTCAAAGTAAAGTTGAGTATATACGTTAATTATCCATGAAATAAATGATGTGAATATATATTTGACGCATTATTAAACCTTGTATTAATAATGGACGAAAATTCCTCATTCATTACTAAGACAAATACAAAAGTTGAAAGGTCTTTTAGTGATGCTTGAGAGTAATCTAACATATTGATATTGAATTTGATGAGACTAAATATACTTGAAAATGATAATCTATTTATACTCAAAACTTATAAAGTTAAGGAATTAATGAGAATGGTTAAAGATTTCTCACAATCTGACATTATTGACAAGTCGATTACGAGGAATCTACCTGCTGAATTGGACAAGTTATAACACCCTTAAAGAAAAGTGGAAATTTTAGGAAGTTAAGGCCATGTTAGTTCAAGAGGAAAGGAGATTAAAGAAAATGAAGGACAAATATGTTCATATCATGACTCATGATGGAGCAAGTGGTAATAAGAGCAAGCCAGATAGAAAGGATAAAGGCAAAGCGCAATTAAATGTCAATGAAGGTAAAATCCATGAGGATAAAAGGTGTTACTTTTGTAATCAGAAAGGTCACTTAAAAAGGATTGTATTATATATAAATTTGGAATTAGATCTTATTGAAGTGCCTAATAATACTTGGTGGCTTGATTACGGTGCATTAATGTGTTACATATTTTGTAAAGAATTTATTAGATATATTTTATCTTAGATAGATATCTTATGTTTATCTTATATTTATCTTTTATCTTTAGTTACTTTGTTATTATTCCTTATTATGTAAGGTTCTTTTGAGAAAATAGTTTTTGTCGCCTCTGCGACTACACTCGCCGTTGTCGAGAGTGGCATCGTCTATCGTTGCTATTGCCACCATCGTCTATCGTTGTCATTGTCGGAGTTTTAGTTTCGACCAACAACCACATGATTTTGATTCTCTCGGCTAGGGGATCACCGTGCAGTCAATGACCACCCTAAGAATTTTGAGTTTTCCATAGTGTCTTCTTCATTGTTGTCCACTATCTACTATTGTTGTCCATAACCATCGTGAGGTGGAGTTTGTTTCTAGGTGTTTTGATGAATAAATGAGATCATTTTTTTGAAGATCTAGATCTTTCACCTTCATTGTCTCTCATCAGCGCACCGTCATTTTCATTGTTCGTCGTGAGGGGGAGTCTGTTTCTTTGTGGTCCAATCTAGTTCATGCAATTTATTGTTGTTAGCCAGTGTAGGCCATCATTCGTTATTGATGGCAATCTAGTCCCTACAGTTTGTTGTTATCGCCATTGCAAGCCCCATCAATTACTAATGGTAATCTAGTCCCTACAATTTGTTGTTTGCCACTATTAGTCGTCAGCCAAACATTACCTTTGTTGTAAATATAAAATCAATATTAGAACATAACACCTGAAAGCTACAAATAAATTTATTAGGTAATTACAAGGCACAAAGGCACAAAGGATTACATGCTCACAAATAGAAGGTCACATCACCTTGAAGTGAGTGATGGGCTATTTAGATTTAGACTTTGTTGTATATGTGGACTGAAGAAAATCTACATTTGGATACATATTTCTTTTGGCTAGAGGAGTGGTATCATGGAAAAGTGAAAAATAATTCATTGATTGCCATTTCTACCATGGAGGATGAATTTGTAGCATGTTTTGGGCTGCAATTCATGCATTATGGTTAGGAACTTTACTTTGAGGTTTGATATTCTTTGTAGTATAACCAAACTAATGAGGATTTATTATGATAATTCTACAATTTTTTTCTTCTCAAAGAATGATAAATACTTGAAAAGGAGTGAAACATATGGGTTTGGAATATTTATTAGTTAAAGAGGAAGTACAAATGCAAAGGGTCTCAATTCAACATATCTACAAACTTAATGATAATGGATTTGTTAACTAAAGGTTTATTGCCCAAGACATTCATTAGCCATGTTGAAAGAATGAGTATAATGGATAAGTCCTTGTTAACAATGTAGTTTGGTTTGTGTTGTGAGTATGTGTATATATAAATATGTTTTTGGTCTCTTAAATTTTAGTGAAAACTGGAATTAGTCCCTCTTCAAAACTTTGGACTAATTTAGTTTAGAATAATTTAGTTTCTCATCTTTAGAAATGTGTGCATTTAGAAAGAAGTAGTGAGTGTATATCAATATTCTTTATAGCAAAAGTTCTTGTTCTTTTATTCATGCAACTCCCTTATATAGACATTTTTTAAAAAGATTTGTTACTCAGAGCTTTTGACTTTCTTTTAGGGATGTAGCCTAAAGTAGATTCAAAAGCTATGTTGTGTCTTGTTAGAGAAACTATGCTAAGCGTACGAAAAGATCAAGCAGAAAGCATGTAAGAGACATTCCTTGAATATCCTTCTTTCTCTTAGAGTTATTCTAATTCAGAACAGGCTTTTGAATAAAGTTGATAATTTGTACAGAAAAAAGAGAGCATAACATAACAAACAAAAACATACCACACATTCAAGCTTTAAACGACGTAAGCCTTTAGGACTGACACGAACATTATCATTTAAAGTTTGTCTGTTTTGAGTAACTTTTAAAGTGTTTAGGATATATAGCATTTAGCGATTTTATGTGTATCTTAGATTATCTAACTCTTTGATTAGAAGTTTTCGCAATTAGACGTTCTATTATGAACTCTATAGTGTTTAACACTTATCAAACATATATTAAACACCCTTAGTTATTAGATGCTCTTGTATCGTTTAAACACTTAAAGAGTAGCGTTTAACGCTTCTAACATATTTTCCTACACAATTAAGCATTATTTCGTTTTAGACGTTATCTTCAACTTCAAAAACAGGTTTCCTCAATAGTCTCTTGTGGTTCTCTTATGTTCATACACATGAAACCTAACACTTCTACAATTAAAAGAATGCTAATAACATAAACTTTTTAATAATTTATTTATTATGTACACATAATTTAATTTTACTAAGTTCCACAGTAGCCACAAATTTCAATGTACATTTAACTTTTACACAGTGGGTGAGGCTTATTCGAAGTTGTTGGGAACACATATTGCCTCTAAAAAGAAGATGTAGTTCATTCCGTCAATTTTATGTAGTTAATCTTTCAGATTATTGAAATACAATTATAAAGTTTATGATATTTTATGAATTTAACTTGTAGTGCTCGCATCAACCAGGGAGATTTGAGTGCATATATTATGTGATGAGACACATGCAAAAAATCATATCCGCAAACGTTGTTGACTCATGAAATTTGGTAATGTGAACATTTTATAACTAACATCTTAATTATTTATCACTATAAGTTGACTTAAATTGCTCATTGTGTAGATTTTCAATGATGTATCTCTTAGACCCGTCAATTTGGCCCCCTTACATGGTTTGACCCTAACCCACGTGGGTTGGGGTCAGAAAAATCCACAGGGCCAAAAAGCCCCTCGTAAAAAAAGCCTACGGGCCAAAATATCTTCAAAAGCCCTATGGGCTAGGGTCAACTCATGGGTCTTTTTTAAAAAAAAAATGTTCATTTTGAATACAAGGAAAAATATAATTAACTCCTAATTTGTTACAAAAATAGTTATTATAGAAAATAAATTGAAATTTTTATAGGAGGAGAGTTTTAGAATCAAGAAGCAAAAGCAAAATGACAATATTTATTGAATTAGATTCTCTAAGTATATAATTAAAGGATCATTTTATAAATTTGAAATTTAAATATTTAATTTGCTTTTTTTTAGGTTATAAGTCAGAAATTAACTTTTTATCTAAAATTATCCTAATAGAAATTTAAGAGAAGATTTTCTCTAATTGAAGCTCTTAATTTAAAAAAATAATGAGGCTTCTTTATTTTCTTAGAAAGCTATTGAAAAAGAAATTAAATATAAATGATTTTTTTTTCATTTTATACTCAACAAATCATGCTCATAACATAAATTATAAGTAAAAAGAAAAAACTCATAAACCTTGTGCAGGCTAGAGTTGTATTCACCCATAGAATTCAATCTCGTCGTACTACTGATAAGTGCAAAAAAGTAGTAAATTGTCATATGGAATATTGGCACTTCTGTGTTGAATTGGGTACATTTGTATCAATATTCCCCAATCTAGGAAAGATGAAAAGTAGTCACATGTTTCTGAGTTGTTGATTAAAAGGATATCATTTGATCCCTATTTTGTATATATTTCAGGTAAATTAAGAGAGAAGAGTAAATCCTGCAACATTTCACCCAAGCTAGAATGATCTCGCTTAAGCTAGATTCATCCAGGAAGCCATTGATTTTAAAGTCATTTTTGCTTAAGCGAGAATAATTTAGCTTAAGCGAGAATGACTATCTTCTCCAAGAAGTTTCATCTCGCTTAAGCGAGAATCATTTAGCTTAAGCGAGAATTCGAGCAGTATATATACTCATGAGTTGGAGGGGGGGAAAGCTGCGGAGGAAAGAAGACACAGAGCGACCCAAAGAGGTTTTCGTCCATTTTAGCTTTAGGATTCTCATCTTCATCTCTTAGAATGTCAATCGCCACCATGAGTGGCTGATCTCTTCTCTTGGGATTGAATGTAATCGATTCGAACTCAGATGTAATCTGGTGATATTTATATATAACATTTCTATTTTTATTCAACATTGGTATTTTTGTTCTGCTCTGAATGCTTGATTCTACCTGAACAATAGTTTCATGAATGTGGATTTTAGACTTGACTGGAAAGTATTTCTAAAACTCTGATATGAGCAAGAATACTTGATATTCTGTGATGCTAGGGATAGATTTCAGTTTATCAATTGCTTATAACACTTGAATATAATGCTGGACAGTTTGTTGGATATGTGAGGAATCAATATTCAAGGAACTGCTCTTATGAATTTTATATGCGAGGAATCGATATAAATGACTTTGGTGTGTTGCATCAATGTTGGTAATTTCAGTTGTTATATGTTTGTATTCATCCAGATTGCAGACGAGTGAGATAGATGAATTCAATCCCAACTTCTCATATTAATCTTCGTTAAGTTATTTGTTGTTATTATTTTACTTTCACGCAACATAGTTTTATTTATCAACATCCATCATGAATCAAAATGAACATCCTTGTATATATACTGTTTTAGATAACAATTTATCTATTTAATCGAAACTGTTCCTCATGGGTTCGACACTCTTACTTAAAAATCATTATACTACAGTTGACTGTTGGTACGCTTGCCAAAAGTTTAACAACTACTCACTCAAAATGTTTACATTTTAAATGTCGTAAACATAAATATAAATATAAACATAAACGTACATTTATGTTGTGTTCTAATTGAAAGTTAAAAATAAATTATTTAATGCGTTAGTTAAAGAATTGAAACACGATAACATTTGCCATGCTTTAGTATTTTAGTTCTATTTAAAATTTTAATTTTTTTTATAAATTTTTAAGAAATTAACTTTCTTTTTATAATATATCTTATGGTGATTTTGAGAAAAGATTATCATAGACAAAAAACCAAATTAAAACATAAGTTTAATTTACACATAAAATATTAATACTATTTTTGATCCAAAAATTTTAGATAATAAATTTTTTAATTATTTTTAATTTTAAATAATTAAAAATAGATCGAGTGATATTTTAGAAATAGAGAAAACAAAACAGTGATTCTTTTTAAGAATTGTAAAAGTAGTGCAAATATTAAATCAATTTAATATGTTATTATCTCTTTGGGGTTATTTTGATATTACTAATTATATATAATTTTCTAATAATTGGTGTGTGCAATATAAGACATAACTGTATTAAAATTAACAACAAAATAAAGCATTTTTATAATATTTTAGTAAAATAAATTTGTAATACTATTTAGTTGTATAAAATTAAGTGTGTGGTTTGCAATTGTTTTTAATTATTTAAAAAAGTGATTATTTTGAATATTAAATATTCTATTACTGGACTAAACCCACCTTAACCTTGACCTTAACCCCCTTGAGAGGGGGCCTTTGGGGGTTGGGACTTTTTTTTGGCTCCCATTTGAGGGCCTTCTTAAGAGGGGGGTTTTTCAAGAGTGGGTTAGAGCTAGCCCTAGAGTCATGGATCAAATTGACAGCTATAGTGTCTCTAATGGAGCAAAAGGTTCTAAAGAAAGTTTGGAAGCAATATAATTTTTTCCTTTTAAGTGTTTACAGAAGATAATGTTAGATTTTTTTTAGTTTTTGTATAGATATTAGATGTATTCATTGTTTCATGAGGTTAGGAAGTATTACTTGATGTGAAAATAGTAGGAAATATAATCATTATTTTGTTCCTTTTATATGTTATCTGAACTGTTTTAGGACTATTATGGTTTAAATTTCTAAATCTTGTTCATGTTTGTATGTGATAATAGGAAGCACATACAAACCTGTTATTAAAAAAGAAGACTTTTTTATAATGGTTATTGCTTGAACCTCTATAGAAAGTAACATTCTATACTGGTGAAGGCTCTAACTGCCCTATAAAGTGACATTTTTTATATCGTTAAGGCCTTAACCGGTATAAAAAGTAAGGCTTATTATATCTGTTGGAGCGTTAATTGGTATAAAATGTCAAACTTTTTAAATTAGTTGGTTAGTGAATCAATATAAAAGGTCTAAATCAGATAAAAACTTATTCCTTTCCATAGCGAATTTTCTATATCGATTATTTACTTTTTATACCGGTTTTGAATTAGCATTAAAACTCGAATACTTTCTATATCTTCTATTTCTGTACCGATTCAAAAACTAATATAAAAAGGTTTTTCTACAACAATACTATAATTAAGAAAGTCATTAAAGGAAGTAAGAGAAGGAAAAATATTTATCAACAATTCATTTGCAATGGATCAAAGTAAGATCTTTAACCATTCTAATAATATAGTTGTGAGAATCATATATCCTAATGTCTTTATGAAATAAAATAGTCTCTTAAATTGTATTGGAATGATTGAAACTACAAGTTTACAAATCTAAGAGTGTGATCATGATTGCACAATTTTGGTGTAATCCATAATGCATATATACTATGAATATTTTTATATTCCTTTTTGAAATTTTAAATAAAATTATTTAAAAGTAAATATTTAAAATATAAATTTAAGTGAAAATTAATGAATTTTAAGTACAATTCAAATCAAATTACTCAATAAAATATTAATATAAATAAATTTGACCTTTTTAAAAAAGTAAATTTAAATGAATTAAGTCAAGATATAAATTTTAATAAAATTAATATTTTACAAAATAAGTTAAATTTTATTAGTCTAAATAAAAAAATAAAAAAATAAAAAAATATGAAATCAAATTTTAAATAATTATTCCATGATTAAATTTTTTTACTAATAATTGTATTTTGATAATTTGATTTTTTTTTTAAAAATACTCAAATAAAATTCATTAATAATTATTAGTGGGTAACAAGTATTGGTCGGTTAGACGAATATCAATATATAATACCCACTCCATCAATAAATCTCTAATTAAATACTTGTATGCATTACTATGAATATGAATATGAATATTGTGAGAACTTAGAAAAGTATACTTTTATGAGTGATAGTGTTTTAAAATAATGATACTCTTTTATTTTATTAATAAAACACTTTTACATAAATAGAAAACTCATAAAAGAGTCTCATTACTTAAAAGCACTCTATCTCTCTAGAAACTCTTATCTAAGACTCCTTCTCTCTAAGCTTACTCAGAATCTATTCTTCCTTTTAAAGATTGAAGACCATTGGATTTCTTCTTACAAAAAGCTCATCAAGATCAATCAATTAGTTTCTTCTTTCGGGTAAGTTAGTTTTCAACCATTTCCTCGTCTTCTCCGTTTCATTTGGTTGCATGCGAGTTTTTACTACTCGCATGCGTTCTTGTATTATTTTTCTTGAATCTCTATTGATTAATGTCTTTGCTGATATCATTAAATCATTTTGATATTGTCTTTATGTGTAGAAAAAGGTACATTCACTAGTGCAGAAAGGGCTTTAGATGTCTGTTACTTTTGCCTTTTAACGTCGGATATGTATCCAGCGTCTTTGTGGGTGACATTAATCAGATGTCGGGCAGTGTATATCCGACGTCTATATAGACGATGGACTGGATATATCCAATATCTATACAGACGTCGAAGGTGCATATCCGACGTCTATATAGACGTCGGACTGGATATATCCAACGTCTATAGAGACGTCGGATGTAGGCATATCTGACGTCTATAGGCCCTGAGACGTTTTGTTCACTATAACTCATTCGACGTCGGTTTGGGCATTGACAAACGTCTATAGACGTCGGACAGTGCATTAACCGACGTCTACTGGGTGTTTTTTTTAAAAAATTAATTTATTTTTGCAATAAAACCACACTTGAAAAAAAGAAAATTGTCCCAAAACAATATACTATAATGTATATATATTTGTTTCATATAAAGAAAATTCTATTTAATGTAAAAAACAGTCCAAAACCAAAACTATCAAAATATAAACTTAAAACTAAACCTAAATAATGTTCAACAACAAATTTAAGTGTTCCTAGCTCCATCTTTGCAGAAGATAAGTTGTCCACTCCTGCCTTATCTGCGTAATTGTTTGCTCTGGTATAGAAGATGTACTCTTGAAGCGCTGTAAAATGAAGAAAGATTCATTATGATTTCATATATGTTTAAAGATGAATTTGATTTGTAATGTATTGAAGGTATGCATCATTACCTTTATCCAGTCATTTGTAATGGAAGCTCGAATGATGATCTTAATCCAAGACATGACATAGAAGCCACATTCCTAGAGCTGTCAAAACGGGTAACCCGGCCCGACCTGACCCAACCCACCACAGGTTGGCCACTTAGTGAGTCAACCCAACCCGACTCATTTATTAGTGAGCCGAAAAAATTCGAACCCGACCCAACCCACCATGGGTTGGTGGGTTAAATGGGTTGGCTCATTGGCTCACTTAATTAACTTTTTTTCACCCTCTTCTTCTCATATTCTTATAATATGTTACTTTGATTGATCAAATTGAAATAGTAATAATTTGACCAATTGATATAAAAGAAAATGAAACAAAAGAAATATATTGTTATATATATTATAAGCTATATCAAGCATAAAATTTTGCCAATTTAGTTTAATGAGACATACACAACCGTTTGATCAAGAAACTACATATAGCCCTTAACAAAAATATATAGCACAAGATAAAATTGTCATGCTTGTAGATAGGTCTAAAAACAAAATAAAACAAATGATATATTCCTGAATTATCCAATCTATAATATTATCCATCTATTAAATTGGAGTCCTGAATGGATAAATTCACAGTATTATGCTCTCTTGAAGCATAGTCTTCTTTATCTCCATCTATAATATTAGGAAAATGATACTTGAACAACCTCTTTTGACAACATTTAGACACGGGACAGGTGTCTAAATGGGATTGGTCCACGTGGAAAATCAAAATGAAAATGAAATCTGACGTGGAAAGGGGGTGTGCAGGGTTTTCAAGATCTGCGTTTCAAATTTGAAATTGATTTTGGAAGAATTGTTGAGAGAGAAGCGCGAAGGTTGAGAGGGAGACTGTGACCTAGAGAGAGAGGCCGAGAGAGTTGGAGAAAGGGAGTTCGAGAGAGAGAGAGTGGTCCAACGGAGGGCTTGCCGGAGTGCCCGCCGGACAACGTTGAAGGGTACCGATTCACGGTCGCCGGTACCGATTCACGGCCGCCGCAGCTCCGACGTTGGCCAACGAAGCGAAGACGGAATCGTGTTCCGTCCGGCCCAGCGAAGTAGGGGCGCGTTCAAGGTCTCGCTTCGTCCCACCTCCTTCCGTCCCTGTGCCGGAGTGCCGCCGGAGCATCGCCGGAGAATCGCCGAAGTGTGAACTGTTCGGTGGACGAAAAAGAGGGGTTTTCCGGGTTGTTAGTCCAACCCACACAATTTTTCTTCGTCTGTGTTCAAACCGGCACACCTTGTGTTCACTCAAGGTTCGTTTTTTTTATTCGAGTGGATTGGAGCTTTAATATAATATATGCATGATGTTGTTTGTAAGCTGTAAAAATATGACTTGTTGGATGGCGGTGGAATGTTGTTTATGTATGATGGAGGTGGTTTGTTAATAGTATTTGTTGGATAAATTAAATGTATGGTGATTGATACTATGGACATGAGAACATAAACATTCTTCCTTTGACGATACTGAAAATGTGTCTCCAAAGTGGGAAAATTTATGGAATAGACTTTTGTAAGTTTTCTTTAAATTAAAAGATTGATAGACAGTCTTGGTTGCATCTATTATTTCATGAGGGGTTAACTTTAGTTGGAGGGAGATTTGTCTTATTTTAGATGCAGTGTTAGTAGTAACAATTTATCTTACGTAAATAGAAGGTGCAAGTGAAATGTCTTGATCAACTGCAGTACTTATCAATTACTATGGGTACACATTAATAGAGTTTGGAGCAACTGGATTTTGATGGTATACATTGGAAATAAGGAAAAAATTGTTTGATGTCACCACTGTTATTATATTTAAAAGCTAATAAAAGATTTAAAGGTTAACGAAAGGTCCCTCACGGAAAATGATTTATTTAAAATAAATAAATTAAGCTTATGGTGGTAAGACCTTTAATGTATGTATCACTTTAAGTAGTGCTATATGTATAAGTGTCTGATCGAAAAGTAATTGTTAAGAAGTAAAACAGGTCTTTATTTAATATTATAAGGATAAGAATATTCAAGTGTTCTTAACTAAATGATGATATCATGTTTAAATTTTAGATGAATGATATTAATTTTAATGCTTTAATTATTGTATTTTGATATGGTATATGCTTTGTGTATAGGTGGTAAACGTTAACTCACCCATACTTTTCTGTTTGCTTATCTAGAGATGGAATCAAAACCCCTCATACTCACACCATGGAGCTTAGGCCTTATATTGAGGAACCCATTTCAAATGATGCAACATCTTTAAACTTTATGTCTCTTGATCTTCGACCAAGAGTCATACATGATTTTACTGTCTAATAGAGATGCAGTCAATGAATGTTGGAAAACATTAGAGTATCACTATGCTACTGCTGATCGAAAAGCTGCTTCATTGCATTTATTGGATCCCTGGTCCATGAGGTAACCTACAAGTTTATCTTCGGTGCACAATTTCAATATTTCTCAATTTTAATGCCTTATTTCTTAACCAATATTATATTTTGATATCATGGTATCAGTTCAAACTCTGAATATGGTAATTGTTTATTGTTAGAGAGAATGATCTATTTGTTGCTTTTAACTATCTTAGAGAGAGAGAGAAAAATTATTGTAAGGTGTTCTAAATCTCATTGACACTGTAATTGTAAGTCTTGGAATTGATGTGTACTTTGTATTTATAAATTGATTTAGTAGTTTGGAAAGTAAAGTTGATTTTGGCTTTTTGCAGGCCCATAATCTTGAATTGTTTTTTGGACATTTGTTTAATCGTTACAAAGACAACAAACCGTTCTTGTAGGTTCAACACGTGCATACTTCAATCCAACCGAACTCGTAAGTTTTTAATCTTGTTTTTTTTTAATTATAATATTTGTTTGTTTCATATAAGTAGCATTTCATTATTTGTATTTTGGACTTTTTTTTATGTAGATATGATTGTGGAGTTATTTTTTTGAAATTTATGGAGTTGTGGGATGTTGTTCAGAAATATGAAGGCAAAACAATATCCAATTACACTAGTGTAAGTTATCAACATTTTCATGGTGTGTCCCTTTGATTGAACATTGGCATTATATTGATATTGTGTGCATTTTTTTCTTTGTAGGAGGAACTACAAGAGGTTAGGGAGAAGTATGTGTGTGATTGGATTTTGGATGTTGACATTGTGTGGAGGAATGAAGTGTTGCAACATTTAGGGTTGTTACAAAATGGATAGTACGAATGTCATTTATGGATTTCTTATCACTATTTGAAATTGTGATGATTAGGTTTGAATGTACATATTTTTTGTTACAAATCATCAAAGAAATGTTCAATAAATGACATAATCAATGGTTGAAGATCATTTGCATGTCCAATAAGTGTTAAAAAAAATTCATTAAAAAATCAATGTCATTTTGAAAGTTGAACTATCTCTGCAAAAACTTTGCCTGAATTCCCCACTTATTTGGTCTTTGCTACCAATGTTGTTTCTGTACAACGATTTTTACAAAGAATGGTTCCTTGGGCATTGTCAACACTCAATTTCGTCCGGGTTGATTAATAAATTTACTTTCATCATAAAGAAAAAAAATAAAAAAATAAAAAAAAAATTAATAAAAAAAAGAAGGAAGAAAGGACGTTCGGCTTTTGACTGTTGCTGTGACCGTTCGTCCTCAACTGTGAGCCGTTAGGACGTTCGGCAATTCTCGGCTTCTACCGCTTGTCCTGACCTATCATCCTCACCAACCGATCGTCCGCTGCTGTGCATCCTTATTCTCCAAACCTTTAGGACGGTCGGCATTTCTAAGCCTCAACCGTTCGGCCGCTGGTCCTCAACGATCGTCCAATCATTATTGACGTTCGGTTTCTCCCACTAGGTGCAACCGTTCGTTCTTCTTGACCAATATCAATGACGTTCGGCAATCATTAGACTCAAGCCTTCCTGCACTCGATCACCCGACTTCGCCGTTCGGTCATCCTTGGCCCATGTGCTTAAGCGTTCTACCGTTCAGCCTTGCAGCGTTTGGTTTTGAGCGATCGGTCCAGTATAGCGTTCGGCAGATTGTGTGTTGAGGCGCTCATCAAAACAGAGTCAATCTCGAGCGTTCGGTCTGTGTGATAGTGATTTTTGAGCGTTCGGTTTTGGCGTTTGGGGGACTGTTAGCGTTCGACCTGGACCAGTTTGTTTTACCTTGTGAACGTTCGGTATGAGCGTTCGTTCATCTTCTAGAACGGTCGTTCGTGTGGCACTCCCGTATTTGACCGAGCGTCCAAAAAGTAGTGGTGGCTTTTAAAATCGGTCCGAGCTTTCCTGCCACTGTCCGCCATTAGCCATCTGAAGAGCCACTCATAGTATGGGTTTCTGGCAGCGTTTTCAAAAAAAAAAGGGGGAAAGAAGAGAATCAAGTTGCTGGACTTCACCTGAGTCTGCCTCCCATTCACCTGGCTCCCACTCACGTTCAACACCCTGCCTCCCACTCACCTCTGCTTCCCACTCACCTTCGACACCCTGGCTCCCCAATAATAAAATGTGAATGCATAATGGATACCAGGAAAACATCATGGTATATCTATAGTTGAAAATTTCTGCTACAAAAATGATTCTAAGACCTCATTTATTAGATTAATTTTTGCTGCAACAGGACTATAATACGAGTGTTGATCCATGAAACAAAGAATTCAAAGAGTGCCTGACAATCATTAATCAACTAGCACTGGCTCAGTTTTTTTCAGCCTATTTTGAAGCACTTTGAACAACTTGTTAAATGGTAGGTGTAGTTTTCAAAACTCTGATCAATAATATGATATTCAGAGAGCAATAATTCAAATCATCAATAACAAAAGAAATTTTTATGGAAATATAAGAAATTGAGCACACAATATTGGTAGAGTTCCTTACAAAAAGTTCACAATAAAACTACTTACTAAGCATGAGGGCCAACGTCAATACAAAACATTAATAAATTCGATAGGACTTGAGTTCCAAACTTGATTTATTGGTACAATTCAGAGAAAAATTAAATAAATTAAATAATAAGCCAAGTGAACAAACAAAGCCAATATCCTGGGATCAGTGACTGACTAATAAATTTAAACAAGTTAACAACAACATGGTAACACTGACTGCCTCATGGTTGTTTTGAGGATGAAGAAGCAATATCCTTTTGCCTTTTTTTGAAGCGGAAGTATTGCCGAATCTTTCGCAGCAGAAACAGAACGAGTGCAACAAGAGAGACAACACCACATGAAAGATATAGGCCCCAAAAGCTAATCAAGTGAAGCTGATAAGGCTTGGAATTGCTTGTCCTTTCTTCAGGACAACCCATTTTACAGAACCACCTCTCCTGTATCCTATGACGACCTTGAGAAAGAAAAAGAAAACAGAAACTATTAGACTTTGGAGTAAGTTGTTTCATTACGATTTTTCTTAAACAGGGTTAAGAGGCTGAACTTGAAAAACAACAAAATAACATGGATTTTCAACCCCTCTTTTTCGTCCACCGAACAGTCCACACTCTGGCGATGCTCTGACGGCACTCCGGCACAGGGACAGAAGGAGGTGGGACGAAGCGAGACCTTGAACGCGCCCCTACTTCGCTGGGCCGGACGAAACACGATTCCGTCTTCGCTTCGTTGGCCAACGTCGGAGCTGCGGCGGCCGTGAATCGGTAACGGCCGTGAACCGATATCGGCGACCGTGAATCGATACCCTTCAACGTTGTCCAGCGGGCACTCCGGCAAGCACTCCGTCGGACCACTCTCTCTCTCGAACTCCCTTTCTCCAACTCTCTCGGCCTCTCTCTCTAGGTCACAATCTCCCTCTCAACCTTCGCGCTTCTCTCTCAACAATTCTTCCAAAATCAATTTCAAATTTGAAACGCAGATCTTGAAAACCCTGCACACCCCCTTTCCACATCAGATTTCATTTTCATTTTGATTTTCCACGTGGACCAATCCCATTTAGACACCTGTCCCGTGTCTAAATGTTGTCAAAAGAGGTTGTTCAAGTATCATTTTCCATAATATTATTCAATCTATAATCTTAGGGTTTTATTTGAAGAAGAGAACTTTTGGAAAGACAGCAGCGCAAAAGACTCTATTACTAAGTACAGGTTGTGCATTTTGAATAATTAATTTAATTAATTTGATTTCAATAAAAAAAATAGGATTTGAATAATTAATTTAATTTAATTAAAAAAAATAGATGGGTTGGTGAGCCAACATAACCCACCACGGGTTCAACTCGTGTGAGCCAGGTCAAAATTGGCTCGCATAAAAAAATTTGCATTTTTTTCCAACCCAACCCAGCTCAAACCCATGGTGAGCCGGGTTGGCTCACGGGTTTCAACCCATTTTGACGGCACTACACATTCCCATGAATATACGTGCTTGTTACACTAAAATGACAAACTAAATAGTCAAGAATTTAGATCATTCAATTACATCGAAAAAGAATTAGAAGTATAAATGACTTACAACCTTTGGATACAAAATTTTAACAAGTTGACCTCGGGCTTTACCAATAACTCTATTTTGATTGAAAACACAAAGTAAAATTAATATAACTATATTTATCATAAAAATTTAAGGTGAACATCAAATTCAAAGTCATTTTTGGAGAAACACTTACCCTTGAAGCATGGTCCTCAAGTCAGTTTTCATCTTCCTCTGCAGCGAACAAAACCATATAATTTAACATTATTTGGGAATGATGACCATCAGCTGCCAGTGTGACCTATCACGAATCACAAATAGTTAAGTAACTAATTAAGTAAACTTTAATGAACTTTTACATATAACAACACCTACCCATCAATGTATGACACAAGGTATACGTTTCTTTGTGACTCATCCATCCATGTTTGCAAATAATGTTGTTTGCTTTCAACTGTGTTACCAGAAGGTTGAATGGTCTGAGGTTCAACAAATCTGTAAATGGAAGATCGACCTTGGTCTACAATGATTGTGTCCATGTACCTAAAACAACAAAGTTAAGTTGTTAGAAACTAGGAATCTAAATAAAACTAATATGGAAGACAAAATTAACTATCTTACATAAACCATAGTTGAATGATGGAAACATTCAATATCCTGTCTCCCCCAATGACCTCCAATGCATCAGTCAATGTGATATATATTGGCACATGGGAAGGAGACCAAATACTCTCAAATCCCAGTATAGTTCTACTGGTGCTCTCTTCAACCTCGGTAATCTTGTCATTAGCTTTGATATAGGATCATCCTCCACTTCAGCAATCTGATCATTTTCATCTATGACTTTATCATGAATTGACTGCTTCTGAGGACGCGTGAACTGAAGATAAAAATTTTAAAGTTATGAATAAATATTTTTAAATTTAACATAGAAATACTAATAACAAAGACATTATACCTATGGAGTAGCAATGCGTGACATGATCAATGCTCTAGGCTAGGCTATAAATGATCCTATGGCCTCCCCCACAAACTGAATTTCTAGAGTGGGTACAGGAACCTGAGCCTGGGGATCCCGAACCTCGTCAATCGTCACACGCACGTGGTGAGGTAATATGGGAACGCCATGAATAGTTTGCCTTGCATCAAGTACTCGTTCGACATCCACAATGCGTGGGGGATCCCCATCAACCAACAGCTCATACTGATCGCTATACCGAGTAGGTTCTACAGGAGAGCATGATCCTCTAGTGCTGACACGAGGTGGTGTGGAAGTTTCAGTGGGTCCCATGGTGCCCTGCGTCATGGAATGCAACTTCTCTTCAAGCGCTCTTTATAATTTTTTTTGTTCTTGTAGCTGCTCCATGAATTATTGCTCCATTGATCTAATGCTTTGGTTGAGCCTTTCCTCCCACTGAAGATCCATCTTCCTTACTGCCTCTTGACTCATTGATTGAGTGTTTTTCTGTGTAGGGCCAAAGTAGTCACGAAGACCTATCGCCCCAGGAACTCCACGTACACGTCCTTGGTGCTCGGGCTTTCCAATGGTCGTTGTTAGAATGTCGTCCCTACCATGGCCAACAAATGTTCCCTGAGTCTGCTGCTCAACCAACTCATCCTGCACATAAAAAAACCAAGTTACTTAGAAGGCATGCTATGATAAATACACAACCAAACAATGTTTAGAATTTGAACTTACAATTCTTTGTGAGATCAAGGCAGCTAAAGAAGATGTCATGTTCCCATCAGATTTAGTTCGAGCAGCCTTCCACAGCTCGTACCTAGCAGGTGGAGGTGCTAGGTTCGGGGACTGAAGCCCCAAGGCATCTGCTCGAGACTTCCTAATTTTCTTCTGCAGTTTTGCATAACCACCTCGTGATAACAAGTGTGGTGCATCGTTTAGTCTTTGCCTTTCTTAGGCGGCTAACCTTTTACCCTGTGAAACCATGTATATTCATAAGTGTAAAATGCAAAGAAAACCCAATGAAAAATTTGTAGATGTTAAGAAACATACCTTCCATTCCTTAGACTCTCTAGATGCACGAAACTACACCCACTTATGAAGGTATAATGCTGACATGGATTTTCATGTTGTTTGTCTCCAAAGACATATAGTCGTGTGAGCCTTGTCTTGAAATCCCTCTATCTTATCTCTATATGCGATAAGACTTTCTTTCTAATCTGTGTAGTGTTTGGAATATCATAATGTTGCTGTTTAAAACAAAAAACATGTTAATGACATAATAAGATAAAAGAAATAAGTATATGACAATTCTTTTAAGTAAACATACCTGAATATCTTGCCATAAGAGGTTTTTCTCGACCTCCGGGATGTCATCCCAAGATGCATGAATGATAGAGACATGACTTTTTGCTAACTTACCCAGATAACTCCTAAATCTATCAGCATTTGACCCTCATGCCACACCTGATCTGGGGTCAATTTCAACATCTGTCCTCTGCCCATCAACGCGTGTGGATGTCACTTCTGGCAATCGTGTGACGCCTCGACCACGTTTGGTTTGTCCTGATCCTGAGTTTGTGGCCGACATACTTGAAAAATATATACAAGGTTAGTAATACTTCAAATATGATGAAACTACATATAAAGTCATTACAAAAAATATCCCAACCTATTAAGATATATTTTTCTCCCAGATCCCAACCTATTAAGTCTTAAATGGGTCTTGATGCAACAAATGTTGTGTCAAGTATATCAAGAAATCTTCATCATCATATCCGTGCATGTTTTTCCTTCTAAAACCACTGACCATTTTTTATTCGCTGGATCATTTACGTAGAATATTTGTCTTGCTTGACTAGCCATGATAAATGGTTCATCAGTGTAATTCATTTTGTTCAAGTCTACCAATGTGAAACCAAAGTCATCTGTCATGACACCAGAATTGATATCAACCCATTTACATTTTAAAACTGGGACTCTAAAACTAACATAATCAACTTCTCATATTTCTTGTATTATTCAAAAATAACTCATGGATGTAGTGATTGGGTTTTTGTCTTTAGAACTAGCAAAGTGCACAGCCTCAGCTTGTAGTGTAACACCACTGCTTTGAAATATACTTTTGCCGTCTTCTACCTTTGTCTGAAAAGAAATATTGTTTATATAGTACCTACCATATGTAATGACATCTGTGTTCGGCCCACGACATAACTTCAACAGAGTTTCAAAAACATGTGGCGCATAAATCTTTTTCTTAAACCATTGTAAGAAGGTTTTCACATGTTCATTAAGATGCCATTTTTCACTCATTCTTGGGTGTGATGCCTTTATTTCATTAACGTGTTCAGAAATGTAAGGAATCACATCAACAGTGTTGTTTAAGATGTACAAATGAGCTTGGTCAACTTCTTTTCTACTAACACTTTGAATTCTCACACCTCGAACACCCATACCTTCACATTTTCCTTCATGTCTGCTCTTGGGAAGGCCTACTGGTTCACACCTTGGCATATAACTTGAACAAAATTCAATGGCTTGTTCTGCAACGTAACGCTCTATGATTGAAGCTTCTGGTCGATATTGATTCTTGACATATCCTTTTAACATCTTCATGTATCTTTCAACTGGGTACATCCACCTTAAGAAGACCGGCCCACATATTTGAATCTCTCTGACTAGATGAACAATCAAATGAACCATGATATCAGAAAAAGAAGGTGGAAAATACATCTCCAATTCACATAATAGTCTTATTCCTTCATTTTCCAATTGATCTAACCCTCGAGGGTCCACAACTTTCTTGCAAATGGCATTAAAGAACAAACTCCAACGTGTTAGAATGCCCCTAACAGAAGGAGGTAATATGCCTCGAATAACAACTGGTAACAATTGTTGCATCAATACATGACAATCGTGATACTTAACCAACTAACTTTAACTCTTGAATAGAAACAAGGTTACTAATATTTGAAGAATAACCTTGCGGAACCTTCACACTTCTTAAAGAGTTACAAAAACTTTGTTTTTCTTTTTTGGAAAGAGTGTGACAGGCTGGGGGAAGATAGGTGCGTCTTCCTATTATCTGTGGATGTAACTTAGATCGGATTCCCATTTCAGCCAAATCTTGTCGTGCTTTTATTCCATCTTTGTTCTTCCCTTTCACGTTTAATAAAGTTTCGATGACATTGTCACAAACATTTTTTTCAACGTGCATCACATCAATACAATATCTAACATTAAGTTTACACCAGTATGAAAGATTAAAAAATATTGATCGTTTCTTCCAAATGTTTTTTGCAAAGGTACTTTATGATGTTTTCCAAACACAATGTCAATGTTTTTTACTTTATTGTACACCTCTTCACCATTCCGAGGTTTGCACACAACCTCATCCTCAACACTTCCATTAAATGCTTTTTTCAATCTACGATAAGGGTGATTACGAGGAAGGAATTTCCGATGTCTTGTATATACCGTCTTCTGACCATGCTTCAATTGAATGTAACTAGTGTTTTCTTCACAATTGGGACATGCAAAATGACCTTTAACACTATAACCGCTCAAGTTTCCATACGCTGGGAAATCATTTATAGTGCAAAGCAACATTGCACGCAAACGGAAGTGTCTTCATCATATGAATCAAACACTTCCACCCCTTCTTCCCACAACAATTTCAAATCTCAATTAAAGGTTTCAAGTAAACATCAATGTCATTTCCAGGTTGTCTAGGACCCGATATCATCATGGACAACATGACATATTTTCTCTTCATGTACAACGAAGGAGAAAGATTGTATATCATCAACATAACGGGCTATGAACTGTGTTTGCTACTCAAGTTCCCATAAGGATTCATACCATCAGTTGCAAGTGCAAGTGTTAAGTTTCTTGGATCTGCACCAAATTCTGGAAATTTTTCATTGATCTTCTTCCATTGTGGTGAATCAGCTGGGTGTCGAAGAAGATTATGCACTTTGTTCTGACAACGTGCCATTTAAGGTTCTTCGCATCTTCTTTAACAGAGAACATACATTTGAACCTAGGTATTATAGGCAAATACCACATCACCTTAGCAGGTGCACCATCATTACCTTCATCAGTAGTGTGTCTAGGGATGACAATTTTACCCGCGAGCACGGGTATCCGAGGGTAAAATCCCCGGCGAGTAGTAACTATCCGCGGATAGTTACTACCCACGGGTAACGGGTAGCGGGTATTTTAATACCCGCTTTTAAACGGGTCGGGTACGGGTAGTATACTACCCGCCCCGTGGGTACCCGCTACCCGCGAAAAATTAAAAAACAAATAATTTATATATTTTTTAATTAAATTAATTAAAAATAAAATAAAATTATATTTTATTAGGTTAAATTTAATTAAAATTAAATTTTAATTTTACTTTATATTATATTATATTATATATATATATATATATTTTGTAATTTTATTTTAAATATGTATTAAATATTTCTTTTACTCCGAAATACATGAAATGAGAGTAGTCAAGGATGACCACAATCAAATATGCATCCGGAGAACAACACAAATACTGAACCGAAATTTTATCAATCTTATCCATAAATTCCAACGTACATGTTATAGCAAATTATGAAAAATAATTTTCCCAAACTGTCCAATCGGACAATTCAAAATTTAATACAAACGATTAAAAGATTAATCGTTTGTGTTAAATTTCAAACGGGAACTAAGTTTCACTCAATCATTTCATACTTATAATCTAACATGCCAATTATAATTACACAACTATCACAAGCGCATGCATGTTTAAAACCCAATAACACATGCATACCTAAAAGCCAAAAACATGCATACGTAAAACCGAATAACATGCATGCACAAAAGCCAATAACATGCATAGAAAAAAAGTTTTAAACAAAAAAAGCTAATATTTTTAGCAGATTAAAGTAACAATTGAGGGAAATGGAGTAATGCACGGACAAAAACGTAGGCCAAAAAGAGTCCAAAACGCCGCCCACGCACAAGCCAAAAACTACATCAAAACGCAACGAAAACAAATTTTAATCGATTCAAATGGAAGATTTTTCATCAAAGAGTAATTTAATCGGAGTAAAAGAAAATTTAAACGATCCATATTAGAGCGAAAACACACCTGGAATGCAATGCTGCAGACAGAAAACGCGAGGAAGATGATGAACAATGAGCGTAACACCTCGCGGGTTCGCGGGTGCAGTTAAACAACATATAAACGTCGGGTGCTTAGGGGGTCCGACTTCTATTATAGTATAGACGTTGGGGACTTCACTAATATGACGTCTTTATTATTTATAAATTCATTTTCGCGGGGTTTATAGGCGTCGGTTTGGGGGAGCCCGATGTCTCTGTGAACGTTTCACCTATCTTGTCATGCAAATAGACGTCTGTTGGGGAGGGTCCCCGACGTCTATGATATTAAAGACGTCGGGACCCCTCCAAACGGACGTGTCTATATGCCTGACAGGTAGGTGAGAAATTAATTATTTCAGTCACTTAGACGTTTGTTGGGCGGGGCCCCGACGTCTATAATATTATAGACGTTAGGGACCCTCCCCAATGGACGTCTATATGCACACTTATTTACGAAAATGCCACCGGTCAATAATTTACGTCGGTTGTTTTGGGGTCCGACGTCTAACGGGTGACGTTAAAAGCCAATTATGCACTAGTGCTTACATTATTAGGCATTTTTGCCTTTTGGGTTTGTGAGCAGCTTTGTCAAGGTAAAGGAAGCTAGTCTTTAATTCTTTTGTAGTGTTCTTACTAACTTAATAAATGCATGTTGATGATCGATTTCATGTTGGAAATGAACTTTAGCTATTTTTGATGAATTGGATTTGTGGTGAGCATGACTAATTTGACTTGTATGATTTCAATGTTTGATTCATGAATTTTTATTAGTTTGGACTTGGTTTTGTGAGATTAAGAGAATTTATAATATAAACAATTGAGCAAATTGATATGAGTTTCTATTTTTAAAACTATTTTGAACCAATGCATTAAGAAAGAAGCCCAATTTGATGAATATAACATGTTTAGATTCTCTCAAAAATACAAAATACAATTGTTGATATCTGATACAATGTTGAGCGGTAATGACTAACACTGAATGTCAACTTCGTTGTGTAAGTTTGAGAGCATTTTAACTCTAGACCACTAAGCGTCCATCTGAACTAAGCGTCCTATTTTGCGAATGTCTTAGTGCTGAGCGACAAAAGGACACTATTGAGCGCCATTTTTGTACTACATGTCTGGGGCATTTTAGCTCTAGGACACTGAGCTTAACCTTTTGCCAGAAGAATGACACTGAGCGCTAGTGCTGCAAAATGGGTTGTAACCCGCAGGCCAACCCGACCCACCATAGGTCAAATTTTTTCAGCTCGTTAATAGGTGAGCCGGGTTAGGTTGGCTCACTAAGTGACCAACAGGCTGGGCCGAGTCGAGCTAGGTTACATGTTTTGATAACTCTACTGAGTGACACTCTTTGTAGAGGTCAGGTGCTAAGTGCCACTTTTGAGTACTAGTTTTTCTGTTAGATTTGTTTTCTTCTTTTGCTGTTCGAGAAAGATCTATAATGGATCTTATGTATGTTTATGATTATGATTGTGTTTAATTGATGTGAAAATGTTATTGTGAGCCTTATAATGATGATGTTATTTAAGGAATTTTAAGGAGAAATTCTTGGTGGTGGTAACTTTAGTATATGCATTGACGTATGAGATTCAATAAGGAGGTATCTTGAATTCTAATAACCAGTCATACTCATGCAGAGTATGATGAATTATATGGTAAAAGTCACATGAAGTCCTAGTCATTGGACTTGTTTGGTCCTTGATGCGAAGGAGATTAACCTTTTGAGTAGTAGGGTGATAACTCATTTATCTATGGCTCTACAGAACATAAATATTATTACAAGTGCACGCCTCTAGTGAATTCTAATGTCAATGACATGTATCTGGATAATTGAGTTTAATGTCTACTATTTGTGTGTATATATGATTTATTGTATTTAATCCATGCTTAGTTTATATTTGATATGATTTCATTGTCTTAGTATAGTTGTTTTGAACACTAACTTACCATGTTGTTCCTTTTTGTGTTTTATTTGTTTTTTTTGCAATGATCACTTCACAATATTAACAAATGAGGATTAGGTAATGATACGTCTCTAATGGAAAGAGAGGAGAAGTTGCTGAGTAGTTCTTATATTCCTAATAGTTATTTTTTACATGAGTTTGTTGTTTTAAAACAATGTTATCTATATTTAGTTTGTATATATTTTCTTATTATAGTTATTTTTTGAAAGATAATTGTATTAATTTCTTACATATCAAATCTATCTATTTTTAGATTTATCAATTATTATAATATGTTTTATTTAATAATTTTATATTATTAAATGGAATGTTACAAATATTCATTAAAAATACTAATGTAAAAACATGCACACATGTGTTTACTTTTTTATGATAATAAAAAAAATAAAGTAAAATTATAAAAATAAATATAAATATGTTTTATTAGTTTTATATGTAATATTTTATAATAAATAATTATTTTAGTTAAAAAATAATTAAATTTTAATAAAATTTGAATTAAAATAGAAAAAAATCACTTAAAAATAAAATTGATAAGCGATTACTTAGTAAAGTATAAACTTGAAAAAAATTGTGTACATCAAAATAAAAAATACTCTGTATATAATATTTATATAATATAATATAGATATAATATAATAAATAAATTTCCTATATATAATATTTATATAATATAATATAGATATAATATAATATAAATTTCCTATTCATCACAAATTTTACCACAAATATGAATATTTTTTTGTCCTGATTAAATTTAACTTAAAAATATGAAGTTTGTATTAATATATATATATATATATATATATATATATATATATATTTATTTATTTATTTATATAATATGAGGTCTTTATTCTAATTATTGAATTTTAATATATTAAAATAAAATAATATAATAAAAATTAAAAGTATAAACTCATTAGCATTTCATAAAACCAATTTGATTTACAGAAAATGTTCCAGTTCAGTTTTTTTTTCCCCAAAATGCTTCTACTTTTATTGGTTCACTTGGCTTTTTTGGATGGAATATTTGTTCATACTCAGGAATAGATAGCCGAATTCAAAAGGTTGCAGCAGGAATGAACTTCAGAACACTCTGATGCTGAATCCAGCACATAACTCTTCTGATTCTCACCATCCAAATCAAACCAAGTTTCTCGTGTTGGCTAACTCAGAACGTTAGCACAAACACACGCACAGCGTCAACACCTTCGAAAGCAAACTTCGAGAGACGAAGAGAGAGATATGTTGGAGGCTAAGTGTTTGAAGAAAGCAGTGGTTCCTTCCACTCTGATTGACTACCCTTCTCCTGGAAGCATCCAGTGCACTCGCCTTGCACTTCGTGTGAGTACCATTACCATCTCCATTTCTCTCATCTTCCCTTTTGTCTTATCCCTTTTGAAATCACTGTAACCTCTTTTTGTTTGTGATGACTTCTCAGGTTAGCGAGGATGGACGTTCTTGTGTTGTCTACATAGCTTCCGGTCCCCACATTTATAAGCTCCACCTCCACGTATGCACCCTTCTTCATTTTCTCTACCCGAAGTGTGGAATTTTAGTAGTTTTATTTTTTTCTTCAGTTGTAGACTTTTGTTGTCACAAGCCCCTTTCTTGATGTGATGTGGTTTTTGAAGTGGTTAAACGACACTGGAAAGGAAACCATCGATAGAAAAAAGAGAAAGTTTGAAAATGCATCTAATTGAGTTATTTGGTTTGGATGTTATAGAGACTTGGGATGGGGTTTGTTGTTCTAGTAAAATTCATTGTGTTTGTTAGATAGGGCGTGATTGGATGAATTTCTCAATGAGCAGTTAACAGAAAAGAAAGTAAGAAAGTAAGAAAGTAAGAAAGTAAAATTGGATAAGTTTCTCCCATTAGTTGAAATTAGCCTATGCATCATTGGAGTACATGATTGTTCTAGCTTAATCAGTAATCTCGAGTTCAAGTCCTATGTGCACAGATGTGTTAAATACTACAATGAAGAATTTTATCACGGATGTGATCTTACATGACACGAGTAGGACTATCTAGTCTCAGAAAATAAATATTAGATAATGAATGAGCCAATATATAGAAGCTATCTCATTTAGCTTCTTTAAAAACTGATTAGAACTTATGCATAAATAAAGTTTTAACTTTTGTAAATTTGTTTTACCTTGTTATTTTTTTTTATCTGTAAATGTTTATCGACAAATTCATCCAAACATACTTAAGTAAACTTTGTTGTGCTAAAACACAAAGTATCACTTTACTGATTTATTTTGGATATTGTTTTTTTTAACTATGGTTTATATATTACTCTGTAGATTGCTTTGGGAGAGTCTTCAGTCAATGAAGGAAAAGATAGCCTGTTGATACCTGAACACACTGAGGTATATATAGGTTTGTAAAGAAAATCCTACTTCCATGATCTTTGCGAATGCTTACTTATTTACTAATTTAATAAGTCTGCATATTGTTGTCTCTTACAGATTATTGACTCTTCATTACTCAACCGATGTCCTCATCGTTCAGAAATTCAGAGTATTGCTCTTGCTGAGGTGGAGAGTAAGTGACTTTTCAATTATGAGCGTTTCTTTAATATTTTGTTTTGCTACACTGTGTCTGTCATCAAAACTTGCATGGACATAACAGTTCTATATTTTAACCTACTATGATTTTAGGCTGTGGTGATGTAATGTTGGGAAGTGTGGATTCATATGGTCATCTCATTGTGTCTAAACTAGATGCATCTGGTGAAGGTATTTTTTCTTTTCTTTTATGTTAACCATTCTGGCTTTCCCTGTGTAGATAATTAAATTTAACTTGATTTATTTTGAAGTAGACCTACTGGCATTTGATTATGATGTTCTTCTAGAAAAATATAGTCATACTCATTTAAAGACATTGGATAGCCAACTAAAAGGTGGAATCTCCCACCCAAGAGTACTCTAAAAAATTTGACACGAGAACCATTGTATACCTTCAAGGTAAGCACAGACTTAAAGTTAACATATTGATGGGAGATAATTTTCTGATAACTAAAATAAGAAGCCTGGGTTTCCATATTAACATCCTATCTGTTCATTCTTCAGATAGTCTGATGCCAAGGGGTATGGCCAATTATGTTTGTGAAGAAATCACCATAGCCATTTACTTGCCTAATGTCCAAGACAATGTTGATAGAATCAACCTGCTTTTTCAAATTAACTTTTGCTGTCTGCATTTTCCTTCTCCCATATTTTAATTTTATCCAGCTTTTAAGTTATCACTGAATCATTGTCTTAGATTTTGTTGAACATATCTGCAGATGTTGATAAGCTAACATATTCTGCATTGCCTCATGACAATGGTATTGGGGAAGGCAGTTGGTCAGGGCTCTGCTTTTGCCCAAATCAATGGTCCACGGTAGGCACTGTACAATTGATGGTGGTTCCATTTACACAATTGTTTTTTGAAAAACCTTAAAGTGCCTTACTCAGTTTTTACTTTATCCAGACAGCTGTTGCCCATAGCTTTTGCAAAACCGTTGATATTTATGATCAAGACATGCACATTCGCACATTACGACCGTAAGTGGTTTTTATTTTCTGTTTTCAAGTTCAATTCTTTGGAAATGTTTACTTTCCACCATTCATTCATATTCTAATTCTTTCCATGTGGTTGATGTAATGTTAATGACATGCACCTCAAAAGAATTTGATACATACTTGAGAAGGGTCCGGGAAAAGATTTAGTGAAGGGTTGCATGGATGGCTTGAGTTCAATGATATTTCATTATCCTTTTTATAAAGATGTTTTAAATAATAAATTATTTTACATTGAGAACAGGAGTAAATTACACTTAACACCTACATCAATCTTCCTTATATTGGTATATGATATAATATTTTTAAAATAAAGGTTAGTGTAATTATTAAGAAGTAGCCTTTAAGCCTAACTCAATCCCGCAAAACCTACTTCTAAAGTGAGGTTGTACTCACTTATATGTTATAAATTGACATAATCTCTAGTCTATGTGAGATTTCCAACACCCCCCTCATGTCGAAGTATATACATCTCAAGCGTGAGACTATACATTAATGAGTGATCCTGTTAGGAGGTTAAGAGTGTATGAAAGAAGAAAGAAACATTAGCTGGCCTAACTGCCTTGGCAGTTAGGAAAGGCGGGAAGGGGTTGTATAAATAAACATTGTATGTTGTTTAGAGAGGACTGTTTTTGGAGAATTGTTGTTCAATAGGAATTCTTTAATTCCTGTAAGGGGGAGGTTAAGCTCTCATCACTAGTTTACTTTGTATTCTTGATTGTTGATAATACAAAGAGAGGTTATACAGCATTCTTTGAAGTCTTTTGGGAGTGTGTAGTGTGCGTTTCAATAGGTTTCTACACCAGAAACCTATCAATTTGGTCCGACCTGCCGGATATTGCGTTGTCGGAGAAAGCCATGGAAGGGAGAATGGAGACACTGGAAATTACAATGGAGGGGATGAAGGCGGAGGCGGCCGCTGTGAGACGAGATATACAGCAGATGATGCAGATGATGGGGGTGAGAACGAATAATCACGAAGGAAACTCTGAAGGGAGTGACAGTTCGGTGAATGATAATGGGGGAAGACTTGATCATGGGGGGATACCGCACAATTGGCGAAAACGGGTGGATCTACCATCGTTCGAAGGGGGGGAACCTCATAGCTGGATTAATCGGGCAGAACGGTTCTTTCACATTCAAAAGGTGGCGGAGGAGGATAAGGTGGAGCTTGCGTATATTAGTATGGAAGGCAGTGCGAGTTATTGGTTTAACGTTTGGAAGGAAAAAGCCAAGATTCGTTCTTGGACGGCCCTAAAAATGGCGTTAGTAAATCGCTTTGGAGGGGGATCCAGAGGATCTGTGTTTGAACGGCTCGCGACAATGCGGCAAGAGGGATCAGTGGAGGAGTACGTCCGGAGCTTTGAAATATTAATAGGTCAGACTCGGGGGTTATCGGAGGAGCTGGTGATGGGGTTTTTTCTCGCCGGACTGCGAGAAGACATCAAGGGACAAGTCCGTATTCATGATCCTCAAGAATTCATGGTTGCGATCAGGATCGCGCGGGATGTAGAAGATGCGATGATGAGAGCGAAAGGAGGGGGATGGAACGGGATGAAAGTTAACCCATCGGGGTCGCGCATGGTAGGATCGGTAATACGTGGCGAAACCGAACGTCTGTCCACGAACCGGACAGGGGGAACGGAAGGCAATGGATCAGCTAGGAGAGAGGGAGCGATGCCGACGAGCAGCTCGAGAGGGAGTGTGACCGGAGGCGCCGATAATCGGGGACGGACGGTGCGAAACTTACCGTATCCGGAATTTCTTAAAAGGAGAGAAGAGGGTCGTTGTTTCCGGTGCGGAGACCCCTTTGCTCCTGGCCACCGCTGCTCGGAGAAGAGTCTGCGAGTATTGTTGTTGGCGGAGGATGAGGAGGACGACCCGGAAGAAGGGATAGATCAAAATTCAAAACCTATGGAGTTATCGGCTTGTTCCGCAGGAGGGTTAACCCAACCGAAGACGATGAAATTGAGGGGAAAGATTGGGCACCGGGAAGTGTTAGTCCTCATCGACAGCGGGGCCAGCCACAACTTTATTAGCCGGAGACTGGCGGAAGAGCTGAAGTTACCCATAAATGATACGCCCCCTTATCAGGTGAGTTTGGGGGATGGACAGCGGAAAGAGACTAGAGGGTGTTGTGAGCAGGTAAAGATCAAATTGGCAGAGGCCGTGGTTGAGGAGAGGCTCCATTTATTCGAACTGGGCGGAGTAGACATCATATTGGGGGTTGAATGGCTAGCTAAATTGGGGGAGGTGATGATAAATTGGAAAGAAATGACAATGGGGTATATCGAGGAAGGTAAGAAGGTGAGGATACGAGGAGACCCAGCTTTAGCCAGACAGCTGGTGGAGCCTCAATCTTTATTAAAATTGACAGATGCTGAGTCATGGGTCATAGCTTGGGATATGGGTCGAGTGGAGAAAGAGGTGGACGGTGAGGGGCCAGTTGATTTGACGGGGGAGCAGAAAGCGGAATTGGAAACCGTGTTGCAGGCGCACTATCACGTTTTTCAGGAAATGCAGGGATTACCACCATCTAGGGATATGGAGCACCGAATTCCGCTGAAGGAAGGAGAGGATCCAGTAAATGTGCGTCCCTACAGATACCCACACCTGTTAAAAGGAGAAATTGAGAGACAAGTGGCGGACATGCTGGAAGCCGGGTTGATTAGACCAAGCACAAGCCCTTTTTCTAGTCCGGTTATATTAGTAAAGAAAAAAGACCACAGTTGGCGGTTCTGCGTGGATTATAGAGCTCTAAATAGAGCCACAATACCGGATAAATTTCCTATACCTGTAATCGAAGAGCTCTTAGATGAATTGAGAGGAGCTATCTATTTTTCGAAGATCGACTTAAAAGCGGGCTATCATCAGATTAGGATGGGGAAAGAAGATATTCAGAAGACAGCTTTCCGCACACACCAGGGCCATTACGAGTTTTTAGTGATGCCCTTTGGCCTCACAAATGCACCATCCACGTTCCAGAGCGCGATGAATGGGCTCCTGCAGCAGTATCTAAGGAAGTTTGTACTGGTTTTTTTTTGATGACATTTTGGTATACAGTACAAGTTGGGAGGAGCATCTTGGGCATGTGGATTTGGTGCTAGACAGATTAGAACGAGATGGCTGGGTCGCTAATAGAAAGAAGTGTGACTTCGGAAAAAAACAGATAGGTTACCTGGGACATAAAATCTCAGAGAAGGGAGTGGAGATGGACACGGAGAAGATCAAAGCTGTTTTACAATGGGACGAACCAAAAAACCTGAAAGCATTGAGGGGTTTCCTCGGTTTAACAGGGTACTACAGGAGATTTGTGCAAGGATATGGGAAGCTTGCAAAGCCTTTAACAGAATTGTTAAAAAAGGGTAAATTTGTGTGGTCGGAGCAGGCTGGAGCAGCGATGGAGGCACTGAAGGCCGCGGTTACGTCGGCGCCAGTCTTGACTTTACCAGATTTTACGCAGGTATTCCATGTGGAATGCGATGCTTCGGGAGGAGGGTTGGGTGCCGTGCTGACTCAGAACAAGAAACCTATTGCCTATTTCAGCAAAGCACTATCGGAGGGATCCCTGAGTAAATCTATCTATGAGAAAGAGTTAATGGCAGTGGTCTTGGCAGTCCAACATTGGAGACCCTATTTGCTAGGAAGGAGGTTTGTGGTACATACTGACCAACGCAGTTTGAAATACCTACTGGAGCAGAGGATTACAACCTACAGTCAACAAAATTGGATAGCCAAGTTAATGGGCTATGACTTTGAAATTGTATATAGAACAGGGAGTTCAAATAAAGTGGCAGACGCCCTGTCCAGAAAAGAGGAAGGCGGTATGGAGGAAGCGGCATTACAGGTACTATCCCGATCATATTGGCAAGACTTCCAAGAAGTGTTGCGAGAGGTCGAAGAAGATGAAACGTTGGGCAGAATAATAAGCGATATTAAGAAAGATCCAAACTGTCATCCAGCTTACACATTGGAGAATGACAGATTGCACTACAAGGGGAGGCTCGTTATATCCACCAAATCGGCTTGGATCCCCAAATTATTAGCTGAGTTCCATGTGACCAGCACAGGAGGCCATTCTGGGGTGTTTCGCACATACAGGAAGATTGCCCAAGCTTTATATTGGGTAGGCATGAAGAAAGCAGTCACGGATTTTGTGGCGGGGTGTGTGGTGTGTCAGCAGCACAAATACATGGCTGCATCACCGCAAGGGTTATTACAACCCTTACCGATACCCCAAGCAGTGTGGGAGGAGGTCAGCATGGACTTTATTGTGAAGCTACCCAAATCTCAGGGCTATGATGCCGTATTGGTAGTGGTAGATCGATTAAGTAAATATGCCCACTTCATGGCACTCAAACATCCCTATTCGGCAAGAACAGTGGCAGAGGTGTTTATTAAAGAAGTTGTCAGGTTGCATGGGATTCCGGTTTCGATTATTAGTGATAGAGATCCCCTATTTTTAAGCCTATTTTGGAAGGAGCTTTTTAAGATGCAGGGAACCCAGCTTAAGATGAGCACAGCATACCATCCGCAGACAGATGGGCAAACGGAGGTGGTGAATAGAATTGTGGAAGGATATTTGAGGTGCTTTTGCTCGGAACAACCTAAAAGCTGGAATGCAATGCTACCGTGGGCAGAATACTGGTATAATACCAGTTACCAAGGGGCTGCTCGGTGCACACCATTTGAAACGGTGTATGGTCGGGCTCCTCCATCTTTGAGCCGGTTTGTTCCAGGGGAGACGTCAGTGGAAGCTGTAGCCCAAGATCTGATGACACGGGACGAGGCATTGAAGCAATTGAAAGTCCATTTAAATCGGGCCCAAGATTTAATGACACAGCAGGCAAACAAAAGGAGGACAGAGGCAGATATTAAGGTGGATGATTGGGTCTATTTGAAGATTAGACCCCATCGACAATCTACCATGCCTACTCGGTTACATCCCAAACTTGCAGCTCGTTATTTTGGACCGTTTCAGGTGATTCAGCAGGTGGGAAAAGTGGCATACAGATTGCGGTTACCTGAATCAGCAAGGATACATTCAGTCTTTCATGTATCACAGTTGAAGAAAGCTGTGGGGGAAAAACAAGTAGAGAAGGATCTACCAGCTGAGTTGCAAGCAGATGGACCAACTTATTGGCCGGTGAGAGTTCTAGGGGTTAGACAAAGGCAGCAAGGAGACGATATAATACAACAAATTTTGGTAGAGTGGCAGGAAGGAGGCAGAGAAGGAGCAACCTGGGAGGATAGGGTGACTATTCAAGATCAGTACCCTGAATTCAACCTTGAGGACAAGGTTGTTGAAGGGGAGGGAGGTAATGTTAGGAGGTTAAGAGTGTATGAAAGAAGAAAGAAACATTAGCTGGCCTAACTGCCTTGGCAGTTAGGAAAGGCGGGAAGGGGTTGTATAAATAAACATTGTATGTTGTTTAGAGAGGACTGTTTTTGGAGAATTGTTGTTCAATAGGAATTCTTTAATTCCTGTAAGGGGGAGGTTAAGCTCTCATCACTAGTTTACTTTGTATTCTTGATTGTTGATAATACAAAGAGAGGTTATACAGCATTCTTTGAAGTCTTTTGGGAGTGTGTAGTGTGCGTTTCAATAGGTTTCTACACCAGAAACCTATCAGATCCGATAGTGGGTGAAACAATATGCCTAACAAACAACAAATCTTACTAAGATAGTGATAGGATATAAGGTGATAGGTTATAATGGGTTTAGGAAATGAGGGCAGTTAAGAGGGAAGAGTTGTTTGACAGTTAGTTAGTTAGTGGGAAGGGGAAGGGAGTTTATAAATAGAGTGTGTGTTTTGTACAGGGGGAGTTAGTCATTTTGTACATTTGGTGCAGATTGGATAATTGTTCTAGTGGAGGGAGAGAGGCTTCCTTGGGGGTGATTCTTTGTACATTGTTTCACTCATATATCAATAATGTACATACTATTTTTGTGTCTTTTCGTGTGTGCTTGAGAGTTGAGGAGTGTTGATCGGTTTCTTGACAAAAGAAACCTATCAGATAGACTTTAACAATAGTTTTGATACCATGTTAAAAAGTAAACTTTAAGCATAACTCAATCTCACAAAACCAACTTGTACGGTAAGGTTTGCACCCATTTATATATTATAAATTGGTCTTATTTCTAGTCCATGTGGGACTTTCAACATCAATTTTCCTTATAGTGGTATATGATATAATATTTTTTAAATAGAGGTTAGTGTAATGAATAAGAGATGTCAATATAATGTCCTTCAAATCATTAATGGGAGTTAGGAGGTTGACAAAAGGGGGAGTTAGGATAAATTTGACAAAATTTAGATGTTTGTGTAATTTTCTCTAAACATAATTGGTCTGTCGTTGTTAGCAGCTCTCTGTCTTTAGACGAGTAGAAGAAGTTGATAATATTTGGGTTTAGATATTGGACTTGGAGTCTACATAGAGCAAGAAACCCTAATAACAGGGTCACTACCCCCATTACTCCCAAGTAATGGAGTGGAGAATAACTATCTTTATGGCTATAAAAAAAGACCTCTACATTATCACTAGAAGGGAGAGATGCACATTGAATGTTTCTGGTCTAAGTAGCATTTTAGATTTAGCAGGGACAATAATGATAAAAGGTTGAACTATTTCCTATGACTAATTCTTTCCAAGGACACTCTAATCACTATAACCATTTTGAATGCTCCTTCACTTTTTTGGAATTCTCTCAAACAAAATGGTTATCTGTTTCAAGATGGCAACCATGTTTTTGACAAATATGTCCCAAAAACAAAAGGAATATTGTTGACAAATGTTTTTATCTGTTTATATTTCTTTTTTGAGAATTTCCCCGTAATTAATTTGTCCTTTCAGGCTTTGGTACCCTACTTCATTAAACTTCTTGCAAAATGTAGTTAAAGGAGATCAAAGTTCTACATTAGCTATTACGGAAGGAAGCCAGGTAAATTTGTTGACTAATGGTTTCTTCGATGTTTTTATTTGTTGCAAATTGTATAACATGGACACTCAATTTTGGTGTAATGTTTACACATTAGACTAGACACATGTTTTGCATGGCCTCTGAAGCACGAACTAAGATATGGATCCGGGTGACATCTAAATTAAAAGTCATGTGACATGAGGACATTGCTTATTATTGAAAAACATGGCTTCTAATTGTGGTTCTTCAAATAATATAGGCTATAAGGAATATAGAATATAAGTAATTCACGGTTAGGATAGATCTAAACCTGCTCATTATACAAAAATATAGATATATATAGTACGACTTACCATGCCAACTATGAAACAACTTATTAGAAACACAAGACAGCCAATCCGAAACGTCACAAAATCCCCAGCTCTTCGGGGATGCCCTCAACGCCGAGGAACGTGTACTAGGGGGGATAAATTAGCACTTTCTAGAAAGAATAGGTGCATTTAGAAGCTTCATCATTGAACTTTGAATCAGACCTATGCACCCTCTCACCATGAGATCTGCAAAGGCAGGAGGATGGTCACTTGAGTCTCTACTCAATATAAAAACTCTAAGAAAGAAAAAGACCCGCTCTTCACAAAAATCACTCAAGATTTGTTATGAACAAAGTTGTGGCAAAAGTTCACAAATATTCTCCTTATATAGAGAAGCTTGGGCATGGGAAGGAGTGATAAAACACTTCCTTTCCCAAACCCTCTATCTAAACAGGAAAGAAGTCTAACTAAGCCATCCAAACATCCAAACAAAGGTTTGTTACGTGAAAAGCTATTCTCTTTTATCTCTAAACTCTTGGGAACACCCTCCCCTGTATTTTCATCTCCATTTCTAGTTAATCTTCTTGAATTGTGTTAGAAATAAAGAAGCTTGTTTCTCAACACTAAGAGGGGAAGTGAATTGGTGATTTATAAAAACATGCACTTTTCAAGTCTTTTTTCAGAAATAGAATGATCTTTAAAACTGTTAGAGAACTAACTGAAACATTTCATTCATTCATTCACTCTTACAAGGTTTTGGTATTCTATATATATATACAAAATACCATGACAGAGTACAACCCACCTCTTAAGTTGGGTGCACACACACAAAAACAACATAAACTTAATACATTTCAACACTCCCCCTCAAGCTGGAGCATATAGATCATATGCACCAAGCTTGGAACATATAAACTGAATCCTAGGCCCTCTTAAAGACTTAGTCAGAATATCTGCAAATTGTTCATTAGAATTGACAAACTCTGTAATGAGATCCTTGGACAACAACTTCTCTCTGATGAAATGACAATCAATTTCTATATATTTTGTTCTTTCATGGAACACTGGATTGGAGGCAATGTGAAGAGCTGCTTGGTTATCACAATACAACTTCATAGGCTTATTTTCACAGAATTTTAATTCTTGAAGGAGTTGTTTGATCCAAATAAGTTCACATGTGGCTATGGCCATAGATCGATATTCAGCTTCTGCACTAGATCGAGCAACAACACTTTGTTTCTTGCTTTTCCATGATGCAAGGTTCCCTCTAAGGAGTACACAATATCCTGTGGTAGAACTTCGATCATTCAGACAACTAGCCCAATCTGCATCACAGTATCCTTCTAACTCAGTACTTCCCTTGTTCTCATACAACAGTCCATGTCATGGATTCCCTTTTACATATCTAAGGATGCGTACCACAACATTCCAATGATCAATATGAGGATTTTGCATAAATTGGCTCACAACTCCCACTGGATAAGAAAGATCAGGTCTTGTTATGCTAAGATAGATTAGTTTTCCAACCAACCTTCTGTATCTTTCTGGATCTGACAAAGGTTCACCGTGGTCTCTCATCAAGCTTCTTCTTGATGTCTTCCGAAGATTCCACTTCCAAGAACATTCTCAACTCTTCCACAGCTGCTTGGGCTTCAGTCATGAAGGAGACCATATCATGGTCTATCATTTTGAGACATGCAAGCTTGTTTGCTGTATCATAGAGACGTTGAATATCATTAGCATAAATGCTTTGAACTTTCTTCCAAAAAGAGTGACATGTTTTGAAGGCTCTAAGAGATATCAAAAGTCGGGGTTCCACAGATTGCCACAATAGGGCACACAATTGGAAATTTGCTTGTTTCCATTGTTCAGCTTTTTCAGAAGGTACTTGGCTTCCATCTTGCTCAAGGTGGTCATAATGTCCTTGACCGAGAAACCACATTTCCACGGCAGCAGACCAAGAGAGGTAATTCTTTCCGTTTAGCTTTTCGGAAGTAATTGAGGGACTTCCAGAGAAAGAAAGAACACTTCCAGATGCCATTGTTGATAAAAATAGGAGAGGAACCAGAAAGGAGCCAGAAAACCGAGAGGAACTAGAAAACCCTAGGGGTTTCTTAGGGTTTTCTTCAAGGGGAGCTTCTGGACCTCACTGAAGCAGGGTTTTGAGGGGCAGAGCAGAGAGAGGAGGTCCAGGCGACGACTATGGAGGTGTCGCGGTGACTTTCTGGCGGCCAGAGGGTGGCACGTGAGCTGCACGCGCCTGTTCGCAGCGCACAAAGAAGCAGCGCACAAAGAAGCGGCGCGTGGGGAAGAATCAGATGCCGACACCGGTGGGGTTGGTCGTCGCGTGAAGAGGCGAACCAGATCCAGTGACGGCGGACGACAGCGGACGGTGGCGGACAGATGCGAGATGGCATAGAACCAAGTTGAAGAGCTTCAAACTGCAGTTGACAGCTGCAGACAGTGGCAAGACAACTGCGGACGGCGACAATGGGCACCGGACAAATGCAAACAACAATGACAATGCAATGCTGGTGGACCACTTTAGGACAGAAACTAGAGCAGGATGAACCTGCTCTGATACCAACTTGAGATAAAAATATGTTCTTGAGGGCTTCAAAGACACCTCTCATGTTCTGTTATTTATATAGATAAAGAGTTGATACAATAGAGAGATAGAAGGTCAAGTCACTGTCCTAGACTGCTAGGTACAATGATTAGAGATAACCCAACACACTAGCCCCTATTTTAGTCCTACTGACTACACTAACAAGTAGACTTAGTAATTATTCTAACAGTAATATTCTATAGATTGTGTTTTTTATTACAAAAATGATGTTGCAAGCTGCTTTAATTGTGTCACTAATTGCCTGCTTAATTTGTAGTTTCTTTGTAAGTTGCCTAAATTGAAATCTCAAGCATGATGTTTAGTTTCACATTGACTGGTGATATGACTAAATGGCGTATATAAGTAGAGTGGAATTCTTATTTTCCAGTCAATTTTGTGGTGTTGGAGTTAGATTCAAATCCAAATTCTAAGATAAGACATGGGTGCTCTAGTCATGTATCAATTTCATTTCACTCAACCTTCTTTATTTTATTCTAGCACATTACATGCACATGCATTTCTGTTTTTGAAAGTTTTAGAATACAGTGTCTTGATTTTTGAGAGTGAAGTAAGACTTGCCACAATGGTAAGGTTGTCACTTTGGAGCCACAAGTTCAAATCTTGGAAATAACCTCTTTGTGGGAGTAGTACTGTATGTGTCTACCCTCCTTTATCCCACTAGGTGGGCTACTATTGCTTTTTGTATATCTGTCTTCACATGTGTCTATGTTTCTGTTTCGTGGTTTATAACAAGTTCTGCCTTATGCTTCGTATTTGTTCATATTTATATGCACTTGTTAATATAATTTCAGCTATCAATATGGGACTTGAGAGTGAAAGAAAATGGTGGTTGTGTACATCGAGTTTGTGGCATCCCTGGTGATATCTTTTATGCTGTTTCTATTTCTTCCAATGGTAATGTTGCTGTGGGAGGAGCTGATCGTACTGTGACTATTTATGATCCTCGCAGGTTAGCTGCTGTTTTTGATTTCAGGAAAAATCATATAAAAAATCATTTAACCCATGTAAATATTGTATAGATTCAATAGGAGCCATGAGACTGCTCCCTTTCTATTTTTATTTTACTTTTAATTCGCCCTAATTAATCTTTAACATGAATGCATTTTGATATAGATGGTCGGCATTGTCTAGATGGGTGCACTGTTCAAAATACGAGGTTAGTTTTAACAATTTTTTTGCCTTGATCTCTCAGAAAATTTTTGTTTACCAGTTTAAAAGAATGTTTCTTAAAGAAATTGTAATATCGTGGGCAATTACGTTTTGTTTTGAAGTTTTTAAATAATTGATTTGCTAAACTAATCTGATTCTTTAATTTGTGGATTTATTTATTTTTTCTAAACAACATCATCTTAATTTCAGATATAACAAGGGGAAGTCAGATAATGTATGGAATGATGCACCTTTTAATTCATTCATTCTTTGTGTATTGGCCTCATGTATTATTACGCCCTTTACATCTAGCTTCGTTGGATACACATTACGCCCTTTATTTATTTGTTTTGCTTTTACCGAGTTTCCTGTGTAGTTGAAACCCATGGTTTACTTCAAACTATGTTTTTTTTTCTCGAATTCAATAATATGAACTTAAATTTGTTTTCTGACATAGGGAAGTCAATTTCAAGTTAAGAATAATTTAAATAGCTTGTTATCTTATGCCAATTTCTAATTTCTTATTTTCACGTCATTTAAGCTCTAGATTTTCTTCAAGTTACTCAAAAGGAAATGGAATACTAAGTCTATTAAGCTTAAATGTATTTTTTTACTTTCATTTTCTATGTTTACAAATATTTGAAAAAATGATTCTTGTATCCATCTTATTTCTTGTACAAATTTACAAAGGACAGGGGAAACAACATGTTAGGAATCTTTAGTGTAAGAACCTAACCGTCACCCTCACCACTGATATGCACTCATACAAGACAGAAAGAATCAAACAATGGGTATGCTATTCACAGTAACAATCACTGAGTACCAAGTGTAACTCGAGCGCCTAACCCCTCTCACCAGGTTCGCAACTGGTATGTACAAAGTATACAATTGACTAACCCCCTTACAAAATTACAAAAGGTTTACATTTATAGGCCCCTTGCCCGCCTTCTCCAACTGTTCCACCGCCCTATCTTATATCCTATCATTACACACCGCTGCAAAACAACCTTGTCCTCAAGGTTGGGACAATGAAACTTGAGCCCATTTGTATTGTGATGTGGTCTTATCATAGGAAGAGAACCCGCTGGCTACTACCTGCAACTTCAGGTTTGGAGGCCTGGGTGGTGGCAAATCCTCCTCCACTATCTTCCATTCTTCCCGGATTCTATTAACTTCCAGCAGTATGATCACCTCTTTTCCAACATCATAAGCCGTGAGAAAATGGTCTTCAATGTCTTTCAAAACTTCAAGCAGCTCTCTCCCCTTTGCAGGTGTAACATGAACTGCAAGCCCCCTTTGCTCCTATTGGTTCTCGGTGGCCACATCCACCACTTTCACTGTTTCAACACCACTCATCGCTTGCTCTGCAACCCCTTCAGTGCTACTTTTATTATTATTCTCTTACTTAAGATTGAAACTGTAAAATAATTCTAGAGGGCTTAATTGATCCCTCTCACAATCTTCTATTTATAAGAATAAATTGATACACAAGTACATGATAAATAGGGTAACCCTAGACACAATATAATCATGATAAATAGGGTAATCCTAGACACAATATATCATGATAAATAGGGTAACCCTTGACACACTATAATGATGATAAAATAGGATAAATATCCTAACACTCTTCAACATTCACCACTTTGTGCTCAACCTCTTCTCTTTTCACCCACGAATAGAATGGTTTTTCCTCACGCTCTTCTTCATGGTTGTCCTCGTGCCTTTGTTCAAGTTTGGGCCTTTGAAAGCGGTGTCTGAACTTACTCCGTTGCCCTTTTCTTTTGGACCCAATTTCCACGGTGGTGTCACGCGCATTGTTCCCTGCTTCTCTCGGGATCAGGCATGCCCCGCTCCTCACGTGCCCTCACAACACGTTCAACTGCCTCAAACATTTCGTAATCGAAATTCGGCGACAATTTGCCTCCAGCGGTGGTTGTTCTCTTGAAGCAATCATAGTCAGAGAGCAACGCATGCCACTTGCGGCGGCACTGTGTGAGGTCGCGCTGCACGTCTAAGGCCACGCAGTTCTGGGTGATGATGTTCCACTGCTGGGAGGAGGAGAGCGCGAGAGAGCACTCGGCTTCCACCGCTGCGATTTCGTTCACCAGAATGAGCGACTCGATGATGCTCAAATCTGGAGCCTCTGGGGAGTGCGTGCAACGAAACGCACCAGCCGAACCTGAAGCGGCAATGATGTCATTGTCGTAAATCTTCATTTCTTTTTGCCCTCCAAATCGGATCACCATAGCTTCCTTCAGTCCTTCCCAAGAACGATTCTTGGCTTTAATTTTCCAGGCCCGGACCCAATATCCCGCACTTCCCTCCATGCTACTGTATGCCCGACACACTTTTCCTTCCTCTTTCACCCACTGGGTCTCAAAAACTGTCTCCGCCCTAGCAATCCACCCCATCGCATCAAACCCTTTGAAAACGGGTAAATCTACTCTCCTATCCCCGCTGGGTTACACTTCATGGCGTTCATCCCCTCTCTCCCCTTCCTCTTCCTTTCGCCGGTCCCAACATCCTTATGATTTCTTGCAAATCTTGGCGTATTGCAACATAATCTTGGCGTATTGCAGCATAATCTTGGCATATTGCTAATAATCTGGTGTCAACTCCCTTGTCTGTGCCTTCATTCTATCAACCACAATTTCCTTCACCCTCACACGATTCTGGCGGCGTCTCAATCCGGCGGGTCGGACCAATTTGTTAGGAATCTTTAGTGTAAGAACCTAACAGTCACCCTCACCACTGATATGCACTCACACAAGACAAAAACAATCAAACAATGAGTATGTTATTCACAGTAACAATCACTGAGTACCAAGTGTAACTTGAGGGCCTAACCCCTCTCACCAGGTTCGAAACCGGTATGTACAAAGTATATAATTGACTAACCCCCTTACAGAATTACAAAAGGTTTACACTTATAGGCCCCTTGCCCGCCTTCTCCAACTGTTCCACCGCCCTATCTTAAATCCTATCACAACAGAAATCATGTTTTCACTGTTTCTTAATTAAATATCTGAACAGAAGAAACATAGAAAAACATAAGTTACAATTTTGTTCTTAATTGCAAAAGGTTGCAAAAATAGGAAATCATAACAAAAATATCTCGTTAATCAATATATGGTTCTATTACTAGCCTCTCTCTGGGTTGCCATTGGGGATTGTGGAATATGGTTTTCCCGTCAGTGCAGCTTCACACTCATTGATGTCAATATTCTTCTATATAAAATAACATTTTTGGTTTCACGGTGGATAATAATATCCTTCAGAATTTGGTTTTTAACTTACTCAGTGGCTTTGTGTGATCCATATAGTTGATTTCACTTAGTGGGATAAGGTTACTGTTGATGTTGTTATTATTGTTTTAGTTGTTGATTATTGCTGCCACAGATGACTGTAATTGATTTCATTGATACCGCAGATAACAGGGCTGGCTTTCTCAACAATAGACCCGGACTGCATCTATATTCAAGGGGTTGATTATGAGGTAAGTTTTCTCATTTTTTTAAGGAATAAGAAAATGAAAGGTGTGTGGAGGATGTGTAAACTATAGAGGGATCAATTATTGAAAAGACTAATTGACAGTAGATTGAGGATGAAGACCTGTATATCAAAGTATAAATTTTGTTTAATTCTACCAAGGTCAACTTTGAAGGTTATAATCGACAAGGCAATGAATTCTGTATGAACTCTTAGCCATGGGAATTTAGCAGAAATTTATCCAATAATCATGCTGTCCACCAATGTTCAACTTGTTCTCCGTACATTTTTATCTTGCACTTCGAAAGATGTCGGGCTTGTTTGGATTAACTTTTGTTCAAAGCATTTTTTCCAAAGTATTTAGAGGTGAACAACTGTAATTTTTCATTTGGATACAAATGTTTAAAAATTATTTATTTAGCAGTAGCACTTTTTTCTTTGTTAGCTTAAAAAATATATATATTTTTTTATTTTAACATTACTGAAATAGATTTCCAAGAGCACTTTTTTAAACTTTTGGGGTGAAGTGTGATTTTCCAAACTGGCTTGTGTATTTTGTCTCAGGATAGGGATTTATATGATTAGGATTGCAATAGGAAAGCAAATATTTGAACTTTTTTTTTCTGTTCTGCAACTGGTTTATTTTGTATTTTATCACTTGGCTTTAGATGTATTACTAGAGTCTTTTAGACATGGCTGTTTCATGCACAAATGAAAGTGTTAGTTTAGTGTACCAAATGTATTCCTACTTGGTGTAGACATGACATTACAACTCTTTAAACTAAAATTTTACAACTCACCCATAGTGAGCGTATTCAGGATGCGTTTTGTTAATGCCCTTTAGAGAACATGTTAAGGAATAAAATATAGAATTACTAAATGACAATAAAATCATTTAATTCCTTTAAAAAAGTTAATGCTTTCATTGACGACACCCTCTTTTGGATTCTATTTTTGGTTCATATCCATATTATTCTCGTAATGATCTTCAATTTCGAGCAACCAATGCAGGTCTTTTGTGGACGATGGAGAGACACCACCAAAATATTTTCGTTTAGAGGAGATTCCAATTGGCTAGGCTTTAGTAAGGTCTGTATATAGCTTGTTTATGATTTGTCACTTGACTCCATTGTGGTATCTGGCCGAAATCTAAATGTGACTTTGGAATCTGCTTTCACATGCTTTTCTTTTTAACAGGCACACTGTTCCATTTGAATGAAATTTACTCTGTTTTTTTTGTAATTTAAGTTGGGTTACTTCCCAAGCATGCGTTGATAAGGGTATACTTCTATAGCTTAGTGTTCATATTTTTTGAACTGCTAGCATCACTTATATTAGTTGCGTGGACATCACTATCCACACAATAGTTATTTTAGATTAGAAAATTAACAATGATACTTATAATTAAAAATCAATTCTTATGGGTGTTTAAGGAGACTTATTTTTTCACCTGATATTGAAGTTATCTTTCTTAGAAGAATTGAATTAATCAAACTCCCGAATGCTTTCACTTGGATCTTACATCATGTCAATTAAACCTCTCTTCATTCCTTATAGAATCTGGATGAGAAACTCAAAAAAAGGAAAGGAAACTCAAACAAAGTGACAGGATATAAGTAATAGGAGATAATGGGTTTAAGAGGGAAGGAAGAGTTAATATCGTAACTGTTTTAGTAGTTAGGAAAGGAGGGAAGGGAGGTCTTGTATAAATAGAGTTCTATTCATTGTTAGAAGACAGTTAGTCATATTCTTTTGTATAGACAGGTCTTGGACCTTGTGAGGGGGGTTAGGCTCCTGCGTCATCATTGTATACGACATTCGTTGGTGTGAATGCATACAATTCTTTCGTTTAATTCCCCTTTGTGTGTAATTGTGTGAGTGTGGGTTATGAGTCAATTAGGTTTCATACCCAGTAACCTAACACAAAGGAACTGAAAATTGCGTATAGAAGTTTCAGAAACTCCTTTACAGCCACACCCTTGGCACTTCGAGGGTCCAGGAACCTCCCACTAATCAAATAATTTTCTCCCTACCTCCAAAACCTGAGAACACACCTATATTTATACAAGTTTCCCAACACAACAACTTAACTAACAGATTTCACAGCTGTTTGAACTAAAACAAATAGCTGCATTTTCCTTTTTCCTTGTTTCTTCTTTTATGGACCTTCGTAATAGGAGTTTGTGTCCTAACAATACCCCGACCCATAAAGGTGCGATTATAGAAACTTCCTTCATTTTGGTGCTCCCTTCCTCTTGCCCTTTAGTTAACTTCATGACGTTGAGTTGTCTGTTCTTGCAAACATGATTCACATTATATTTTTCATCACAGCAAAAACAATTGATCTTTTCTTGGAGTTCTGACGGTGTCAACCTTTTAAAGTTGTCTCTGTTGTGGCCATTCCTGTTAGCCTTTTCCTCATTACTGTTCTTGCTGGTAACAGATTTAGAAAAAGAATTTGCTTCTGCCGATGATCTGGGTGATGCTGAATTAGCTGCTACCATTGATCTTGGAGGTGCTGTTATCAATTCCTTTGTTCCTCTTTGAATAGGGAAACTCCTACCCCTCCTGTGTCTCCATAATCCCCTGCTACCTTTGCTACCCTTATATTTTTCCCTTCAATAGCATGGGCTTTATTTATTATCTCCAAAAGATTTGTTGTTTTATACAATTTCAATTCTGCTCTGATCTCTTCCTGCAGTCCGTTCAAAAAAATCTTCATCAAATACTGTTCATCCAATCCCTTAATAACTCCAGCAAATCTTTCAAATTGAATGATGAATTCACTCACGGAGTTCTCCTGCTTTAGAGACAACAGTGATCCAAAAGGGTCTCTGTTAGGTTTCTAGATAGAGGAAACCAGGAAAACCACTGCAACCACCTATACTCACTGAATAGATCTTGTATTATTGATTCAAGGCAACAAGTACAGCAAGAATGCATCCAAGGGACAATGTTCCCTTCACACAGGATGCCCATGATCCTGTCAACAATTCTCCAAACTTTCAAAAAAGTCCCTGCATACAAAGACCCCCCAACTATATATAGAAAGTCTCACTCAACCTAACAACCCAACTAACAACTACTTCTCTATATGTTTCCTCCTAACATACACATTACATATCCTATCATTATGCACGGATGCAGAAACAACCTTGTCCTCAAGGTTGAAGTTTAGAAACTGGCCCTTAATTGTTGCAACAATTTCCCACGCAGCTACCTCAAGGCTTCCTTTCTGTCCTTGGATTAACACTTGCTACAAGACTTGATTTCCCATCAGACAATTCATCAAACTTGGGGAAGATTCATCAGCTTTGGTGGCCTTCTTCCCATTATGTCTACCAAACAGCTTGGTAGGTAGAAGCAGGCACTCTACTTTTGCACGATCGTCATGATAGACCTGAAGATTAGTAAGAATCCTTCCAATTACACCAACATCCATAAAAAGTTTCCTCCTCAAAGTAACTTGTGGTTGAGAAGGGTTTGCTGATGGAAATACTTTGTCATAATCCTTCCAATTTGGATATGTATTATGTGCTAGTCTAGTTAAGGTTTTTTACCGTATTGCTTGTATTGTTTATTTACTTTTTTTATATGGATGCAATACCTTTAGGCGCCTCTGGTACCCTCATTATTATTATATTTTCTGTTAGGTTCCTGGGTTGGAAACCTAACTATGAACACTAACATTAGGTAGAAACAGTAAAAAAAGAATGGGTTCTATTATTGACAGCGATAGAAATCTATTTACAAAGAATGTTTGGGAGCATAACCTCCCTGGTTGGGAGCATAACCTCCTTGGTTGGGAGCATAACCTCCCTCTTCTGATCAAAGTCCAAACTTTACATAAGAATACTCCATGCCTTCTACAAAGTTACAAGAGCTCTATTTATAACAGCTTTGACTCACTCTCCTGTTACAACAGAAACCTCTACACCCTTGACTGTCCGGTCCTGCACCCCACACATCCTTAACCGTCGCCCCTGCATTATATCCTACCATTACACCCCACTATAAAACAACCTTGTTCTCATCGACGGACGCTTGGCTCCCCTCTGAGTGTCCATCCTTCTAACAGGAAAAATTCACAACTACCGTATTGGGTTTCATATTGAGATTATTTTGTTGAATCATTCCAAAGTGAAGTTCCTCAAGGATTGTTAAAATTTTTAGGAAGAAATATGTAGGATGGGGTACTTGGCATGACTTTTTTGCACAGATACTTCTCTTGCAAATGACACAGTTAAACCTTGGGAGAAATGTTAAATAATTGTAGTGTGCTAAAAGAATAAAAATGAGGGCAAAATGGTTGATTGAAACCGATGCGTGGAAATTAGCAATGGATGTAAACATGCATGATGACCAAGAATTTAGTTGCACACACTTTTGTGGTTCTGCCAAGCCCATAAATAATGTTGGCTTAATTCTATATTGTTCTTTCGCAGCTTTCTATCTTTTTACTTTTAAACATTTAAAGGCTTTTACTCATGTGAGATATCACTTCTAATATTAGTGTTTGTTACATCGCAGTGCTCAGGGAAAGACGTTTTGGCTGGATGGTGTGATTCAGGCAGCATATTTATAGCCGATGTAGCGAGTAATTGATAAAGTGGTGTCTGTCCAGTAATTTTCCCATCTTTGTAGAAATTGTCACTCCAACGTATGTAAGTAACCATGGTTAGTTTTATGATCGAAGGCTAATTTAGTGTGATCAAGCTTCATAGGAAGAAAATGTCATAATGAATTTCTAGCCACAGAATGTGATTTAAGATTACGGAAGGCATTATTTTTTTGACCTGTATCAATACTGTGATGTTCATTTTAAGTTCCTATCTTGACAAAGTAATTATTGAGATATCAAGGCTAATTGTATGCTTTACAAACAAGGCCATTATAGTGTTATATGGCATTGAACAGGAGCATATGATCATTCAATGAGAAGATGGGATCTTTTAAGATTATATTATGTTTATATTTTATATTTAGTTAGTTTGTTAGTATTTTTTATTTGTATTTTGACTTTAACTTATATTTTTTTTATTATAAATAAAGTATGTATATTGAAATAGAGATATTAATTCCATATATAATTTTTATAATATTCAAACAGTTAGTGTTTTGTTTTTTTTTTTTTGGTTTTCCCTTATGGTTATACTTTTTTAAACTTTAAGTATCATGTCATAACTTTACATCATGACGTTGATACTGTTACCGCATATCATGGAGCTTCTCTTTATAAATATAGTTTTTTGTCTCCATGCCTTCAATCCTCTGGAAAGCTTAAATTATTCTTGCCATGGTCGGTGAGATTTCATATTTTAAGCTTTCTTTTACTGTTTGTTAGTTTTCTCTTTATAACCATTACTATACTCGAGCTAGGCCAAGAAATTTAAGACCGTATCTGACGAATGTTTTGTGGTCCCAATTTGAGTGTTTGAACTCCGGGAATCTGGGTAATGGTCAAGGATCTTGCTGCTATAAGGATGATAAAACTGAACCATGCTCCCATGTTTATGGTTTGAATCAATCTCTTTGTAACACATGAAGTTTTTCATTTGACAAGAAAAAACTATTGACAATTAATTATTTGTTATATGAAGATTAATTGAGACTATATCAGTTTAGGGTTATCTGATGATTCCTTGGAGAGAAGAGTGTTGTTATTTTAGACCCTTTGGGGAAAACACCTAACCATCTACTTATCATGACCCTGTTTAAAAGTCTATATGGACTTCAGAAAATCTTATCCAAGCACCAACCCCAACTTTGCCAAGAAAATACATTGCCAAGAAAATACATTAAACAATAAGTTATAAACCTAACATCGGAATTTTCCATCGACTTTAACTATTTTGGATTGGAGTCTGATTATGCAATTTGGGGTTTATGCTCTTTTTCTTTACATACTCCTTATTTAGATGTCTGCACTTTTATATTGGAATTCACCATGTAATTATTGTTTTTTGTTGGTAATTCAAACAAATTGATATCAAGAGTGTAAGGAATGAAAGGCCCATTTCCCTCATTCCTCCTTTAGACCCAAGTCCAGTTATTGCCACAACATCTACATCTATGGGACCGTTGGAGGAAAGAAGCAAAAGATTCTCTCACCAGCCACGTTACCTTAGTGATTATGCAGTTACATATCCTTCAACCCGTAAAAAGGGAAAATCGGGCAGAGGAAAATGATTAGATTTATCATTTCATTTTCCTTTATTTTAATTGCATAGGTGTTTTTTCTCTGCAAGGCAATTGTTGCATTTATAGCACAATTTTGTATTGAAAAAGGGGACATAGACGAAAAGAAAATTCTTTCTCTCTAGAAAGTTCCTTTCTTTCCATTGATTATTCTTTCTCTTTCTGTTACTTCATTCCTCTGCTACCTGCAACATCTTTCATTGGTGCTTTCATTGACCCGTACTCTATGGCCGATTCTCCTTTTTCCCATGAGGAGCTCACTAAAATCAACATCAAACTTGAACAACTCCTCCTCTCTCATGCCAACCTTTCCAACACCCTCCACGATATTGCCAACCGAACCACCATCCTGGAGAACCAACCTCCACTGCCCCACTCTTCCTTTTCCACCACCCGTCCCTTAAAATTTGACCTCCCTACCTTTAATGGCTCCGATGCTCTAGGCTGGATTTTTAAGGTCAACCATTTTTTCATCCAGATCGCCTATTTTTACTTGGAAGGTCAAGCCTTAGCCTGGTTTCAATGGATGTTTAACAATGGGTTGTTGTCATCTTGGGAGGCATTTCTTCGAGCACTGGAGTTGCGTTTTGCTCCCTCTAAGTTCGATGATCCCATTGCAGCTCTCTGCAAGCTTACCCAAACACAGAGTTTGCAAGAATACCTCTCAGAGTTTTTGTCCAATCGCATCTCTGACTACCCCCTAATTTCTACTTAAGCTTCTTCCTCTCGGGGTTGAAACCTCCTCTCCGTCGTGAGGTCACAGCCCTTCAGCCACCAGATCTACCCCATGCTATAGCTTTAGCCAAACTACATGAAGACAAATTTCGCTCATCCATCCCCCCCTCAACCGTTTTGGTCGTACCCCCACCACCCCACCATCATTGTTACCTTCTCCATCTACCCCACTTAAACCACTCCCTCCACTGTTGCCTACACCAACCAACAAACTTCCCATTAAACGCCTTAGCGAGGCAGAGATGCAGGCCCGCAGAGATAAGAATCTTTGTTTCAACTGTGATGAGCGTTACACGAGAGGCCATCGGTGCAAGCCCCAATTTCTTCTTCTCACCACATTTGACTCTGAGAATCAAGATGATTGCCTCCTCTTCGAGGATTCCACGCTGGCAGAAGAGTTTCCTCAAGAGGCTGGACTCATCAGTCTCCATGCCTTCGCGGGTCAATGGACCCCCAGAACTTTTCGGATCACCGGGTCTATACAGGGTTATGCGGTTCAGATTTTAGTTGATAGTGGGGCAACCCATAATTTCATCCAACACAGGGTGGCCCAATTTCTCCACTTACCAAATCAGCCCACTCCTAGCCCATTACGTGTAATGGTTGGTAATGGTGAGTTCCTACCTTGCTCCTCATTTTGCCCTAATGTTACTCTTACTTTAGATAATCAGGAATTTCCTATTGACTTGTATCCACTTGAATTATCTGGCACTGATGTTGTACTTGGTGTTCATTGGCTTTCCATGATAAGCCCTTTTGTAATGGACTGCAATGGTCCATTTATGAGGTTTAATTGGCAACAGAAGCTTGTGGAATTTAAAGGGGATCCTGGCCCAAACCCTTCACCCATCTCAGTCCACCAACTCCGCCGCTTGCACAACACAAACCGGGTTGAAGCACTTTTTCAACTCACCTTGGATTCACACCCAATTATAGCAGCTTCTTCTTCCAACCCCTCTAATACAGAAACCACGTTTCCTTCTTCACCAGAACCCACCTTACAAGCTATAATTTCCAAATACTCCACCCTATTCTCCACTCCTACATCCCTTCCTCCCAATCGTCCTACAGACCATTCCATCACACTATTCCCAAATGCATAACCCATTTCAGTTAGACCATACCGTTATCCCCATTTTCAGAAGCAAGAAATCGAGACTCAAGTTCAGAAAATGCTCGACTCGGGTTTCATTAAACTGAGCAACAATCCTTTTTCCTCCCCGGTCCTCCTTGTCAAAAAGAAGGACGACACATGGCGTTTTTGTGTGGACTATAGAGCTCTCAACGCCGCCACTGTTAAGGACAAGTTTCCAATACCCACCGTCGATGAATTGTTGGATGAGTTGGGTCATGCGTCCTGGTTTTCCAAGTTAGACCTCTATTCGGGCTTTCATCAAATTCTCATGGTACCTGCTGACTCTAAAAAGACCGCTTTCAGAACACACAATGGTCATTTCGAGTTTCGTGTAATGCCCTTTGGCTTGTGTAATGCCCCCTCTACATTTCAGGCCACCATGAATGATTTGTTTCGTCCCCATTTAAGACGGTTTATTATTGTATTTTTTGATGACATTCTTGTTTATAGCCCTACATTATCTACGCATGTCGGTCATTTGGAAGTCACCTTCCAGTTACTGCTTTCCAATTGCTTCAAGTTAAAGATTAGCAAATGCTTTATTTGACACAACTTCATTTAGTATCTTGGGCATGTGGTTTCCAGTGAGGGTGTTCAACCAGATCCTGAAAAGCTCGCTGCAGTATAGAATTGGCCAATCCCTACAACCCTCAAGTCTCTTCGTGGGTTCGTTGGTCTCACTGGATTTTACCGCGAATTTGTTTCTGGTTACGCCTCAATTGCTCATCCTCTTACTGATCTTCTCAAGAAAGATAATTTTTTGTGGAATGATACAACTTATGCGGCTTTTGTGGCCTTGAAGAATGCTTTATCAGCAGCACCGGTTTTGGCCATCCCAAAATTCGATTCAGTGTTCACTGTTCAAACCGATGCATCAGGTATAGGTATGGGGGCAGTTCTCTCACAACAGGGTCACCCCATTGCTTATTTCAGTAAGCAATTCTGTCAAAAACTTCAGAATTCCTCTACCTATATACATGAATTATGTGCCATAACTACATCAGTGCAGAAATGACGACAATACCTCCTAGGCCGTCGATTTATCATACAGACCGATCAGCGTTCCATCAAGGAATTACTATCTCAAACAGTCCTCACACCAGAACAACAAACTTATCTCTTTAAATTGTTGGGATTTGACTTTGAGATTCAATATCACCCTAGTAAGAGCAATGCTGCTGCTGATGCTCTCTCTCGGGTGGAGGATGTTTTTGCTAAGGGTACCAAATCTCTACTGGTGTTATCAATCCCACAGTCGGACTTCTTGGTAGATCTCAAATCATCTCTGCAGAGTAATCAAGATTTCATTTCCTTAAGGGATCAAATCACTGCTGCACCACAGGATTTTCCCTTATATTCTTTAAAGGAGGATCTTATCCTTTTCAAGGAAAAAATTTGGTTGCCATCTACTTGTTCTCTCATTCCCTTACTGCTGCACGAGTTTCACTCCACTCCAATGGCGGGACACACAGGGATCTCTCGAACATTGAGCAAGTTAATGGCTAACTTCTATTGGCACACAATCCGCAGAGATGTTAAGGCATTTGTCGAGCAATGCAGCACATGCCAGCAAACCAAACAGCCCACTCAACGTCCTTCTGGCTTGCTTCAACCTATCCCCCCTCCATCTCACTGTTGGGAAGACCTCTCCCTTGACTTTATTATTGGCCTTCTTCCTTATAAGGGGTTCACTACTGTACTCGTTGTGGTGGACAGGTTCTCTAAGGGCGCACACTTTGGTATGCTTCCAAAATCTTTCTCTGCATCTCAGGTGGCCCAACTATTTGTTGACATAGTGTCTAAGCATCATGGTCTCCCTCATAGCCTCATTTCTGACCGAGATCCCATCTTCATTAGTCACTTTTGGCAAGAACTTTTCCGCCTTAGTGGCACCAAGCTGCGTATGTCAACGACTTACCATCCTCAAACGGATGACCAAACGGAGGTAACCAACAAAGTATTGCAGCAATATCTCCGTAGTTTTGTGCACCACAAACCGTCTCTATGGGGCAGATTTCTATCTTGGGCAGAATGGAGTTTCAATACTTCTGTCAACACTTCGACTGGATTCACACCATTCGAAGTTATGTTTGGCCGCAAGCCTCCACTCATGCCTCCTTTACTTGAAGACGCGACATCGAATGCAGCAGTGCAATAAGAACTCTCTACTCGTGCCGAGATTATTCAAAAGCTCGCCTCTAATTTGCAAAAGGCGCAAGTAGCTATGAAGAAGTGGGTCGACCAGCACCGTCGAGTTATGCAATTTGCAGTAGATGATTGGGTTTACATTCGCCTTAGGCCCCGTCGTCAATCCTCGGTGACTGGCACTACTACGGGTAAACTCATGAAAAGGTTCTTCGGTTCTTTCAAAATTACAAGGAGAATTGGTGATGTTGCTTATGAAGTGGATCTTCCTCCTACTGCCAGGATCCACAACATTTTCCATGTTAGTCTTCTCCGTCCTCACAAAGGACCTTTACCTTTTTCCCCCTTGTCTCTTCCACCTGACATTGAAGATCACCAACCAGTGTTAGAACCAGCTGCTATTGTTAACTGGAAATGGGATAATTCTGTTTCCCCACCAATAATTCAGGTCCTGATTCAATGGCAGGGCATGCCTCTCAAAGAAGCAACTTGGGAACCATGGCTTCAGATTCAACAACAGTTCCACCTTGAGGACAAGGTGCTTCTTGAACCAGGGGGGATGTAAGGAATGAAAGACCCATTTCCCTCATTCCTCCTTTAGACCCAAGTCCAGTTATTGCCACAACACCTACATCTATGGGACCATTCGAGGAAAGAAGCAAAAGATTCTCTCATCAGCCACGTTACCTTAGTGATTATGCAGTTACATATCCTTCAACCCGTAAAAAGGGAAAATCGGGCAGAGGGAAATGATTAGATTTATCATTTCATTTTCCTTTATTTTAATTGCATAGGTGTTTTTTCTCTGCATGGCAATTGTTGCATTTATAGCACAATTTTGTATTGAAAAAGGGGACATAGACGAAAAGAAAATTCTTTCTCTCTGGAAAGTTCCTTTCTCTCCACTGATTATTCTTTCTCTTTCTGTTACTTCATTCCTCTGCTACCTGCAGCATCTTTCAAAGAGTCATAAGATCTTCGTAGAAATAACAAATACCGGAGTTTCCTTTCAAGTATTGATGCTCATCAAGAACACCTATGACAATTGGAGCTTAAGGATGATAGCTCTCCTTGGTTCACATGTGTCGCAACTGGGATCGCGACGAAGAGGACGACGAACCGTACGAAAATAAGGAGTTTGAAAATCAGAGTTTGGAGTCGCCTCCATAGTTTATTTTGGAAAACTATTAGGAGTATAAGTCAGTGTTATTCTTTTGTTGTATAGCTGTATATACTACAACATAACAAATGTCCTTGTAATCTGTATATAACAGACACGCAGGTTCTCACATTTCAATAATACAGTATCATCATTCAGTACCTGACTTTCTCTGTTCTCTCTCTATTCTTTGTCTGCCACTCGGTGTACATGTTCTTTTGCTGGTCCAACAGAACTGGTATCCAGAGGTCAGGTTCAAGACTTGGGAGCTTAAGAAATCATCAAGGCGCAGAGGAGGCTTGGTGGAAAGGTGGTTGAAGCAAGAAGAAGATCAAGACTATGTTTCTTGGTAAAAGATTGGAAGTGGGAAGTATGGCCAACAATGATATCTCATCTGCTAATCTATCAATTCTCACTGAGAAAAATTGGAGTAGATGGAATACACATATGCGAGTTTTATTCTGATACCAAGATGTGCAGGAGGCTGTCAAAGGTGATTATTAGGAGCTTCTTTCGGGTGCAGCAGATGAAAGGAAGGTTGAGGAGATAAAGAAGGATAATAAAGCATTGTTTCTAATCCACCAATGCGTGGATGATGCACATTTTGAAAAGATCCAACATGCAAACATGGCAAGAGAAGCTTGGAGCATCCTTGTTAGATGTCATACTAGAGGAGAGAAAATCAAGAAGGTCAAGTTACAGACATTAAGAAGGCAATATGAATTGATGCAGATGTTGGAGGGTGACAAAATCAGAGAATATTTCGATAAAGTGATTGCCATCACCAATCAAATGAACGGGTGTGGAGAAGTCATCATGGACCTAATGGTGATTGAAAATATCATGAGATCTTTACCTCAAAAATTTGACATAGTCGTGGCCATAGAAGAATCAAGAGAGCTGGAAAAGATGAAAATAGAGGAATTGCAAAGCTCTCTGAAAGCACATGAGATGAGGATGTTTGACAAAAATCTTGTCAAGATTGATGAACAAGCATTGAAGGTTCATCATGATAAGAGTAATGCAAAGAAGAAATAAAAGAAATGGAAATGAAAGAAGGGAAATTAGAAGGTGAGCAGACCAAAAGATGATCAAGATGATGAATCAGAGGCTGTGGAGGGCAAAGGCAAATTTGAAAAATTTTAGAAGAAGAAAGATAAAAGGAGAATTAAGTGTTTCAATTGTCATAAGTATGGTCATTACTCATACGAATGCTATGCTAACAAAGGAAACCAAAAGAGGTATCAAGATAAGGAAGCTTATGTCGCTCAAGAAAATTCAGATTTTGAGCCTTTAACTCTGATGGTGACTACCACTGCTGAAGGTCCAAGCTCACAGGTTGAGTCTTGATATCTAGACTTTGGATGCTCAAACCACATGATCTGTCATAGGGAGTGGCTAATCAACTTTGATGCAGCAAAGAGGAGTAAGGTAAAATTTGTTGATGATAGCACTATAAAAGTAAAAGGAATGAGGGATGTGACAGTAAGAAGAAAAAATGGATCCCATGCTGTGATCACATATGTTCTATTTGTTCCGGACATGAAGTGTAATCTACTGAGTGTTGGCCACTTGGTGGAGAAAGGGTACATGGCTGTGAAGGGAAATCGTGATAGGATGGAACTGTATGATGAGAACAAGAATTTGATCTTGAGATGCAAGAGCTCAAAGAACAGGACATTTCAGATCAATATGAATCTAGTAGAAAATCTACAGTTGATGAATGTTGTGAAGAAAGATGAAGGCTAGATTTGGCATCTAAGGTTTGGCCATTTGAATTTCAAAGACTTGAAGCATCTTGGTGAGAAAAACATGGTATCTGGAATACCGAAAATCACTATACCTAAGAGTGTATGTGAATCATGCTTGGCTGGTAAACAAACCAAAAAACCATTCAAGTCGCAGATGAGAACAAGAGCAAAAGATTGCTTGGAGGTGGTGCATTCTGACATATGCGAACCGTTTGAGGTATCTTCTTTGGCTGGAAACCGATACTTTATAACATTTGTCGATGAGTTCAGTAGGATGTTTTGGATATATGTGATCAAAGTGAAGAGTGATGCACTTGATGTCTTCATAAAGTTCAAGGCATATGTAGAAAGGGAGAGTGGAAAGCAATTGAAGATTATTCGAACTAATGGAGGAAGTGAATATACTTCTAGTGCATTTGAGAGCTATTGTCAAACATGTGGAATTACACATGAAACCACTACACCATATATTCCTCAGCATAATGCACTGGCAGAAAGGAGAAATTGGACAATCCTCAATATGGCCAGGAGCATGACTAAAGAGAAGGGATTGCCAAGAAATTTGTGGGGTGAGGCAGTGTCAACAACTGTATACATTTTCAATATATGTCCCACAAAGAGGTTGGAACAGAAGGTGCCGTGAGAGGTGTGGACAGGTGTTAAGCCAATTGTTAGCCATCTAAAAGTATTTGGGTCATTGGCTTTTATGCACATACCAGATCAGAAACGAACCAAGCTACAAGATTAGAGTGAGGCAATGGTATTTGTTGGCTATCACTCTACAGGTGCATACAAGCTCTATGATCCAGTCAAGGAGAAAGTGGTTCTAAGTAGGGATGTTATGGTGGTTGAGGAAGAGAGTTAGGACTGGAATAAAATGTAAACCAGTTTGAGGAGAAAAAAGGTGAATGCCATTGATGATAATATCACTCCTGCAGAGACTGAAGAAGCTGCAGAAATCACTTATACACCTCAACACCTTGGATTCCAGAGACAACAAAGGCAAAGGGTAATGCCTCACAGATTTTCTGATTTTGAAACATATTCTGATGCACAAATTGATGAAGGGGGAGATCTTGTGCATGTAGCCTTAATGGCTGGAGGAGAACCATTGAATGAAACTGAAGCCATGACGCAACCAATATGGAGTAATGCGATGGAGGAGGAAATTAGATCCATAGAGAAGAAGGGAACATGGAGAATGATTGATCTTCCCGTCAGAAAACAATGTATTGAGGTGAAATGAATTTTCAAGAAAAAGCTGAATTCTGATGGATCAATTTCGAAACACAAGGCGAGACTTGTTGCTAAGGGATTTCTTCAGAAACAAGGGGTGGATTTCAACGAAGTATTTGCACTAGTAGCACGATTGGAGACCATAAGATTGGTGGTAGCAGTGGCCTGTGCAAGGGAGTGGTCACTGTTTCAGCTTGATGTTAAATCTGCATTTTTAAATGGTCCCCTTAATGAAGAAGTGTACATTATGCAGCCACCTGGATTCATTAAGAAGAAGAAGGAACACCAGGTATACACACGGTAGAAGGCGCTTTATGGACTAAGACAAGCTCCCAAAGCTTGGAATAAGCAGATTGACTCATTCTTAATCAATTTGAAGTTCAACAAATGTATAGTCGAGCATGGAGTTTATCTTAAGGGAGATTCAGAGGAAGACTTGGTTATTATCTGCTTATATGTAGATGATTTACTTGTCACAGGATCAAATCCAAAAAGCATAGATGAATTCAAGAGAGTCATGGAAACTGAATTTGAGAGGACTGATTTGGGAAGATTGAGCTACTTCCTAGGGATGAAATTCTCCTATACAACCACTAGATTGGTTTTGCATCAAAGGAAATATGCAAGTGATTTACTGAAAAGATTTAACATGATGGAGTGCAATGTTGCAAGGAGTCCTATGGAAGCCAATCTGAAGTTGATGCAAGATGATTCAGAGAAGGATGCGGATGAAACAAAGTTCAAGCAGATTATTGGTTCACTTTGTTTCCTTTGTAATAGTAGACCTGATTTAGCTTTATGTGTAGGAGTGATTAACAGGTTTGTGAGCAAACCAAAGGAATCTCATATGCAGGCTGCAAAGAGAGTGCTACGGTACATCAAAGGCACATTGGACTGTGGGGTGTTATTTCCTACTAGAAGAAAGAAAACAACAGAGGAGATAACAGGTTATACAGACTCAGATTATGGAGGTGATCCGATTAAGAGAAAGAGTATATCAGGTTATATCTTCTTGTTGAATGATGCTCCCATTTCTTGGTGCTCTAAAAAGTAACCAGTGATGGCACTCTCAAGCTGTTAAGCTGAGTTTATAGTAGGGAGCTTCGCTACGTGTCAAGGTGTGTGGATTAAAGAGTTGATGGAAGAATTGAAGGTGCCCATGGAGAAGCCAATTCAGTTGAAGATTGATAATGTTTTAGCAATTGACTTGGCTAAAAATCCCATTAGCCATGGAAGGATTAAACATATAGAAATTAAATTTCATTTCCTAAGGGACATGGTGAATAAGGGTAGAGTTGCTTTAGCCTACTGCAAAACTAAAGTGCAGTTGGCTAATTTTTTTACCAAACCTTTGAAGATTGACATGTTTGATTGTTTGAAACAAAGCATAAGAGTTGTGTCAATAAATAATCTGACTTAAGGGGGTGTATTAGGAGTATATGTCAGTGTTATTCTTTTGTTGTACAATTCTATATACTACAACATAACATATGCCCCTATAATCTGTATATAATAGACACACGAGTTCTCACATTTCAATAATACAATATCATCATTCAGTACCTGACTTTATTTGTTCTCTCTCTCTATTCTTTCTCTGCCACTCGGTGCATATTTTCTTTTGCTGGTCCAACAAAAACTACGGAAAAACCATAAAATAAGGCATGGTCTACGAAATCAGATATTTGAGTTCGGTAGTCGGTTACACGTAGGGAAGGTATTAGTACCCTACACCGTCTGCTGGAACCTTTAATCAAATGTGCAAAGTTGATGTGGTTTTCAAAATGGTTATTTCCCCCGAAAATAACAGGACAAGACAATACAAATGAAAGAAAAATATTTTTTTATTTTGAGAATCTGTTATTTGATTAGGAAATGATTTAAAAATTGTTTGAGAATGATTATGGAAAATTTTGGATATTTGGGAGATGAACCTGACAAGGATTAACCTTACTCCTACGTATCTCCACTCTTGATGGAGAATCGAGGTTCACGTAGTTTTGGCAAAGATTGCATGTAAGAGAGTTTGATATTTTTTTAATTTTTTTTTTATGTTTTGTATTTTTTTGGTATTTTGATATAATATTTAGATTTTGCGTAATGAGCACTAGTTTGATGCGTACGATAACACAAGTACTCATGGCTTTTTGTTTGTTTTTATTGTTTTGCGTAATGAGCACTAGGCTGATGCGTACGATCGCACGAGTACTCATATGACTTTTTTTTGTTTATTTTATTGTTTTGCGTAATGAGCAATAGGCTGATGCGTACAATCACACGAGTACCCATACGACTTTTTTTTGTTTATTTTTATAGTTTTGGTAACGAGTACTAGGTTGATGCATACGATCGCACGAGTACTTATACACTATTTATATTATTATATATATATTTTTAAAGTTTTATATAATTTTGTCATTTTTTTTATTTGTTTTTATTTTAAGAAAGAGAGATGAATTGAAAGATCTATGACACATAAATGTTAAAAAAACATAAAATGAAATAAATGGGGTGGAAAACAAAATAAATTTATAAACTAAAAAAAATCAAAACATATATATAAATGGAATAAGAAGAATATATATGTGTATCTTGTTGAAGATTTGAATGATGGAGGAAAACCTTACTTGCAATAATAAGTTGTGAGAAGAGGTGGATGGAAGGTGAAGAAAATGACCTTGGAGTAGAAATGTGGTATAAGATTTAATGTGTATAAAGGTAGAGTAGGAAATGGTAAAATGTGAGAGAAGAATGAAGTAGAGTTTTCGGATGGAATGAAGAAGTTTGGTGTGAGAGAAAAGAGATGGATATTGTAATTATGTGTAAAATCGAAGTGAAGAGAATGTATGCATTTATAGAGTTAAGGATGAAGAAAGTTGATGAATAAAAATAATATAATAAGTTGGTGGAAAGTGTAGATGAAATAAAATATAATAAAAAAGTAAATAGTAAAAGTTAATGTGGAAAATAAGTGAAAAAAATAATATAAAAAAGTTGGTAGAGAAATTAAGTGAAATAAAATATAGTAAATAGTAAAAGTTAATATGAAAAATAAGTGAAAGAAACAATATAAAAAGTGGGTGGAAAAATTATGTGAAATAAAATATAATAAAAAAAATGAATAGAAAAAGTTAATGTGGAAAATAAGTGAAAGAAATAATATAAAAAGTTGGTGGAGAAAGTAGGTGAAATAAAATATAGTAAATAGTAAAAGTTAATGTGGAAAATAAGTAAAAGAAATAGGATAATGATACTTTGACAATATTTTTTTGACAACATTTTAACACCATCTATGTGGCATTCTGTGATTGATCCATGTTAGTGTTTATGATTAGATTGTGGAGTAATTTTGGACCAATCACAGAATGACACGTAGATGATGTTAAAATGTTGTCAAATTATCATTATCCAAAGAAATAATATAAAAAGTGAGTGGAGAAATTAGGTGAAATAAAATATAATAAAAGAGTAAGTGGAAAAACTAGAAAAGTTAGGAAAAAAAAGTAAATAAAAAATAAATATATAAAAAAAACATAATAGTAAATAAAAAATGTAGGTGATGTGGAGGATGATGTGGAAGGTGATGTGGAGAGTGAGATGTGGTAAGAAAAATAGGTGGTGAAGAAGTAAAAAAGTGTTAAATTATTTTGGGCCATTGGGTTAAGGGTTAAAAATTTAATTTGCGGGTGTCAACAGTAAAATAAATAGTATTATTTATTTATTTATTTATTTATTGTAATGAAATTTATCAGACAAAATTGGGTGTTGACAACATGATGTGTGGTAGGTGGTCGAGAAGTGTCACGTCGAGCTAGAGAATGTAGACCGTTTTTATCAAGCTCAAAAGGAGAGTTTGAGGAACTCAAGGAAGTGATACAAGAAAGCTCTCTAACTAATCTATCAAGAATTAGACGAAAATACTTTTTGAGAATTTGAGTAATCGAGTTACTTGTGTTATTTATTTTCTTTTTCTTGACTTCTTTTAGTTTGACATGTTTCGAACAAAGTATAAAAAACATCTTATTATACATGTTTTAGAATTATCTTTTTTTTACACAATTTAACCTTTTTAAGCATAATTTTTAATACAAAAATGTTCTTTCTTGAAAAAAAAAGAAGGAAAACAAATAAAGTAACATTATCCATTCTTCATGCTTTGGTAATTTTCTTTAAAATGTGCATAAAAATTTGAAAAATTCTCAAAATACATACTTTCACTCCCTTCTTATTTTCACTCTCTCTCAACATCACATATTATACTTATATTTTTATTCTCTTTTTCATTTCTCTTTTGTTTTCATTATACACCAAGAGAAAATTGGTGTTTATTATTTCTCTAAAAGGATTGTGAACTGTGTGTGGATGAAGATAAAGATAGAATGTCGTATGATGTTTGCTTCAAATAACTGAGGTAATCAAATAATTGATGTAAGTTTGCAAACAATGGGAGAAGAAAACACAGAACAAAAGTAACGTAAGTAACCCACATGTCGTATTGCTGTAAGGACACACTTAGAGTGTCAAACCTTTGCACAACATTTTCAGCAACCTTAGAATGATTACATGAGAAGATCACACGTGGAGGAGATCGCATGATAAGTTATCGAACTTGTAATAGCTAGATGGTGAGACTCAGTAGAAAGAACTTCGGAGTGCCTTTTCATGAAACGAGAAAGGTTGGGATTTGATACGTTGAGGACTTTGGTAGGACTCCTCAATGAACACCTCACAAGGACCATACTGTTAAAAAAGAAACTGGATGAGAAGGGTCTTAGAATTAATTCATGAATTAATTTTATCAAATGTGATTTATTTGAAATATTATATTGATTTCAAAAATATAATTTAATAAAATATAACAATCTTGATTATTATAAGAAATTAGAATAAAAATGAAATAAAAACTAATTTGATGAATATAGTTAAAAAGTTGTTATTTAGTGGAAATTTATTTTCTATTTTATAAAGATATTTATATAAATTAATTTTTGAAGTATTTTCAAACTTTTATAGTTAGAGTCGTGATTATTAACTTATTGAAATTTTTAATGATTATTTATATTTGATTCTTCCCATCAAATTTATATTGTGAAGGGTTTTCATCTTTTTTATTAGTGATATTTTATTTTGTTGAAATCTCTTTTATTTATAATTATCCACTTAGATTTATAATTTTTTAATTTAATGAAATCTGTTTTTATAATAAAAAATAAATAAATATAAAAAATTATAAAATACACAAAAATGATTCAAAATTAAATTTATTGATGATTTAAAATAACATATGTTCATTGATAATTACAATTTAAATATAAAAAATACATAATGTTTAAATAACACTCCAAGATTGAAAACAAAAATATGAAAGTAATCATGAATATTTTATAAATATGAAAAATACTTGTTTTCATACTTATTAATTAGCTCAAAGTTGTACTTATTCATTAAACAATATGTTTTTCTCAGAAAAATTGTAATAGTGAGTAAGAAAGTTGTGTAGTCCTTTGTACATGAATTTTGTACATCATTGGAGTGATGTCCGCACTTTAAATCTGCTTTGTCGATAGCACACAAGGATCACAATATCTTTACTTTGAGAATTAGAAAAGTAGATGTTTGGCTCGAACTCGAAAAGTGCACTTCTTTTTCCATATGCAACACCGATATAATTGAGGGGCTTCCTCAAGTCATAAATTGTCCTATACTTAAATTTTTTGAAATAGACAATAATGATGCTTCTTTGGAAATACCCGAGACTTTTTTTGGAAGAATGGAAAATTTGAGAGTTTTAATATTGACTGGTTTTCATCTATCAAGCTTGCCATATTCAATTAAGTGTCTATTAAACCTCAGAATGCTTTGCTTAGAGCGATGCACTTTAGATTGCAACTTATCTATACTTGGAAACTTGAAAAAATTAAGAATTCTCAGGTTTTCAAGATCTCAACTTAAAATGTTGCAAGCTGAGTTAAGGTGCTTGGATATGCTACGAATGGTAGACATTAGTGATTATTCTATAATAGAGATAGATATTTCACATGATCTGATATCAAGTTTGACATATTTAGAAGAGTTGTATATAAGAAAGAGTTTAGTAAAAATGTTGGCAGAAGGAGAGGCAAACCGAGGTCAAAACTCATTTCTTTTTGAGCTAAAGAATTTGCATAAATTGAAAGTGGTGGACTTACACATCCCATGTGTTTCAGTTTTTCTCAATCACTTGTTTTTTGACAAAATAAAAGATTACAAGATTGTGGTTGGAGACTTGGAAATTTTTTCTGATGGAGACTTTAGGATGCCCCATAAGTATGAAATAGTCAGAGTTTTGGCATTGCAACTGAATAATGACAATGACATTCACTCCTATGAAGACATAAAATTGTTGTTTAAAACAGTACAAAGTCTCTTGTTGGGAAAGGTAAATGGTGTTCAAAATGTTAATGAGTTTAATAGAAATGGATTTTCGGATCCGAAGCATTTGTCCATCATAAATAACAATGATGTCAAATATGTCAATTCAACAAAGTTATCGAATTGTGTGGATGTTTTTTCCCAACTTGGAATCTCTATGCCTTTACAACTTAGGGAATTTAGAGATCATATGTTACTGTCCTCTTACAGTTGCATCATTTGCCAAATTAAAAGCAATCAAGATTAGGATGTGTAATCAATTGAGGAATCTCTACTCCTTTTGCACGTTTACATTTTCTACAAGTGCATAAACATGTGAAATTTCTGAATCTAATGTTTACATGGACAAATTTTGTACTACTATAGAAACAATTGAAGTTTCTAAATGTGAACTTTTAAAAGAAGTGCTTCAAATACCAATGGATTATGGTAAGGTTGAGTTTATTAAGTTGCACACTTTAACACTCCAATTTTTACCATCATTTACAAGTTTTTATACCAAAGTGGATTCTGGTTGAACACATTTGAAAAATACTCAAACTACAAATAGGCGGCGCATCAACAAAGCTACTAGCACACAAGATGATGAGCAAAATGATACGGCCTCTCCTCTTTTTGGTGAACTTGTATGATATTAGATATTTTCCCTATAAATTTAAATAACTTGTTCAATTGTTGTAAATATATTAACATTTAATGTGTTTACATGTTGAAATTCCAAACTTAGAGAGTTTAAACTTATCCTCACTCAACATCCATAAGATATGGAGCGACCAACACTTGACAAGCTTTTGCTTTCAAAATTTGATAAAATTGGTTGTGAAAGATTGCAACAAATTGACACATATATGTTCATTATCTATGGCTCGTAGTTTGAAGAAGTTGAAAAGTCTTTCCATAAGTGAATGTCGGCTCATGAAGAAGATTTTTGAGACTGAAGGAATTAGTGCAAAGGAGGTATGCATTAGTATAAATAAGTAAATGTTTGTCGTTGACTTGATATTATGTTTATGGTTCTTTATCATTTTGTATATTTTCATTTCCATAGGTAATAATTTTTTGTTTTCATTAAAAAAATGCAGGTTTGCATTTTTCCTAAGATAGAGGAAATCTACCTTAGCAAAATGAATAGCTTAACAAATGTCTGGCAAACTGAAGTTAGTGCGGATTCCTTTGCTAGTCTTATTTCTTTGAACATTGAAGAATGTAATCAATTAGACAAGATTTTTCCGAGTCACATGGATGGAAGACAACTTGAAAGTTTTTAGATGTAAGTCCGTGGAAGTGATTTTTGAAATCAAAGATTCACAAGAAATAGATGCATATGGTGGGATAGAAACAAATTTGCAAGTAATTCTTATTGACAATTGAAGTGATTGTGGAGCACAAATCCGGATGGAATTCTAAACTTTAAAAAACTGAGGAGTATAGACATAAAGAATTGTGACGAACTGGAGCATTTGCTTCCAGTTTCTGTGGCCAAAGATGTTCCAAAGCTTGAGTACATGTCTGCAATGTATTGTAAGAAAATGACAGAAATTGTTTCCAGTCATGATGCGTTAGAAGCTAATATAGATCCATTAGTATTTCCTAAACTAACCCGTGTGAGATTCCATTGGCTACCAAACATCATGCATTTCTATAAAGGGAAACATCCTATAAAGTGTCCAAAGTTGAAGGAGTTGATGGGTGATGGTGTGAAGCTGAAAACATACTCCAAAGAAACCAGTCAAACAACATATAAAGAAAAAAAATGTGTTTTCTCAGTTGAAGAGGTAAGTAAAATTCCATTTTCATTAGAGTTCACGAAAGTAAGTTTTTAGTCAAATTTCAATGATAAATTTGGTAAAGAATAAATTGGAAACTAAATTTATTTGCTAGAGGACAAATAAAAAATAAACTAATTAAAAATTAAAATTTTAATATTATTTAATTTTTAAAGAAAATAAAGGAGTGTTATTTTATTTTTCTCCATAAGATTCCTGTATTTTGCTATGCTGATTGTGTGAAAGAGAATTGTTGTTCAGTCATTTGCAGTATTGCATCTATGTCATTCTTTGTCATTTTCTTCTTTATATATATATATATATATATATATATATATATATATATATATATATATATATATATATATATATATATACACACGTCAATACCCAATTTCGTCGGGTAAATAAGATTTCACTAAAATAAATAAAAAAAGAATAAAAAAAATATTATTTGTTTTACTATTTGCACTCCCAAATTAAATTTTTATTCCTCAATTCAATGGCCCAAAATAATCTCACTTTTTTTACTTCCTCATCACCCTTTTTCTCTTATCACACTCCACTCTCCACATCACCGTCCACCTCACCCTCCATATCGCATTCTACATCATCTACCTTTTTCATTTACTTTTTCCACCTCATTTCCTTATTAATCTTTATATACCAACTTTTCTAATTATTCCACTTACATTTTTTAATCATATCTTCTTCATCAACATTATTTCACCTACTTTCTCCACCCACTTTTTATATTATTTCTTTCACTTATTTTCCACATTAACTTTCACCATTTCCTATATTTTATTTCACCTACTTTCTCCACCCACTTTTTATATTATTTCTTTCACTTATTTTTCACATTAACTTTTACTATTTACTATATTTTATTTCACCTACTTTCTCCACCCACTTTTTATATTATTTCTTTAACTTAATTTTATTTCACCTAATCTCTCCACCAACTTTTTATATTATTTCTTTTACTTATTTTTCACTTTAACTTTTTCTATTTTCCACTCATTTTTAAAAAAAATTATATTTTATTTAATACTCTCTCCTTCCTTAACTCTATAAATACCCACATTCTCTTCACTCCTTACACACACACACAATTACACAATATCCATCTTTTCTCTCTCACACCAAATCTCTTCATTTCCATCCCAAAACTCTACTTCATTCTTCTCTCCCACACTACATATCTTTCCACACATTTCTTATCTCCCTTATTATCATGAAACATTTCAACACACCTCTTCTCCTCCATATCAACATCTCCATCTCTTGAATCCTCTATTTTTCACTTGTATCTTGATCGGACTTCTCATCCAGGTTCTTATCCCTTCACCTCTTCTTTTTGTTTTGAACTATCTTATTAAATTTGGTTTTATTGTTCCATAATTGTTTTTACTGTTTTTTATAAACAATTTTTTTTATCTCTAAAAAATCATCAAAAAAATATTTTAAAGGTTTAGGCAAATGTGTGATCACACGCATCGTCCTTGTGTTATAACCTTTTCTTCTTCTCTTCTAAAATTTAATAAAAATGTTTTAAAGGTTTAGGCACATGTGTGATCGCACACATCGTCCTTGTGTTAGAACCTTTTCTTCTTCTCTCCTAAAAAAATAATAAAAATGTTTTAAAGGTTTAGGCACATGTGTGATCGTACGCATCCTCCTTGTGTTAGAACCTTTTCTTCTTCTCTTCTAAAAAATAATAAAAATGTTTTAAAGGTTTAGGCACATGTGTGATCGCACGCATCGTTCTTGTGTTAGAACCTTTTCTTCTTCTCTCCTAAAAAAATAAAAAAAATATCTTAAAGGGTTAAGCACATGTGTGATCGCTCGCATCGTCCTTGTGCTAAAAAACCTTTTCACCTTCTTTTTCTCAAAAAATACCAAAAAAATATAAAATCTTCAAAAACCTAAGAACATCTACACTTTCAAGCAAACGAACAATTTCTGAGCAAGAACTACGTGATCCTTGATTCTCCATCAAAAATGGAGATACGTAGGAGCAAGGAAATGCCTTGTCAAGTTCATCTTCCTAAAAATCCAAATTTATCCCTAATCATTTCCTAAACAATTTTCCAAACAATTTCTCAATGTTCCAAAAAACATTTTTCTTTCATTTGAATTATCTTGCATTGTTATTTTCGGTGAAAAATGACATTTTAAAAGCCACATCATCTTTGCACATTTAATTAAAGGTACTGCTTTTGGGCAGGCGTTGTAGGGTGCTAATACCTTCCCTACGTGTAACCGACTCCCGAATCCATAAGCTCTTGTTTCGTAGACCATGTCTTTAATTTATGGTTTTTTCGTAGTTTTCCAGAATAAACTATGGTGGTGACTCCCAATCTCTTTTTCTAAACCCGTTTCTTTTTTTGGATCGTCGTCCCGTCGCGATTCCGGTTGCGACAGATGGCGACTCCACTAGGGAGTCTAGAAAGTCAGGCCATTTAATTAGATGCGCGAATTCGATGTGGTTTTTCTTTGTGTTTTTCTTCCCTTTTTCTTTATCTATGTTTGATATTTGGAATAATTGCATGTGAGTTCTTTTACTTGTTCTTTATACTTGAAATAATTGTTGGATATTGAATTCTAGAATAGATGACATGCTTATATCTTCTTGGGAGAATTTTCTGGTTTTTTTACAAGTGAGGGTTTGGGTATGTATTGCGTTCTCCCTTCACACACACTTTATGCATATCATGAGTGGGACCCTATACCCAGGTCTGAGTGTAACTTAGAAATAGAGGGGTTGTGTAGCGATGCCATTTGGGACATACTTCCTGTTTGGCTATCGTGAGAACCCTAGCTGGAGTTGTTATCTTCACTTGTGTCTCCGCATCTAGTTGATTACTCTGACTGTTGTGGAGATGCAGTGAAAAGAGCCATAGCTATAGTGGCCTTGATTTAAGCATTAGGGAATTATCCTTGTGAGTGCATATATTTGGCCTTAGAACTTTAGTCACTTAACCTTTGATAAGGCACAAAAGGGAGATTATTTGTTTAAGTTTGTCTTTCATTCTTTTTCTATTTTACAATAAATGTGCCATGTTTCTTTTGATAAAAAAAATAAAAAAAGGAGAGAAAATAGGGAAATAAAAAAATAAATTAATTTTGTTTACTATTAAATTCTGGGAGTCATTCTAAAAAACGAAAAAAAATTAGATTTTCTTAAAAATAATTTTTGGGGAATAAAAAATCTTTGAAAGAAAAGAAGAAAAAATGAATAAATGAAATTGTACATATTTTGGGGCAATATAAATCATTGTTTCGAATGTCTATGACATCATTTTTAAATTCATACAAATAAAATGTGAATTGTTGTTATCTTTCAAAAAAAATTGATAAAACACTTTTGTTTTGAACGTGCAATATTTTCCTTGAGAATAGCTCTTGGGTTCGTTAGACCCAATTGACGTGCATGCTTTTGCCTGAGTCCAATTTCACTAAAAAACATAGAACCAAATGAAAATCATAATAAATAAAAGGAAGATTTTCAAAAAAGAAAAAAAGAAAAAAAAGGGTCATCGAAAATTCGAATTCATATTGTTCAATATTGTTTTTCGTAGTTCATGAGTTCGTTGGTCCTCATTTCCATCAAAGGCTTACCTTGAGCCCATATTTTGTTTTTTCATACAAATAATTGATTGAAAATTTTGTTTATCATGTTTATGATTTTCACTTCAGATCTCATTATTTTATTTGAAGTCAATTTTCCTTATTTTCCTTCATTGTAAATGAATATAAATTTTTTTAGCCCATTTCTTCATTGTTTCATACAAATAATTGATTGGAAATTTTGTTTATCATGTTTAGACTGAATGAATCAAGGAAAGACATAATATTTAATTAATTTCATCATCAAAGTAAAAATTTACAATAATAGATTTCCATCCTAAGCCTATGAGAATTTCACTTTTGGCTTGAGTCTTGTAAATACCCAAAAATTAGTACAACTCTTCGAGTGTCCAATTTTACCTTAGTATAGACCGAGGAAAGAAGATTGAACATCTATAGAATTATTGAGAAAGAAATACCAAATTGAGTACAGTTATTGAAAAACCAAATACACCGAAGATGGTCTTATCCTTGTGATAAATAAAATCTATCTTACACTACTTAAATAAAATAAATAAACAAATTAATGCTCCTAGATAAAAACGAACTGACAGATCTGACAGTAAGGACGCAAACTTACCTTACCGTGAATCAAGGAATCAACTTTAAACCAAAAAAAATATAATAATAATAATAATAATAATAATAATAATAATAATAATAATAATAATAATAAAGATGTTCAAGAGTTGATCACTAGTGATCGTTAAAGGTTACAGTCCAAAAAACAAAAAATTTACATAAAGACAATTATAGTCTCCTCGAGAAGACTATTCATCGGCGGAAGGCAATCGTAAGGAAAGTTCAACAGAAGGAGCCTTCACCTGGAACTGTAGGGAAGGAGAAATCTCTTTTTTTTCAGGAACGGGAGGGATTGGAAAAAGATCTAACGTCACCCGATCAGGAACCGACGGCGCTATCCATGGAAGATCTCCAAAAAAAAAAATTAGAAATGTTAAAAAAAAATAAGATAAAAATATATACAACATATCTTACCATTCATAAAAGGCGGCAAGAGGGCCAGTGGAGAGTAAGATGTGGTGGCGGTGTTTTGCTTCAAGCATCATTGCTTTTCACGATACCCATAATTTTGAAACCAACAATAAACGCTATACTCTCCAATTTCCCCATAAACTTTAAGTCTCGTTGCAATCTCGTGCACTTGCTCTCTATTTGGATTTCGTATCCCAAATGCAAAAAGGGTCTCTTGTAGAGCAACTTATTCTCTAGTAGGACTCCATCGTTTATATCCCAGCTTGTCTTGAACTTCCAAATTTCTTAAATTTTGGTTCATTTTTCTAAGAGGCAAAAGTGAAGGAATATTATGTTTGTGTCAAAGAGAGCTGATACAATTAGTTTTCTTTTAACTCAAATTTGTCCATAGTCTAGTTTGAAGTCCAATTTAGATGTATCATCCGGTCCTCGCAAAGGATCTTACTAGATCTAAGTCCAACAAGTTCATATCCATAATTTGTTTAAGTTAAAATAATATTTAGGTTACCCATTATACGAAGGGAGGTTAACAACGGTTTTCCAGCTTATATAACCCATTATTAGTTTATTAGTATAAAAAAAGGTGAAGAGTGGTGAAATAACAAAACAAATAAACAAGTATAACAAGAACAAGGAACAAACGTAAAGCAAAAAAAAAAAGACATGAAAGCTTAAAGGAAAGAAGGAACAAAACGAAAGATTGAAAGGATGAAACACTTACACGGATGCGAAAAACAAAAGGCACACAGAGAGAGAGGCTCCTAACAGAATTAGGACATCCTCGAAGGACACTCAAGGAGAGTAAACTCGCGCTTCACTATGAGACTCAAGTGTCGCTCAACGTAGAGGAATACTCTATTTATAGCCAAACATTTTCACTGTAGCAACAGTTTCGGTTGTTGCTACCGGTTGTGTCACAATGTCGGTCATTTTAAAAAATTAAAAACAATTAAAAAAAAATAATAATAATATTGGTATACGTGAGGAGTATGGGAAATTATTGGATAAATTTCTTGTGTATGGTATTTTGATTTGTGAAAGTGTTAGATGCTTGTTATATAAAAAAAAATTAAATTTTTTTTTAGTGGAATAAGCACTCAGATTTTTAGACATTATTGAGGAATCCATTATGTAAGTGGTGATAAATCGAGTTCATCTAACATTCAAGCCCAAATTTATTCCAACCTATTTAATTCCCTTCAAATTTGATTCAATCTAGTTTTTGCAGTCTTTAAAGGAATAAAAATCAATCCAAATGTAAAAAAATAAAATCAAAACTTCAAAATATAAAAAAAGATAAAAAAATGTTCGAACAATTTTCGAGCTCATTTTGGCCCAATTACATACATGATTTTCAATGAAAACACAAAAAGTTTTTCTTCTAATATGTTTAATATTTTTCACATTTTACTGTAAATAAATAAATTATAAAAAAAATAAAATAAAAAAAATATTTTGTTTTTTCAAACGTCAAGCTTTCTCATATCAGTTTTTGCATTGTTTGCAAAGCCCAGTTTCCACACTGGCCCCCAAGCCTATTTTCCACACTGGCCCACCAAGCCCAGTTTCCATACTGGCCCCCAAAGCCCAGTTTTTACACTGGCGCCCCAAGCCCAGCTTGCCTGGCCCACAAAGCCCAGTTTGCCTGGCCCCCAAAGCCCAGCTTGCCTGGCCTCAAAGCCCAGTTTCCACACTGGCCCCAAAGCCCAGTTTCCACATTGGCCCCCAAAGCCCAGTTTCCACACAGGCCCCCAAAGCCCAGTTTCCACACTGGCCCCAAAGCCCAGTTTCCATACTGGCCCCCAAGCCTAGTTTTCACACTGGCCCACAAAGCCAAGCTTGCTTGGTGATAACAATTGAAAAACTATTATTTTCATGATTAAAATTGATACTAAAAGCAACCTTTAACACTTAGAAACTAGCTTGAAATCATGCTTTTGGTTATATTTTCAGAAATAAGAGAGCTGGACAGGTTTATGCTTGATTTCAGTGTTTTGTGCAGGTTTTAAGGTGAATTTAGTGAAAGAAGTGAAGAAGGATAGAAATGGAATCAGAAAAGACATCAAAAAGTGCAAAAGGAGAAGTCGAAGTTACCGCTCAGCGGCAGTTTACCGCTGAGCGGCACTCAGGAACCCACGTTGGCTCCGCTGAGGGGTGAAAAGGCCGCTGAGGGGAGTAAAACAATTCACGCACTTATCACTGAGTGGTAGTTTATCGCTGAGCGACACTATTTTGGGCTTGGGCCTAATTTTCTGTATTTTTAGAATAATATATAAGCTTTAGGACGTCCTAGGGTTTGTATCTTTGGCAGAGACGAAGCAAACACTCTCTTTTCCACCCCTTGAAGGAAGATCTTGGATGCTCAGGCTACCTCCTCCTCTTTCTAGGGTTCTATCTTTCATTCTTTCATTATTGTTCATCTAGTTTCACCATGAATATGGTGAACTAAACCTTGTATTGTTGTTGGGGAATCAATGTAGTCTTGTGAAACTCTCATATATGGAATTTGTTTTAACGTCTTATATTAAGATATATGCTATCTTTCATCTTTAGCTAGGGTTTCTCCTCTTTGCTTATTGCTTGCTTTGTTTAACTCATTCATTGCCATGATTATTGATTTTGTCGATACGGGAACGTACGGGGAAGTCTAGATCCGGGGAATTTCTCCCAATAGCATATTGGTTGCCTTTAAGCTCCTGCACTTTAAGAACTAATTACTAGGAATGCTAGGAATTGTATGAACTCGTTATTAAGGATAGGCCTTCTTGCAAGGTGATTTAGAGAGTGACATTAGCATTGATGATAAGAATGATGAATTCCTAAAAGTATATGAGAGTGGATAAGATGAAATTGATAACCCCAACAACATACTCATCCATCTAATTCATTGAAGTGTTTGTATTCTATTTTTCTCCATTGATCAAATTCATGCATACATATTTAATTACTGTCTTTTGCATTTAAACCTACAATCAATTTGTTCTTAAGTGTTAAATAATCAACAAATCATATAGCTAACTAGGCCGTGAGTCCTTTGGGAAAACGATACTTGGTCTTACCTTGTTTTATTACTTGATACGATTCTGTCACACTAGCCGATTGTTAGACAAGTTTGTGGCGCCGTTTTTCGGTGTTCATAAATTTGTCATCACTTGGCCCCAAGCCCAGTTTTCACACTGGTCCACAAAGCCCAGTTTCCATATTGGCCCCAAAGCCTAGTTTTTGTCTATCCCTTAAACCCAATTTTCTCTAGTAAAAAAAAAATCTTTCTTTCCGCTAGTACCATCATTTTCACTTCATACTACATTTCGTCATTCATAAAATATAAAAAAAAATATGCATATCGTATCAAATGTTGAGTCAATTATTTTCGATGCAAATCATCCATTTTATGACATTTCATAAAAAATGTAATGGATGTCATAATCTCCTATAGTCAAATGATTAAATAACGTATTCTTAAGAAATATTTGTGTGTGCATTGCTTGAAAACATCATCCTTCAACCTTCACCAAACCAAAGATTGACCTCAATCATGTTCTTGAGTCCAAATAAACACAAAGTTTTACACTGGGACAGATTTTTCATGTTAAGATTACCTCCATTGGCCTTCATTTGGAAGATCCTTGAATCCGTTGGGACAAAAAAAATATAATAAAAAATAAAACAAAAGAAAAAGAAAAATGACTCTTGTTGAGATCATTTAGTTTTGTCTCCTAATTAATTTTGTGAAAATAAAACAATCAAAATTTGAAATGATGTGTGGCCATCTTCTTTCATCCAAAAACAAAAAAAAAAGTAAAAGATATATCCATTGATACCAAATTTGAGCCAATAAGAAATTTCTTTTCAAAGATTTACCTAAACAAGGGTTACCATCATAATAGAAGTCAACTCAAATTGCAAACAAAAAAAAAACACTTAGTGATCAAATGAAGATAATTCATAGAAAGAATCACAAAGTGATGACAAACAAAGAATGAAATTTGAGAAATAGCAAAATAGTCAAAATAGATTTGACGAATAGCTGATACAAGGTGTAGATGGTAACTCTTGTTTCAAATAATCCACAACCATTTATTTGAGCCTTTATATCTTTTCTTTCAATACCCTTCAGCCCAAGCCACATTACAAGCTCAATAAAAGTCCACACTGATTGAATAATGGTTGCTTAAATTTTCATAAAGCTTAATTTTGAGACAAGACAAAATGACTAACAATGCAGTTGTAAAAAATGATGAAAAAATAAATGTCCTTGGAAGAAGGGAACTCCCTATTGATTAAGATTATATAAAGGAAAATTAAGCCAACTGGGGCAATCCTTTTAACCCAATCATTTCCATATCCATCACAAATTTTTGAACAAATTCATATCCCATTCAAACTCTTCCCCCGATTCCAAACTAGGGGGCAACTTTGTAGGTTTTACATAACCTTTTCGCCCGTTCTCCAAAACTAGGGCAACTTTGTGAGTTTCATATGTTAGGAAACTTTGTTAATCTCCCAATTTTTTCATATGTATATTCAAAGCTCATACCAAGACTGGGGCATCCCATGTTGGGCCTCGCATGATCTTGGTTCGCCCTGAATTTCATAAATCTATTACCACTAAAATTGGGGCAATTTTCGTAAATCTCACATGATATTCTCACTCCCTGATTCATAACTTATTCCCTGACATTCCCTTTCCCAAACACCAAACTGGGGTAACCTTTGGGTATATCATATTTCACATTGACATTCACATATTACATCTTCATTGATGATTGTATGAGGAATGATGTGCCCAAAAAGCCATCTTAGTCTCCTCTAAACCCTTCGAAAAATCTTTCTTACCATTTTAACCAACCTCTGATATCAAGCATGTATACACTAGTATTTAATCAAAAAATGTCTAGCACACAAGCTTCATTTTGAACATTTGATTTTAGAACTTGACATCCATTGTAAAAAAAGAAAATGAAGGTCTAGATCTTCATAAATTTGATGATTTCAAAGAAAACAAATTGACTCAGTAAAAAATAAGTGTCATAGTTTCATAATCTTCCATTATGGACAAAAAAATCACAAGTCAACATCAGGTACATATTTTCATAAACTTTGAATTTGTTTTCATGAATTTTTATCAAATCTTCTTAAGACAAAAAAAAAAATCAACATGCATCAAAGTTTTCTCCACCAATTTCAAAATTTACATCAACCATGTTTCTCTTGCATATCGAGGCTTCAAAATCCTAATCCTTGTACAAAAATGCAACACCTTAATTATTGATTTCAACCTTATGCAAAATTTTAAAACCTTGTTTCTCATTTCAGAAAAAAATGGACACTCATTTTTATCTCAAGAAAAAAATAAAAAAAAATTCAACATCTCAAAATTTCAAAACTAAAAAAAAAGCTCATTAAAAAAATAATAAACAAATTCAAAAGTTTCCAATTCAAAACAATCAAACAATTCATTTTCTTCCATTGGTATCTTGGCCTTTTGTAAGACAATGGTCGAATTTAAGTTTTCTTCTGCAATATTGGCCCTCTACAAGGCAATGGTCAAATCCAGGTTGTTGTTCTGCGATATTGGCCCTCTGTAAGGCAATGGTCAAGTCCAGATTTTAGTTTTTCTAACGGCCCTCTGCTTGGCAATGGTCGAATTTAAGTTTTCTTTTGCGATATTGGCCCTTTGCAAGGCAATGGTCAAGTCCAGATTTTAGTTTTTCTAACGGCCCTCTGCTTGGCAATGGTCGAATTTAAGTTTTCTTCTATGATATTGGCCCTCTACAAGGCAATGGTCAAATCCAGATTGTTGTTATGCGATATTGGCCCTCTGCAAGGCAATGGTCAAGTCCAGATTTTAGTTTTTCTACCGGCCCTCTGCTTGGCAATGGTCGAATTTAAGTTTTCTTTTGCGATATTGGCCCTCTGCAAGGCAATGGTCAAATCCAGGTTGTTGTTCTGCAATATTGGCCCTCTACAAGGCAATGGTCAAGTCCAGATTTTAGTTTGTCTAACGGCCCTTTGCTTGGCAATGGTCGAATTTAAGTTTTCTTCTGCGATATTGGCCCTCTGCAAGGCAATGGTCAAGTCCAGGTTTTAGTTTTTCTAACGGCCCTCTGCTTGGAAATGGTCGAATCCAAGTTTTTATTTGGTGAATGGCCTCTCTTTGGGCATTGGCCAAGCTTTTTGCTGCGTTGTAATTTCCTTCCTGAATTCAGTCATTATATGCTTGAATTGGTTGTTATTCTCCCTCTTTCTCTTTGAAACCCAGTAGAAATTAGTATTTCTTTCTTTACTTAGCTTTTACTCCAATAATACGAAAATATCAAATTTTCATATTATTCAGTAATATCTAAGTAAAGAGGGGCAGCTGTCAATACCCAATTTCGTCCAAGTAAATAAGATTTCACAAAAATAAATAAAAAAAAACAAAAGAATAAAAAAAATATTATTTGTTTTACTATTTGCACCCCCAAATTAAATTTTTATTCCTTAATTCAATGACCCAAAATAATCTAACACTTTTTTTTACTTCCTCACCACCCATTTTCTCTTATCACACCCCACTCTCCACATCACCGTCCACCTACACCCTCCATATCACATTCCACATCATCTACCTTTTTCATTTACTTTTTCCACCTCATTTCCTTATTAATCTTTATATAACAACTTTTCTAATTATTCCACTTACATTTTTTAATTATATCTTCTTCATCAACATTATTTCACCTACTTTCTCTTCCCACTTTTTATATTATTTCTTTCACTTATTTTCCACATTAACTTTCACCATTTCCTATATTTTATTTCACCTACTTTCTCCACCCACTTTTTATATTATTTCTTTAACTTAATTTTATTTCACCTAATCTCTCCACTAACTTTTTATATTATTTCTTTTACTTATTTTTTACTTTAACTTTTTCTATTTTTCCACTCATTTTTAAAAAAATTATATTTTATTTAATACTCTCTCCATCCTTAACTCTATAAATACCCACATTCTCTTCACTCCTTACACACACACACAATTACACAATATCCATCTTTTCTCTCTCACACCAAATCTCTTCATTTCCATCCCAAAACTCTACTTCATTCTTCTCTCCCACACTACATATCTTTCCACACATTTCTTATCTCCCCTATTATCATGAAACATTTCAACACACCTCTTCTCCTCCATATCAACATCTACATCTCTTGAATCCTCTATTTTTCACTCGTATCTTGATCGGACTTCTCATCCAGCTTCTTATCCCTTCACCTCTTCTTTTTGTTTTGAATTATCTTATTAAATTTGGTTTTATTGTTCCATAATTGTTTTTACTGTTTTTTATAAACAATTTTTTTTATCTCTAAAAAATCATCAAAAAAATATTTTAAAGGTTTAGGCACATGTGTGATCGCACGCATCGTCCTTGTGTTAGAACCTTTTCTTCTTCTCTTCTAAAAAATAATAAAAATGTTTTAAAGGTTTAGGCACATGTGTGATCGCACGCATCGTCCTTGTGTTAGAACCTTTTCTTCTTCTCTCCTAAAAAAATAATAAAAATGTTTTAAAGGTTTAGGCACATGTGTGATCGTATGCATCCTCCTTGTGTTAGAACCTTTTCTTCTTCTCTTCTAAAAAGTAATAAAAATGTTTTAAAGGTTTAGGCACATGTGTGATCGCACGCATCGTCTTTGTGTTAGAACCTTTTCTTCTTCTCTCCTAAAAAATAATAAAAATATCGTAAAGGGTTAAGCACATGTGTGATCGCTCGCATCGTCCTTGTGCTAAAAAACCTTTTCACCTTCTTTTTCTCAAAAAATACCAAAAAAATATAAAATCTTCAAAAAAGTAAAAACATCAACACTTTCAAGCAAATAAACAAGTTCTCAGCCAGAACTACGTGATCCTTGATTCTCCATCAAAAATGGAGATACGTAGGAGCAAGGCGATGCCTTGTCAGGTTCATCTTCCTAAAAATCCAAATTTATCCCTAATCATTTTCTAAACAATTTTCCAAGCAATTTCTGAATGTTCCACAAAACATTTTTCTTTCATTTGAATTATCTTGCATTGTTATTTTCGGTGAAAAATGACATTTTAAAAGTCACATCATCTTTGCACATTTAATTAAAGGTACTGCTTTTGGGCAGGCGCTGTAGGGTGCTAATACCTTCCCTACGTATAACCGACTCCCGAATCCATAATCTCTTGTTTCGTAGACCATGTCTTTAATTTATGGTTTTTTCGTAGTTTTCTAGAATAAACTATGGTGGCGACTCCCAATCTCTTTTTCTAAACCCGTTTCTTTTTATGGATCGTCGTCCCGTCGCGATTCCGGTTGCGACAATATATATACCAGTTTATAATATAATCCTAGTCAAACATTAAGGTTCAAGAACAAATAACAAAAAGAAAAACAAAATACATGCAATACTGATCGTAAATTGTTACAATACAATACAAACTACAAAAATGGAACAAAAATATATGCCTCAAATAAAAAAAATTAAAGAGTTTCATTCTTCATAGTATTCACATTTGTTTGTTTTATTGGTTAGGTATTTCCCAACTTGGAGTATTTGCATATGGACTTCAACCAAGCATAAGAATTGTTACCCAACTACCAAATGCATCGTCTAGAAAAGCTTAGTTTGATGTCAGTCCAGAGTGTGGATCTTCTCTACCAATTTTCGTACATGATGCCAAATCTACGAAAGTTAAAATTGACTACCTCTTACTATAGACGACCAAAATCAAGAGTAAACTTTTCCCAACAACAAAGATTGGGAGCCCTATTAGAGCTCTAGGCATTAGTTTTGTTGAATTTAAAGATGAAGGATCTAGCAGGAGTTCCAGTTCTGCGAAAACTGGAGGTTTTAATATTAGAAGAATGCAGTGAATTGAACAATTTAGGTCCTCCCTCTGTATCATTCCCTCACTTGACATATTTGGAACTAAATTCTTGTTTGAGATTAAGAAACTTAATGGCATCCTCCACAGCCAAAAGCATGGTTCAACTCAAGACCATGAAGGTGATCAATTGTCGTGAAGTAAAGGAAATAGTAAGCAATGAGAATGAAGAAGGCAAAGTGATGAAAATTGTATTCAACAAATTGATTTCTATGGAACTTGTGCGACTAAACAACCTCACAAGTTTTTGCAGTCACGAAGAGTGTGAATTTGTATTCCCATCACTAAAAATATTGATCGTTAGAGAATGCTTCAACATGGGGAAATTCAGTGAAAAAGGATCAATAACACCAAAGTTAAAGAACATGTTTGGTGTGGAAGGAGATGAAAAGGCTAAATGGCAATGGAAAGGTGACTTGAATGCCACCATACAAAAAATTTTCAATGTTAAGGTACTTACTTTTCATTTATTAACAGTCATGATTTGTAATTTCATATAAGGTTTATTTTTTAGTGTCGGATTGGTTGTATTGTATTGCATATAATTGTTATTTTCTGTTTCGGTTTATATTTTCTTTATTGTAGCAGCCCGACCAATTAATGACTATTGTTATTCTTGTTCTTGTTTTTATTCGGTCAAGTTCATGGGCTATTTAAAGCGTAACACAAATTTATAGTGCATCTATCTTTATTGTGTATGCAACGTTCTTATTTAACAAAGTGGTATCAGAGGTTTTGAGTATCAAGTAAGAGAAAAAAAGGAGAGTGAGGGTCAAACATTGTGAGTGAAAGAGTGAGTGTTTGAGTGTTTGGGAAAAGAGAGTGAGAGAGATGGAAAAAGTAGCAAATGGAAATACTATACCATTAGTTAACGGAAAAGACTAATTATGATAATTGATGCACATAGATGAAGGTGCTTCTGAGATTCCAAGACGTTAGAGATATGTTAATTGGTGCACATACAAGGTTCCTTTCAAGTAAAACACAATATCCTGTGGTAGATCTTATGTCAATTGAACAACCAGTCCAATCTGCATCACAATATCCTTCAACTTAAGTGTTTCCCTTGTCCTCATACAACAATCCTTGTCATGGGTTCCCTTTTACATATTTGAGAATGTGAATCATTGCATTCCAATGATCAACATGTGGATTTTGCATAAATTGACTCACAACTTCCACCGGATAAGAAAGATCAGGTCTTGTTATGGTAAGATAAATGTGTTTTCCAACTAGCCTTCTATATCTCTCTAGGTCTGAGAAAAGTTCGCCTTGGTCTCTCATTAACTTTTGATTTGAGTCCATAGGACTATCAATGTGCTTGCAATTTGTTAAGGTTGTTTCCTCCAAAATATCAAGAACATATTTTCTTTGTGAAATGATGACACCTTCCTTTGATTGTGCCATTTCAATACCAAGGAAATTTTCTAACCGACCTATATCTTTGGTCTAAAAGTGGTTGAACAAATGATTCTTTAATTGAGCAATTCTAGTGACGTCATTTCTTGTAATGATAATATCATCAACATAAACCATAAGATAAACACATTTATCAGGAGAAGAGTGACCATAAAATACTGAATGATCTGCCTCACATCATTTCAATCCAAAATTTTGCACAACTTGACTAAATTTACCAAACCAAGCTCGAGGTGATTGCTTCAAGCCATAGAGGGAACAATTATAAACAGGATAAAGATTATGAGTAGAGCGAATACCTTCCCGTAGGCCAATAGGCCAATTATTATCTGAGTCAAAAGAGGTTGAGGAGGATGAAGGATCCATGGTTTGGGAATCTGATGGAAGAGGGTCTGAGTCAAGAGGATATTCAGTGTTCTGAGTTTGAGATTGTGTCCGACGCTAATATGTGAGAAGAGGTGGAGGAACAATGTCATTTGCATTTTGAGTTTGAGGTAAAGAAGCACAAGTAACCAAGGGATCACATGATGGTAGAGGAAACATTTATTGAACAGATGAACGGTCCTCCATGGAGGACAAGAAAAAAGATGTATCCTCAAAGGAGGCTTGGGAAATTCGAGAGGTGCATATAAAGGAGACAACCACATGAGTTGAAGCTGAACAGGTGAATGTCGAGTAGGTGAAAATTGAGGCCGAACAGGTGAAGGCCAAGCTGTTCGAGCCCGAGCAGGTGAAGGTAGAATTGTCCGAGGTCGAGTAGGTGAAGGTCGAGTTGTTTAATGATATGTTGTCAAAGAGCCCGACAATAAAGATGTGGAACCCGACAACAAGAATGGAGAGCTCAGACATGGTGTAGTTCAGCTATGGATACCCCGTGCTGAGTTAAGGCGAGATGAAGCTAGGAGAGGCTAGGTTACTTGGGAGATCAATGATATACATGAAGAGCTAAAAATTATGTCTAGAGAGCTCCACAATGTAAGACCCGTATAAATAAAATGATTTATTACCTTAAGTATTTTATTTGGTGGTATTAAATAATAAATTGTGATGAGAATCAATGTTGAGAAATATTGAAGGAAGGGAAGAAAATTAAATTAATATTGGTTTTATATTAATTTTCAGAAAAGTTTGAAAGAGTGTTTAAGTACAATTGTTTGCGCTATTATATCAGTGGATGGAGCCTGGTCTAGTGGTTGATGTGAGTGTGCATGGAGGGTGTGTGTGCTTGGTCTCAAGTTCAAACCCTTCTAAGACCAAAAAGGCTCCTAGGGAACTTTTATTCCAGAGCAAGATTAAATTTCCGATTTTAATAATTTTACTGCATTCGATAGATGTAGAAGGGAGTGTGTTTAGAGAAAAAGGGGTGTATCGAAATTATATGTTTTTGGGAATTTAGTAAAAAGTGGGGGTGCACTAGAAATGTTGTTATAGTTGATGGAAGTATGAAATTAGTAATTTCATAGGGGCGTGATAGTAGGATAAATAATTAAATTAAGTTATTTAATTATTTGTTACTCAATGAATTTTGTTGACTTTATATATGATGGTGATGGTTGTGATGGTAAAATTGTGAGAGCAAGCATTCTGTCATTTCCTTAGAACTTTTGTCGAATCGATGGTGTTCGTATTGCGATACGATAGTGTATTGAGTCTCTACGGAGACTGAGATTCGAGTGTCACCCTTTCCTCGTGCATGGGGACTAGAGAGGGTTGGATGTCTTGCCCAATGACTTCAGCTCATGTGAGTATAGTGCTCGGTGGGTGCACCTAACTGAAGTTTTTACTCGTAATTCCTTGAGGAGTCGGGGAGATAGGTCTGAAGTTGCGATGGAAGACGACTCGAATCGCCCTGTTTTGCGAAACAGGTTTGGTACGACAAAATTCAAGGAAACAACAGAAGCTTGTGTCAATGATTTGAGTTGTAAGTTTAATACTGTGATGTATTGTGATGTTGTGATCTTTATAGTCCGGGTGGTGATGATCTAAGTTATGAGTTGAATATTGTGTTGTATTGTAAGGTTGTGACTAGGATAATCTAAGTTATGATATTTTGATATTGAAATTATATGCTATGTTAGGTTCTTAGTTACTCACCCTTCCTTTTGTGGTTGTGGTTCCACCTACAATGATTGTACTTGTACGGGAGTAGATGGCGTTGCAGATGAGGCAGAGATGGAGTAGCCCGAGGAGAGTTATGGGAATAACTATGGGAGATTTTTCATGTTTTAAAGTAATTTTATGTTTTTGAATAACGAATTTGATATTTGTAAGGTTTTACCCTTATGTTGTAAGACGCCTAGACTTTTGATGTCTAGTTCCGCGATGTTAATCTAAAAAAAAAACTGGTGTAAAATTTTGGATTTTGGGGTGTTACACACAACGTACTTGAAAAACTCAATAACACATTTGAACTTGAAGAACTCAACAATACAATTACATAGCTCGACAATGCTTGTGAAGTGCTCGACAATGAAAAGGGAAAACTTGGAGTTGAATATGGTAAACTCAAATGTAGGGTCGTGCTGAAAATCAAAGGTTGAGAAAAGTTCAGTTTGGTATATAGACACAGGAGCTAGCAATCACATGTGTGGAGATGAAACTTTCTTCGATGAACTTGTCAAAGTGGAGGCCGACTTCGTGTCATTTGGAGATGATTCCAAGATGGTTGTATAAGTTGGGGATAAAAATCTTGTAGAAACGGTATTTGAAGTTGGACATGAAAGATGAAGCCATGATATGACATTTCTGATTTGGTCAACTTAACTTTGGAAGCTTGACCGAGTTGTCAAGGAAGGAACTAGTACTTGGAATACCTTGTGTAGAACTTGAGAAGAAGTTTTGTGAAGAATGCATGCTCAAAAAATAGCCAAGGACAAAGTTTCAGAACTCGGCTATGTACAAGATAGAAGAGATATACACTGACCTATGTAGACCAATTACTCCTAACTCATTTAATGGTAAGTATTTCATCTCATTTATAGATGATTTCTTTAAAAAAGCCTAGGTATATTTGTTACAAGAGAAGTTAGAAGCATTAGAGGCATTTAAGATGTTCAGGCTGATGGTGGAAAAAGAAGCTGCCAAGAAAATTAAAGTAGTACGGTCGGATAGGGGAGGTGAATTCACATAAAAAAAGTTTAAAGAGTATTGGGAAAAGCAATGGATAAGGCGTTTTCTTATAGCTTTGTATTCACCACAATAGAATGGTGTAGTTGAGAGGAAGAATAAGACTATCCTTGATATGGTTCAAACCATGCCTAAAGGAAAGAATATGCCAAAGGAGTTATGGGTGGAGGTTGTGCAGTGTACTATATATGTACAGAACAAGTGACCACATTCAATGCTGGATGAAGTGAAATTGTAGGAACCTTGAAGTAGAAGAAAACCTTGTGTCAATCATTTCAAAGTCTTAGAACAAAGCTTGATGAAAAAAAAGTAAAAGGTAGTTTTTCATTGGCTATGATGAATAAGAAAAAGCTTAAAAGTTGCACAACTCGATATCAGGTAAGAGTCTAGTGAGCTGGGATGTTCAGGTGGATGAAAATAGTGAATGGAGTTGGGCTAACTCAAAGGAAAAATTTTCAAAAAACACGATCTCTAGGGGAGAGAGCTCGATAATGTTTGACAGGAACTCGAATGACACAAATAGAACCCCAAAGATCGCAACTAAAGGGGTGAACGAGCATACTGAAGAAAAATATAAACTTATGCAGCCTAGATCTCAGTGTTTAAATGACATCTATAATTCCACTGATGAGGTACAATTAATATATATGTTAGTAGCTACAGAAGATGTAAAATTTGAAGAAGTCGTGCTTGATGAAAGATGGAAGAAAGCTATGGAAGAGGAATGAGCTCAATTGAAAAACTAAAACGTGGGAACTGACAAATTTACCTACAAGAGCTCGACCAATTGGTGTGGTATACAAGAATTAAATCAATGTAGAAGGAGAGGTGGAGGGCTATAAAGCCCAACTTGTAGTGAAATGCTAAGCAACATAAATAAGTTGACTATGATAAAGTATTTGCTCCAATAAGAAGGATGGAAACAATTCGAGTATTATTTTCATTGGCAACACAACAAGGGTGGAAGATACAACAAATGGATGTAAAGTTTGCTGATGGAATTCTGGAAGAGGAGGTCTGTAAAGCAACCTCTCAATTAAATGGAAAAAGGTGAAGAAAAGAAGGTGTCAAAGTTGAAGAAGACACTATATTGTTTGAAGTAGGCCTCTCGAGCTTGGAATGAAAGAATTGACATTTATTTCAAAAAGAATGGTTGTGAGCAATGTTCATATGAACATGTTTTATACCTAAAGAGGCTTAAAACATGTATGTTGTTCATTTCTCTATATTTAGATGGTTTAATTTTTATGGGAAGTAAAGCTAAGTTAGTTGAAGATTTTAAGGAAGTAATGAAGCAGGAGTTTGAAATGACCTATTTGAGAATCATGAGATATTTTATGGGGTTGGAAATTGACCAAAGATCTGTAGGGATGTTTGTGTCTCAAAAGATGTATGTTGAGGATATACTGAAAAGGACAAAAACGATGAAGTGCAATCTGATTCCCACTCCAATAGAACCTAGCACGAAGCTATTAAATACAGAGAAGGGGATTGAGTTGATGTAAGTAGATATATAAGCTTACTTAAGAGTCTTAGGTGCTTGACGAACTGAAGGCTAGACCTTATTCTAAGCGTGGGAGTCACAAGTCGCTTTATGGAAGAGCCAACGTATACTCATTGAAAAGCACTAACGCAGGTACTAAGGTATGTAAAGGGAACTATCTCTTTTGGATTATTGTACACTAAGTCGGATGACTATCAACTTAGTGGGTATTGAGACAATGATTGGTGTCGAGATACGGATGATCGGAAGAGCACCATTAGTTATGTCTTCTTCATGGGAAATACAACATTTACTTGGCTATCAAAGAAACAACCTATTGTAGGGCTATCCACATGTGAGGCTGAGTATGTGGTAGCAACCTAGAGTGTCAGGCATGCAATCTGGCTGAGAAACCTACTGATAAATTTGGAGATAATGTAAGAAGGTAAGGTGTTTAGAAAAAGAATCCGGTCAATCACGAAAGGAACAAACATATTGATGTGTGTTTTGTGTTTAGAAAAAAGTTAAGGAAGAAAGCGTGAAATTCGAACTCATAGGAAGCAAAGAATAAATAGGTGATATATTCACAAAGCCACTGCCTACAACATCGTTCCAGGAGTACAAGAAACTGATGAGAGAAAGAAAAGAGAAATTTAAGTTTATATGGAAGAGTTTTATTAGATAATTTTAGATTATAAAAATATACCTCATAATTACTATTCTCTCTGTCGGTTTTTATTTTCTATTTTGCTGTAGTAATCCAGTCAGCTATTGTTATTTGTTCCTGTATTTATTCGATCAAAGTCCATGTATTTAAAGCCAACACAGATAAATCAATGCGTAACACAGAGCGTTTTTATTTATTTAACATGAAAATCATAAATACTTTACATTACATGAATCTGAGTCACGTCACATTCTTTTTGCCTGGTTTTACAGATCACTATACCGAATTTATCATAGAGCAACTATGGCATGTCAGTGATTGGGTGCAGGAAAATAGCTTCAAGTATTTAAAAAGGTTGAGTGTATGGGGATGTCATACTCTACTGGATGTAATTCCATCTCATTTGCTTTCTTGCTTTTACAATTTGGAAGAGTTACATGTACGATATTGCAGAGCAGTACGGGTCATATATAGTATCAGTGATGAGAAGAAGCTCAAAAAATCCTCCGGAATATTCCGTCTGAAAAGTTTGTCACTATGTATAAGCTACCAAATCTAGAGCATGTATGGGAGAAGGATCCGGAGATGTATTTCTACCATTCAATTTACTTCCTTTCTTAAATAATTTGGAAAAGTTGGAACTTCGAAACTGTAATTTTGTCAAAACCATTTTTGATGTCAAATGCACAACACAAGACACAGTGACTTTTCCTCTCAAGAAATTGACGACAAATAAAAAATATGTTTTTAAGATTGTTTAATTTTGAAAAGAAATAAACAATATTATTTTATTGGCTTAATTAAATTTTACGTTCTTCATAAATTTGTATATTTTCTTCTATTAATCTTTTTTTCTTTATTAAATATTAATTTTTTTCAATTAAATTCTTATTGTTTAAATTTTTCGTTAATTAAGTTATATTAATATCTTATTCATTTTGCGTCTTTATCTGTAAATATTAAGAAATGTATAGTTAATCAATATAAAACAATATTATAATTAATAAAACAATCCAAATATTATATACATAAACAAAAAGTAATCTTTTAATTTGGTGCTCTTTATTTTGGGTTCTATGTGTGTAAAGGGTTTGTTATAATTATGAGATGTAGATATTAAGGATTATCTAATATTTATGTTACAATATGTAAATGCAACATACCCCATGTTCCTTATTTATTCTTTATTATAAAAAGTAGACACACACTCTTTGTACCTTTCTTATAATACAAGTCATGAAAGACAATATAACCATTTTGTTGTCTAATATATTTATAATTAAAACAAAAAACGTTATTTATTTTCTTTTTATTAATTATAATATCATTTTAAATTGACAATAGAACTTCACATTTGTTTATATGTAAAAATAAATAAATAAAATGACAAAATACATAACAGTCACATCAATCAATTATTAAAATAATTATTAATTAAAAATATAAAAATTTAAGTATTCAATGGATTAAAGTTTATAATAAAAAATGAATTAAAAATGATTAAATTTTCAAAAGACTTCAAAGTTAAATAATTGTATTTTATATAGGGTTATGTGGAATTGGATTTATCATTTAATTAAGAACCTAGACATTTTCTTTGGGGAGAAGGTATAAGTAGGCTGTTATATTTTTTTCCTTGGAAATATAATTCAAATAACTAAACGGCAGTTCAACAAAAAAGCCAGAACATTATTTTTGGCGGAATGTGTTTTTAATTGCATCGTGTTCAAAATTAACCTGTATATGTTTTTTTTTTGTTTTGAATTAGTTCAGATAGCTATGAAAATAGTTAACAAGGTACATCAAATATTAACTAATGCTACTAAAATTTTTCACTTGTTTTATTTTATGGCGAGTGATACTATCTCTATACACATGCAGGGGATGATTAGTTTTTCATAGTATAACATCATTATTACGTCTCATTACATAAGCAAATTTATAGTATTAGATATTTTATGTTTTATTTAGATTATTTAAGTAGATTTATATAATAGGTTAGAATGATAATAGTGAGTTTAAGTCTTATATTGAGTAAAAATAAAAAAAATAAAGTATTATATAACTGTGGATGAAGATGAATGTATCTGTATTTTACTACGTATATGTTTAAAAAAGAATTGTGTTGTTAAGCTAGAGTATGATGAAATACATTATTATTTATATTATTTAATGTGTGAGAGACTGAAATTGATTAACGGTCATGAGTATGGAGTAAAGGTGAAGTTATGAACAATGTCACTAAATGTTGACTGTATTACTTATGCGTGCTTATGCTGATAGAACAAAAATATTATGTGTTTATGTTCATTAGATGTTAATTTCTATTTATATTTCAGATTTTAACATAATACTTTATTGTAATCAGAGTTAAGCAACAATTTACCTATCTCTTAATAATTACATCTAAAGCTTATTCGTTTTAATTACCTAAGGCAACGCGAAATTACAACTTTTACATTATTTTTAAGAAGACTGTGAAGTTTTGATTTTTTTTTTTTTTGAAATTTATTGTGTATCATTATCAATGTTAACACACATCTCAATTTTTTTGAAAAAGAAAAAAGTTAAAAGGACATGTTACATTCTCGAGTTTTGGGATTCTTTATGCTTTATTTCTTTTGGTAAAAAACTATCCATGAATTTGGCACACGAAAGAGTTGTCTTAATATTTAGAAAGCACATCAAGAAATGTCCTTAATACTATTATCATTTTGGCTCGAAAGGACCTCTTTATGTTAAAACATATCTAACGATAAATAGAAGATATTGGTTTAATCTCTTGAAAATAAAAATATAAAATGTATAATTAAAATTCATATAACCTTTATTTTTCTTTTATCTACACACTTTTTTACCTTTTTTTAATTGTTTAATTTACCGTAAAATTAATTCACCTTTTCAATATACTTTTTTTCTTATGAAAACCTTTGTGCATATATATTTCAAATAATCTATATAAATTAAATATTTTTTATTTTATATTTGAATATTTTTACTCATTTTTAACATTTTTATTCATTATTTTTTCTTACATAAAAATATTTAACTCTGAATTTAAGTGTTTAATAACATAAATTTTCATTAACTAGGTATTATAAAAAAATGTGTTCTTTAATCACGTTAAAACCCTTTTTTATTCTAGCGATTGTTTTATTTTTTAAAGAAAAATAATAATAATACAATTCAATACAATAGTACAATCCAATTCAATAATAAATTAAATATATACATAAGAAAATAATAATATTAAACATGATAACAATATTAGTAATAAATTAAAATAATAGAATAATATCATTATACATCAAACAATATAATACTTATGATTTTTATAAAATGAATTTTATCTATAACAATTATATATATATATATATATATATATATATATATATATATATATATATATATATATATATATATTTAACCCTTGGCACATGAGAGACTATCCATAAATCGGTGGTTAAAATGGACACTAAAAATTATCTATATATTTTTTTAATTGTTTTATCGAAGAACATTTTACAAACGATTTTTCGATCATTCATAACTCGTCAATAATTCTTATTTAGCCACAGATTTTTGTTATTATCAACAAATTTTATCTATAAATAATTCTATTTAATGAATATAGGTTATTAACTGAATAAATAAAAAAAATATTTCTGAATAGTTTGTGAATTATTGAGTGAGTCGTAGCATATCTAAAGTGGTGGATAAAGTTGTGGTTCGAAGGGACTCGGAATTACCAATAAGGTTGAAAGCACTGTATTATGTAATAGTTTGAGCATTAACCTTTAAAATGGATGCTATTAGGCAAGACATTACTTCCCACCTACTGATAGGGACTTACACGTGTGAAATTCCTAAATTGCATTCAACTTTTTATTATAATGCAAAAAAGTGATTCCATGTGGAAACCGAATTGTTGGGTTTGAAGGGTAGCATGTGACTTCAAAACACCCATAACATTTGATTAGTTGTTCAATTATATATAATTATCATTCATAGAAAGATAAATGATGATAACAACACAAAAAATAAAATAAAATAAAAACCAGTTCCTAAACCATCTACTAATAAGCAAGATTAATTACACTTTTAGTTTTTATTATTTTTAATTACAATTTTCACATTAATCCAACAACTTCTCATCCAATAATATTTTATTGGGTGGTATTATATTTGTCCAATTGAAAATTCCACAAAGTTGTTGATAATAAAGAAAATTATCATTTTTTTTCTTTTATAAAGTAATTCTGTGGCGATTAAAATAATTTAAAATCAATGTATAAAGTAACAATTTTTGTACCATCGTATAAAATTATTTATTGCTAAAAATGTTTTCTTTACTTATATCATATACTTTTTCTTGTTTCTATAATATTAAACGATTTATTATAATATTATCAGAGAAAATATATTTAATTTTTCGCTTTTCCTTTTGACAGGAACACCTAATAAAGATAAAATTTGTTTTTCATCTCTTTTTTTGATCGTTTTTATTTTGCATCAATCAAATTTTGGGCACCCCGCACTTGTATACTAACAATACTTTTTCCTATTATTTGAACAAAAAAAAATTGTTATATTTGAAAATATTACTAATACAATATACATGTTTATATTCAGCATGATACGTTTGGATTTAACATCATTGCAAGTCTTCTTGTGATGGGTACAACACAACACTTTTTTTAGCTGAAGTGCCTAGTTCACAAAATTAATTATAACCATTCTAAGTTACTTTGTCATCGTTTTTTATTCTTGAATAATAAACTTTTAATGTTTTCTAAACAGAAAAAAGGTGATATTTAAAAGTAAAACAGCAAAATATTTGTCTTTCTAAGATGATGGTATTAGTGTTTAATTGGTGTGAATAATGAAGCAACCTAGGTGTTGTTGAAAGGATTTAATAAGATTTTGTATATGAGAGTATATATTAATTCATGAGTATTATTGTTTTGTGTTTTGGTTTAAATAATAAATAGTTTGGTTTGAAAGAAATTATGTAGTGAAGCAAAGTTTGATCAGTGAAGTATAGTTTAGAGGAGCGATAAATCCTACATGTGGAATTAAAAACATATTTAACTTTATTATTATAAGTTTTTGAATTCAGATAATGTTAAATTATAAATTAATTTTATATTTTATTGATACTATATGTAACATCCCAAAAATACAGTCTAAAACTATATAATAGAATAATCACATTTAATAATATACAGATCAGTCTTACATTAGAAGAATGTACGGTTATGACTGAACGACCTTACAAAGCATTGCAAGAAATTAAAACTATACAGGATTACAATTCTGACCGAACGGTTTACAAAAACCTATACCGAACGGTCAATCAAAACAAAAGGAGAAGGTGATCAAACGACCACCTTATTATAACTAGACTACTGACCGAACGTCCTATTGTTCGGTCTTCACTTCTACCATTTTCTTCCTCAAGCTCCTCTTCTAGAAGCTCGTCTCCTTCTGCTCACATCCACAACGGATGATCATTGCAATGACAAGACGAACGTACAAAATATGACAAGATAGGAAACACAGGGTAAGCTTATGTAATTTAATTCATGTATAGACATTCGTTTCACACAATCAAACACACAAGATATATTTCATCATACATTTCATATAAATCATAATACTAGACTGACTGTCCGGACTGTATGAAATCTGTGTAGCTACAAGCGTTCGTGAACCCGGGTGATGTAGTAACTGGGATGCCCTCAACAACTACCACCCGAGGTTAGTCCTATGTGTCCAAAGTACCCCTAAGGACTAGGACCTCCTGCCGTTCCCACACATGACCTACCATCCTCTACGTGAGGACGAGTACTCACGGAACATCAGGATGAACCGCCAGCTTAGCATGCCCATAGTCATTATTTACCAATTCAATAATCATCCATGAGTCGTTCCTCCCTGGAACGCTCGTTCAAATCCACAACATTTCATTCATCTCATATTTTCTTCATCTTCCATTATAAATCTTCTCAAATTCATCTTTCATTATCAATCCTCTCAAATTTATCTTTCATTTCTAATCATTTCAATTTCCTCTTTGTTCAAAGATTATTAATGACACCAGATACCGAACGTTCAATCCTCACTCAGAACGAAGACGAACGCTTGGAACGAGACAAAAATGTCTCCAGTTCCATAATATAATAAGACCAAGGGGATTACTATCGGTTTGAGAAAGAAACCGAGTATAATCATATATAACAGGAACGACTAGAACGAACGTTACTTAAAAAGTGAGCCAATTAGATGAACTGACCCTTGAGAGTTCCAACCGAACATCGAAAGAACCATGCCAAGTACTAAGGCTCTAAGCCGAAACCAATGGATGTAGACACTTCAAGACATTAAGAGAATAATACTTAGAAGGATTCACATTAAGAAACCGAACGCTTATGAATACTTAGTTTATTTGAATTTACATCAAGATATCCGAATGCCAGTCAATGACCGAACACGGTAGAAAGAAAATCCTATTGAAGTTGGACGAACGTTATTTTCATCAAGATAGATCATACAAGAAACGAGTACGAGCGCTTGGTATAAGACCAAACACTACTCATTACGAGCGCTTGGTGTGAGACCGAACACTACTAAACTTATAAATAGAAAGCTTAATAAATATAATAAGATACTATTGGAATAGTGTTTAAGAATAACTAAAATATACAAATACATATATTTACAAATTTAAGTTTATCACAGAATACTCAGATACAACTACGCTTGGCCTAACGCTCAAGCATAGTATTACCACACGAAGACGCTCGTTCTCAACTAGGATTCTTTCCAAATGAAAGAATCCAATTTTAACCAAGGTTACTAGTATTACCGAACGGTCAAGGACCGTTCAGTGACGAACGTACACCATCATAGGGAAATTTCATATCCAGAATTCATTCATATTCAACTCATTTCTTAACACAATTTCATAACTTTATACAATTCATATCATAATCAATTTTTCATACTTCATACAATCCATATCATAGAAATTTCATATATTTCATATATCAGAAAATAGCACAATCACATGTCATTTCCAATCATCCATCACGAACGTTCATGCATTACAGTACACATACCAAATTAAATTAAATAAGTTTCCCTTACCTCTGAGCATAAACGAACGTCCTAGAGACAAAATACGGTTCGCCTGACTACAATTCCTTCTACCCTCAACGCTCAACAACTCTTCAAACTAAACCAAACAACAAAAAATCAACAATGGCTCAAACAAGACGACAACATGAAATCAGAACTTGGTTCGCATGTACCAGATAACGAACGCCTAACGAGAAAAAGAACTTACTAGTTCAGAACTCGAAACTGTTCGGTTCAAACTGAAGCTCTGGACGCCGGAAGTGCTTCTACGGTGCCTGAACGGTGATCGGAGAAGAAAAAGGATGAGTTTTGGTAGAGAGAAGGGAGAGCTTTTAGTGAGAAGGAGGAGAATTTGAGAATATCAGAGTTTGGAGAAGAAGATGCATGCAGAGAGTGTGACGTAAACTTTCAAAAACTTAGTTTTGTTTAAAACGAACGTCCGCTCATCTGCTGACACCTGCATTCCACTATTTGATTTTCGGATCCTCGTCGCTTGACACCTAGGGTCCGTTCAGAGGGGTTTTGGGTGTGTTTTTAATGATTCTCTCGTAAATACATGAATGAATATTTATGATTAAAATTTAATTGTAAAAATGTCAAGTAATACGTAAACTATACACAAAATGTTGAGTCATTGTCTTCTCCGAGGAAGTCATACAATTATTTTTCTCTATCAAATTTTTGAAGTGTATAAAACAATTTTGTCGGTAAAGAAAAATAATTATTAGCAAATATGTCATACTTTGACCTTAGATACATAGCGTTTTTTTTTTAATTTTTTATTTATTACGTGAATATTAATCATACTATTATTCATATGTAAACAATTTATCCATTTAAAATCACAATACAACTAGTTTCCATCATAAGTAAAATTTTCTTGAATCATATTCAAGCTTCACAACAAACATTCAACTTACGTTGAGAAAACTTGTCGTTTAGTTCTTTTCTTTTCTTTTTTCTCGTTCATGTCTGGTGATGTAAAACTCTTTGCCATCTCACAATTATTCCATATCTTGATTTTAGTGGAAAAAAATTTGCCCACTAAGATATGTTTATTTTGCGTTTCCAATCATTCTTGTTCTGGTTGTGGCAATGTTCAAAGTTATTATTATGTGGTTTTATAATTTTTGTTTCTTTCATCGTTTTGGATTATTATTGTTGATTGTTACATTTGGTGATTTCTACCTTTTTCTTGGTGTAGTAATAATGAGTGGTTTGTGATATTTTTTTATAATAGAGACTTTTAATGAGTAGTAATAATTAGTATTTATTTGACTGTTAGTTTGGTTTATCTCTCATTTGAGTTGGATGTTGAGTTTGTTGAATTTATATATGTCCATATTAAAGAGTGGGTCCAATAGCCTGTTTAGTAAAAAAAAATAACAAAACATATCAAAGGTGAAAAAATATATTTAGACAAATTTTCTATAAAAGCTTATGATAAAAAATTAAGTATTTTTTCTATAAATTAAAATTACTTTATGTAAAAACTTAAAAAGTAAAAATGACCAAAAAATATATAAAAAAATTCAACAAATAACTTACATATATAAGCCAATTTAATTTATAAGGATTTTTTATTTTATTTTTTACCATCCTTCTCAACCCCAGTCTAACCTGTCTTGGTTAGAACCTGTATATTAGCACATTCTCTCCAAGGTCTATTTAAATTTTAGTTCTTTCAACTTAAGAATCCACAGTTGAAATCAGAGTTCATTTCTTTAATGTGATCATTTTCACTTATAGAAAGAGATTGTTGAGTTTGCAACAAGCTAACTTTTTAAATCATTGTTGAATTTGCAACTTTATATATATTCATTTTAATAAAGTGCTTTTTAATCAAATAAGCAATTGCTTTTGCTGTTAATGCATTATTTCCTTTTTTATTTTAAAAATTAGTAATTTCACGCTTTATTTAAAAGTTCTTAAGAAAATTGTTTAATTCAGAAATACTTATTTTAAGTTTAACACAATTTTTCTAATGTCTTCAGAATGACTCTTCCATCATGCTTGCATTTCGAATGATTGGTAATATTTTATATTATCAGAATAATCAGAATATCAATGCAAGAAAAAGGGAATGATGATAAAATAATTTAAAATCACTCGACTATGTTATTAATATAGCCAATATAATGCAGATGTACATTATTATAGCATATGATAGTAGATACATAAAGTATAACTAATAAAACACTCTTCAAACATGCTCAGAAATTATTTTTAGGCACTGCAGAATATAAAATAAAACAGACACACTGATGATATTCTGAGCTTGAATATTGTTATCATGTTGATGTCGATTCAGCCAAAGAGATGATGGTGCTTCTTTCCATGAGCTTCCTCATCTTCTTTCTTGTCTTCCTTTTTCTCATGGTGTTCGTGGAACACAAAACCACCAGCACCAACCGCAGCAGCAGCTGCAATCTCCTCTTCTACCTTGTGCCTGTGAGCATGTTCTGGGTCTTTCTTTGCCTCGTGCTTCTCATGCTATATCAGATCATTCACAATTACAGCAAAACTAAATCAATTTGGAATCATATTTTCTTGAGATTAAAAGGGACTCAATCAACTCTTTTATGCAGCATCATGAAAAATTTATACAAAACACAAACCAGAATGGCATGTACAGAAATATATATCTTCAACCTTTTTCCAAATGAATGATGATTACTAAGTTTTTCCAAAGGGGAAGGGGTGATCACACACAGATAATAGATATATACGAGTAAAACGTGAATTGCTTGAAGGAAGATAGATAAGTGATTACCAAGGCATAAGCACCAGCTGCAGCAGTTCCAAGTTCTCCAAGGTGTTCAAGATGCTTGTGATGCTTCTCCTCCTTCTTGTAATCAACCTCACCGGGAACTTCCTCTTTGTGGTGGTGGAAAAGGTGATGGTGGTGCTCCTCAGCCATGATGATAGATATATAGAAAGTCAAAGCCAAAATGTATATGATTAGGGAAATGGGTTTTAGGTGTGTTGGGAGAATAAGAAGCTTAGTTGTTGTATTTATAATGGAAATGATGATCATCTTAAGCATGTGTGATTGGTTGGTTAGATGCACCTTTCTATAGGCCAATAGATGATTTTATAAAAGATTTACTAACTTTGCTGCCAATTGTAAAGCAAACAATCAGTTAATGTAATTATCTTATACATTAACTTTACTAGCACAAAAATATGTTTGGTAAAACATTTCAAAAACTATTTTAATTTATTTTATATGCTTTTAGTTGTTAGTTTATTTAATTTTTATTATTGTTTTTATATTTTACTACATTATTATTATTATTTAAAAAGAAATTAATAATTGTAAAAAAAAATTGTGAAAGATATATTAGGAACTTATAGCTATATAGTATAGATTATTTAAGGTAAAACTTCGAGTTTTAATTTATTTACTTTATCTTTATTGTTGTTTCTTATATTTTGAGATATTTTTTATATTAACAACATCTTTTATTTTAGATAATAGTTTATTAATAGTAATGATAATAATTTTAGGATTTAGGAAAACAACCAATTCAAATTGACTTTTGAAAGGGTATTCTATTGTTGAGACATGTCACACACAAAAACAATGTTTACTTGGTTGAAAATGTAGCAAAACTACTAGCTAAAGCTGTAACTCCTTCATATACAACATGACTCATCTACATATGCATATGCATGTGACATAAATTAGTGTATTATTTTAAACCAAACCACTTAACATTATTAGCATTTATGTAACATATGTAACATACATCTTGAATGAGATTATTTGTTCTAACCGCTTTAGCACCAGCTATCACAGAGATACATTTCTCAGCTACTCAAAACATTTCCTCATGTTTCCTCCTTAATTGTATATTGGAAACACTAGCTTGTCTTTCTTTTGAGAACAATTCTTAGTTGTATGCCTCTCCTTTTGGCGCTTGAAACACTTCACCTCAGTCCAAGGAAAATCTTTTCTCCCTGTGAACCTGTTAGGAAGTGGAGAGTCTATGAGAGGAGGAGAAAGAATTAATAGCCTAACTGCTTTAGCAGTTAGGAATGGCGGGAAAGGGGTTTGTATAAATAGAATTATGTACTTTGCTTTGGACAATTTTTGACAGTTAGTTGTATAGGCAGGTACCTTTTGGTCCTGTGGGGGAGATTAGGCTCCCATTGATTACTTGTACACTGTTTCTACCATACTGAATAACATTCATTCATTCATTCTTTCTTTTTTGTGTGAGATAGTTAGAGGGTGTGTTTGGGTTTCTTACCCAGAAACATAACAATTTGGTCTGACTTACCGGATCCCAAATTGGGCGAAGTTGAGCGTGAAGGAGGGGAGGATGGACAGACAGTTGAACGTCGTGGAGGGACAGTTGGAAGCGATGGAGATTGACGTTGACAGGATGAAGGCGGAGATGACCGCACTACGTCAAGATTATGCTGCCATGCGCTAGGACTTGCAAGAAATCATGAGGATGCTAGGGGGCGAAATCACGAAAATGAGGGACAATCGGACGACAGCCAAGCGTCCGTCAATGAAAACATGAGAAGGCGTGAGGAAGTAATTGGAGGGAAAGGGGGCGACCGACCGAAAGGGCAATCGAACTGGAGAAATAGGGTCAAATTGTCGGTGTTCGAGGGTCTGGACCCTTTGAACTGGATTTACAAGGCTGAGAAGTTTTCTGAGTTGCAAGGGGTTGTCAACACCCAATTTCGTCCGGGTAAGTAAATATTTAAAAAATAATAAAAAATAAGAGAATAATAATTAATGGTGGGTAAAAAGGGATAAAATAATAACTTTAATATCAAATACAATATTTTTGAAATGTTAGTTTAATATGGTAATAATTCGAATTAATATTCCGCTAATAATTATAAGCAATAACGAAAATAGTATATTAATATAATTTGTTGCATCAGTTGCTTTTAAAGAGGAAAATATGATTTTCTGACAATAATGATAATCAATGTTTTGAATATTATTTAATTTGTTTTCTAGCAACCATGGCAATTATTTCCCTATTTTGTTTTATTGTCAATTAATTCACAATTAAGGCAAGATTTCCATAATATTGCAATGTGTGTATATAAATATGCACTCTGCCATAGAGAAAGGGAAAAAAAAAAAAGAGAGAGACACTATGAAATAATGGAGATAGAAAAGGGACGAGAGAGTATAGAGAAAAGTAAATTATCACGCTAGAGGAACTCTGCCAACAGAAATTACCAAGGAAGAATTAGAGAGTATTGAAAGCTGAAAAGGTACGTCATCTTCACACCTCTTTTTTTTCTTTTTTGTTGCAATTTGAAGGTTTTTTCTAAAGGTTTTATTTTTTATACACAAATGACGTTCTTTTAAAAATCATGATTTTTGAAGTATAGATACGCGTCGACATATGGTCGGTTTCTTTCCTTTTTTCCCACCGTTCTTAAAAATAAAAAATACAAAATCTTTAAAATAAAAAAAATATCAATCTTGTTAAACCAAATCTTTTTTCGTGTTCACTTTTCAAAAATCCAAATCAATCTATAATATTTTTTTTAACAAACTCACAAACCTTTTTCTAGATAAAGAACTACGTGATCCCTGATTGTCCATCAAATGGATGTACGTAGGACCAAGATCAATTCTTGTCGGGTTCATAAAACAAAAAATATATTTTTGTCTCTCAATAGTTTATTTATATTATTTTTTTAGGGAAAATTAAACATTTAAAAAACCACTTCAATCTTTATACATTTAATTAAAGGTACTGCCTTTGGGCAGGCGCGATAGGGTGCTAACACCTTCCTTACGCGTAACCGATTCCCGAACCTGAAAATCTCTTTTCGCAGACCGTGTCTTATTTTTTGGTTTTCCATAGTTTTTCCATAATAAATTATGGTGGCGACTCCACAAATCTATTTCTCAAACCCGTTTGTTTTTCGGGTTGCCGTCCCGTCGCGATCCCGGTTGCGACAGATGGCGACTCCACTGGGGACGCTAGAGAATCAGGCCGTCTTAATTAAATGTGCAAAATTGATGTGGTTTTTATTTTATTTTATTTTATTTATTTATTTTCCCTTTATTCATTATATATGTTTGTCTTTATTTATTTTGGTAATTTATTTATACTCATTTTTATTATTATTATTACTTTGCATATCATGAGTGGGACTCTATACCCGGGTCTGAGTGTAACATAGAATTAGAGGGGTTGTGTAGCGGTGTCACGTCTGGACTATTTCCAGTTTGGCTATCGTGAGAACCCCAGCCAGTGTCTGTTCTCTTTACATGCAATTTCACACCTAGTTGCGTTTCAACTGTTGTGGAAAAGCTGTGAAAAGGACCATAGCTCTGGTGGCCTTAATTTTAGGTTTAGGAAGCTTTCCCTGTGAGATTGCATATGCAATGCTTAGGCTTTAGGACGTTGGACCTACCTCAAAAACATAAAACATGTTGTCTTTTAATCATTATTTTGGCATAGACATCTTCATGCATCATATGCATTAGCAACATTTTTATCATTTTCCTTCGTTTTCTTTATACATAACAATAAATGTGTCTTGTTTTTATTTAAAACAAGAACAAAAATAAATGTGTCTTGTCTTTATTTAAAACAAGAACAAAAATATCATGCTTTAATGAATGAATTGATAAGGAAAAATAAACACTTTTTAGTCAAATGAATTAATAAAACTTTCATTTTTTGAAGCATTTATTAACATGAAATTGTGAAAATAGTTTTCTTCTTCATCTTTTTCTATAATCCATTTTTTATCCATAAAAAAAATAAAATCAGTTTATAAGGGGCACTCTCAAAAAAATAAAAAAATTGAAAATGAAAAAAAACAGGGGCAACTTATCTAAGTTAAGATTTTCGAAAATAAGGCGATCATAATTTAATGGGAAGATATGTTTCTTCAAAAAAAAAATAAATAAATAAATAAAATAAAAAAAATAAGTATCATTCTTTGTAACCTATTTTGAGTCTTAAAAATTTAAAAAAAAATGTTTTTGAACAAGTCAGGTTAACATCATGTTATTTAAGAAAGATTTGTTTTTTGAAAAAAATCAAAATTTCAAAACACAAGTAAAAATGAAAATGGCAAACTTAATTTTCATTTCACTGTAACAAGAACTTGTTTTTTTAAGTCCATTGGGCTCAGTTGTTAGTTTTCTTCAAATTCAATTTCTTGAAAAAAAAGGCAAATGAATGCAATAACTGGAAAATATATAAAAAAAAACATAGAAAGGGAAATCATTACATTTTGAGTAATTTATCATCATACGTTTTTGCGACCAAATATTTTAAATAAACAATAGCATCTTCTGTTAAGACATGGGTGTGCATTGCTTGAAAACACTCATTTTCCAGCCTTCCCAAAAGAAAAAAAGATTGACTCTAATAAACAATAACGCTACCGTATACTAGAGCATATTTGTCTTGCCAAAGTTATTCTCGCTTGTGTTATTTGAGAACTCCCTAACTAGCCATGCAAAAGAAAATCAAACCATTTGGGGCAACCCTTTTTCAGTAAATCCTTTCCATACCTGTTCCCTATCATGAACAAAACCCATGCCTAAAAACTGGGGCAGCTTTGACGTTCATGGGTACATATATATTACACACCAACGTTGGCTATCCAGTGTCTTTTAAATCCTTACCACTTTCAACTTTTCTGTGATTTTTTTAGCATGCATCATTTCTGCATTTTCGCATAAATCGTTTTCATCTAATCTAAGTTAATAAAAACAGTATAAAGTTTAAGAAAAAAAAAACAACGACGAAACTTCCACGACATCCTTATAAGACTCGAGCAAACTCTAAAGCTATGGAAGATTGGGAAGAGGAACGTGAAACTATAAAGGCCGACATTAGTCAGCTAAAGGATCAAGTCGGTCAAATTTTAGAAGCGTTGAAAGCCATGAAAACCGCAGGAGAGACTTCGTCTGCAAAGGCTGATGATAATGCTCACACTCCAGTACATGACGCTGTGGGCACACAATTCACATTTCCAATGTATGGTTTACCACCAGGTTACACACCGCCAATTGGAGATTATTCAGAGGCAGAGCATACTTCTTTGGCTTTTCCCGTAACCAGCAATGTACTTCTCATTAGTACCCAGGGGCCTATCCATACAACTGAGGCAAATCTGAATGAAACGTCCAAGCTTCCCCACACAATTGTCGCACAAGATATTGCTTTGCAGGCGAACGTAGAAGGAGCGAAGGATAAACTCGAAGTTCTAGAAGGTAGATTGAGAGCCATAGAAGGGTTTGAAAGTTACGGGTTTGGTGACGTGGCAAAGTTGAGTTTGGCTCCAGGAGTGACCATTCCACACAAGTTTAAGGTGCCAGAATTTGAGAAATACAAGGGAAACACATGCCCTAAGAACCATTTGACCATGTATTGTCGAAAAATGGCTGCCTACGCATACGACGATAAACTACTTATTCATTTCTTTCAAGATAGTTTGGCTGAAGCAGCGTTGAGTTGGTATACGCATCTGGAATCCTCTCATATCCATTCTTGGACAGATTTGGCAGATGCCTTTGTAAGACAATACAAATACAACATGCATGTCGCGCCAGACAGGTTACAATTGCACCATATGGCAAAGAAAGATGAGGAGTCTTTTAAAGAATACGCACAACGATGGAGAGAGCTGGCAACGCAGGTTGAACCACCTCTATATGACAAGGAGATGGTTGCAATGTTTGTAAGCACACTACAACCACCTTTTTATGAGCATATGATTGGCAACGTGTCTTCCAATTTCGCCGATATCATCATCATAGGCGAAAGAATCGAAATCGGACTGAAAAGTGGGAAAATTATATCTCAAGCCACCACTCCGAAAGAGAAAGAAGGGGGAGTGCATGCAACATCAGCAATACCCATGTGGGGAGGTCATGCACCCACACATAGCTATCAACCAAGCCCGAGTTATCCTCCTTATGTGAACAATACAGTGTCTGGTCCCCAAATGAGACCTCGACAACCAGGATATTATCAACCACAACAGGCTAATGCCAGGGGCACTGGAGCCGGTTTAGGTCCAGATCAGAATGTTGGTCAGAACACTCATCCTAGGAGAGAACCAGAGAAGAATTTCACTCCCATTCCTATGACATACACAGAATTGTTACCTCATCTCTTAAAGAAAGGCATGGCCAGTATTCGTCCCATGAAACCTTTACAACCTCCATACCCTCATAATTATGATCCAAATACAAGATGCAATTTTCATGGGGGAAGCATTGGCCATTCGACTGAAAGGTGCATGGGTCTTAAGTTCAAAGTACAATCGCTAATTGATGCAGGATGGTTGAAGTTCCAGGAAGACAAACCTAGAATTGAGGTCAACCCCCTTGCCGAGCATGGAAACGCCTCAACCAATGCCATCGAGGTTGGACGACACAAACTAGTAAGGAATGTAAGTGAAATTCAAAGCTCCAAAGAGATCATTCTTGATAAATTGGTAAAACTGGGTTTGCTCAGGAGCAAAGGTGACCTTGAGAAGGCATGTGGAGTACATCTAGGATCCGAGCATTCCATTAATGAGTGTACCAAGTTTAGACTCATTCTCCAAGATTTGATCGACAGAAATTTCCTACAAGTATACCACAAGGATAAAGAAGAAGATGTATTTGCAAACCAAAGACCTGAAGGATAAAGAATTTGCCTGTGATGCTTATTGAAATGTAATCATTTTTTAATTAACCTCACTGCTTTGCCCGGAGCCTTGGGGTTCCTATTTTAGGGTTGACGCTTTTTTTTGCATTTGGTTTAACATTAAATCATGTTTGTTTCGTTTTTTATCATCATCTCGTGTCTTAAATATTTTTTTTAAAATCGAATAACATGGATATGACAATAATGTTTTTCCTAATTTTAAGCACCCTATCAATAACATGGAAGATGATTATGACTGACCCGGAACCCTCTCCAGAGTTAATGATATTTGTGAAGCAAGATTCTAAAGAAATAAAACTCCATCAAGTAAAGAAGTCTTTAGTGTAAGAGAAGAAAGCGAGAGAAAAAAAGGTAAAAGTCGACACTAGCACGAAGAAAGAGTTCAACATGAGTGTCTTCAGAATCAAAGATGAAGTACAAAAAGTAGTTCGATGCGAGATTTCTAGCTGGGGCAAGATACTCCCAAAAGGTGGCAAGTATCGTGTTGAAGAAGGACTATAATGAGCAAATTCATGTCGACTATCATACTTTAAAGACAATTTCTCATTGCCGCAAACCTGAACAATCAAACTTCCCATCGTCGTCCAAAGATGAATGGGATAGTCAAGGCCGCTAATAAAAATATATCAAGAGGAATATACCTTCAGTTACCTCACATCGGTACGCATATCGACTGGGGCAATACCTTTTTCTTGGGCATATGGAACCGAAGCAGTACTACACTTTGAGGTAGAAATCTCATCCCTACAAGTGTTAATGGAAACCAGTTAGAAGAAGCAGATGGAGTTCAAAATCGGTTTGATCAGCTCAATCTCATTGAAAAAAGATTGACCACAACATGCCATGGGAAACTATACCAGCAAAGGGAATTCCAAGAAGGTGAATTGGTCCTAAAAAAGATTTTGCCAATACTAAAGGATCATAGGGGCAAGTGGACTGCAAATTATGAAGGTCCGTATGTAGTAAAGAAGACTTTTGGTGGTGGTGCACTTATTCTCACCAGAAAGGATGGAGAGGGGTTACCTTTGCCAGTTAATTCTGGCGCAGTAAAAAATTTTCTAATGATTCCATGATAGGGAATGCTTTTAAGGTGGAATTGACAATATTATATTATTCAATAAATTTTTTTTTTTTTCATCTCTTTCATAAGGTCGTTCTTAACTTTCAAAATCCCTCCCGAAAATAATAAGCATCACAGGCACATTCACAGGGTGCGAGCTTGTCCTTAAGGGATGTCGTGGATTTAAAACAAAACAGGAAATATAATGCCATCTTTGGGCTCAGCTAATTTTTCACCCATACATGCATGCATTCATCATAGTGTAGGTATCATCATAGGAAAAGCATGGCACACCATTCATCGCCAACAAGAATTTGTAATTTCAATAGAATACAGTTCAAGGAAAATACATCAGTGACAAAATTCAGAATTTTCAAACAAAAAAAGAGACCAGTTTCTATCCTGGCACCAAAGACCAGTTTCTATCCTGGCACCTAAGACCAGTTTCTATCCTGGTACCTAAGACCAGTTTCTATCCTGGCACCAAAGACCAGTTTCTATCCTGGCACCAAAGACCAGTTTCTATCCTGGCACCTAAGACCAGTTTCTATCCTGGCACCTAAGACCAGTTTCTATCCTGGCACCAAAGACCAGTTTCTATCCTGGCACCAAAGACCAGTTTCTATCCTGGCACCTAAGACCAGTTTCTATCCTGGTACCTAAGACCAGTTTCTATCCTGGCACCAAAGACCAGTTTCTATCCTGGCACCAAAGACCAGTTTCTATCCTGGCACCTAAGACCAGTTTCTATCCTGGCACCTAAGACCAGTTTCTATCCTGGTACCTAAGCCCAGTTTCTATCCTGGCACCAAAGCCCAGTTTCTATCCTGGCACCAAAGCCCAGTTTTCATCCTGGCACAAAAGGAGTTATACGAATTTTACGAGGTTTCTGCACTCACCATTTAATTTTACGAGGTTCCTGCCCTCATCATTCAAGTTATGCGAGGTTCCTGCCCTCATCATTCAAGTTATACGAGGTTCCTGCCCTCACCATTTAATTTTACGAGGTTCCTGCCCTCACCATTTAATTTTACGAGGTTCGTGCGCCTCACCATCAAATTTTACGAGGTTCTTGCCCTCACCATTTAATTTTACGAGGTTCGTGCGCCTCACCATCAAGTTTTACGAGGTTCCTGCCCTCACCACTTAATTTTACGAGGTTCCTACGCCTCACCATCAAGTTATACGAACAAAGTTCATAGGGTAGGACACACCCCCCACAAGTGTCACGGCTTTTTCAGCGAGGTCCACAAGGTTGCCACATGCTCTACCAGGTAAGCTTCGAGGTAACCTCTCTCCTTTTCTTTAGACCCGAACGAAATTAGCGTCTTTATCTTTATTTAGCTTTTACTGTGATAACACAAAAAAACTCTAAGGTTCATGTTATCCAGCAAAATCCAAATAAAGAGGGGCAGCTGTCAACACCCAATTTCGTCCGGGTAAGTAAATATTTAAAAAATAATAAAAAATAAGAGAATAATAATTAATGGTGGGTAAAAAGGGATAAAATAATAACTTTAATATCAAATACAATATTTTTGAAATGTTAGTTTAATATGGTAATAATTCGAATTAATATTCCGCTAATAATTATAAGCAATAACGAAAATAGTATATTAATATAATTTGTTGCATCAGTTGCTTTTAAAGAGGAAAATATGATTTTCTGACAATAATGATAATCAATGTTTTGAATATTATTTAATTTGTTTTCTAGCAACCATGGCAATTATTTCCCTATTTTGTTTTATTGTCAATTAATTCACAATTAAGGCAAGATTTCCATAATATTGCAATGTGTGTATATAAATATGCACTCTGCCATAGAGAAAGGGAAAAAAAAAAAAAGAGAGAGAGACACTATGAAATAATGGAGATAGAAAAGGGACGAGAGAGTATAGAGAAAAGTAAATTATCACGCTAGAGGAACTCTGCCAACAGAAATTACCAAGGAAGAATTAGAGAGTATTGAAAGCTGAAAAGGTACGTCATCTTCACACCTCTTTTTTTTCTTTTTTGTTGCAATTTGAAGGTTTTTTCTAAAGGTTTTATTTTTTATACACAAATGACGTTCTTTTAAAAATCATGATTTTTGAAGTATAGATACGCGTCGACATATGGTCGGTTTCTTTCCTTTTTTCCCACCGTTCTTAAAAATAAAAAATACAAAATCTTTAAAATAAAAAAAATATCAATCTTGTTAAACCAAATCTTTTTTCGTGTTCACTTTTCAAAAATCCAAATCAATCTATAATATTTTTTTTTAACAAACTCACAAACCTTTTTCTAGATAAAGAACTACGTGATCCCTGATTGTCCATCAAATGGATGTACGTAGGACCAAGATCAATTCTTGTCGGGTTCATAAAACAAAAAATATATTTTTGTCTCTCAATAGTTTATTTATATTATTTTTTTAGGGAAAATTAAACATTTAAAAAACCACTTCAATCTTTATACATTTAATTAAAGGTACTGCCTTTGGGCAGGCGCGATAGGGTGCTAACACCTTCCTTACGCGTAACCGATTCCCGAACCTGAAAATCTCTTTTCGCAGACCGTGTCTTATTTTTTGGTTTTCCATAGTTTTTCCATAATAAATTATGGTGGCGACTCCACAAATCTATTTCTCAAACCCGTTTGTTTTTCGGGTCGCCGTCCCGTCGCGATCCCGGTTGCGACAGGGGTGATAAAGGAAGAGAAGGTACACCTAGCGTATGTTAGTATGGAGGGTAGCGCAGGCTACTGGTTCTGATTCTGGAAGGAAAAGGCCAAGAATCGTTCTTGGGAGGGCCTGAAGAAAGCGATGGTATGGAGATCCGGAGGACGAAACCGGGGTACCGTTTTCGAGATGCTAGCCGCAATGAAAAAGGAGGGCACCGTGGAGGGGGGCGACCGATCGGAAGGGCAACGAAACTGGAGAAATAGGGTCGAATTGTCGGTGTTTGAGGGTCTGGACCTTTGAACTGGATTTACAGGGCGAAAAAGTTTTCTGAGTTGCAAGGGGTGATAGAGGAAGAGAAGGTACACCTAGCATATGTGAGTATGGATGGTAGCGCGAGCTACTGGTTCCGATTCTGGAAGGAAAAGGCCAAGAATCGTTCTTGGAAGGCCTGAAGAAAGTGATGGTAGGGAGATTTGGAGGACGAAACCGGGGTACCGTTTTCGAGAGGCTAGCCGCGATGAAAAAGGAGGGCATCGTGGAGGATTACGTTCAAGACTTTGAAATATTGGTGGGTCAGATGCGAGGGGTGTCGAAAGAACAAATGTTGAGGCACTTCCTCGCTAGACTGCGAGAAAGTATACGAAGTCTGGTCAGACCCCATCATCTGCAGGAATTGATAGTGGCAATAAGGATTGCATGGGATGTCAAGGAGGGTCAAGGCGGCGCGAAGGCGGGGAGTTGGAACACAAACATAAATCAAATGTCTTGGGGGCGCGCGACGAGTTCGGTGATGTCAAGTGAGGTAGTCGAATTAATCTGATTCGACTAGGGGCGGCGGAAAGTATGGGATCGGTGAAAAGAGAAGGAAATGCAAATAGCGGAGCGGCGAAAATGGGGAATGCTGCGGGAAATGACAATAGAGGAAGAAGTGTGAGAAATCTGCCTTATCCGGAATTCTTTAGGTGTGGCGGACCGTTCAGTCCAGGCCACCATTGCCCTAAGCAGAGTTTGCGGGTGGTTATCTTAGCCGAGGATGAAAAAGTGGAAGAGGAGGTACAATTGACAGAGCGGGATCAGAAGCAAATGAAGTTATCACCTTTGTCAGTTGGAGGATTGACTCAGCCAAAGACTATGAAGTTGCAGGGGAGAATTGGGGAAGAAGGGTATTAGTGTTGATTTGACAGTGGTGCAAGCCACAATTTTATTAGTTGAAGGTTAGCAGAAGAGTTGGACTTGTCCATTGAAGATACGCCACCTTACTAGGTGAGACTAGGTGATGGCCAGAAAAGGAAGACCAGCGGTTGTTGTGGGAAGGTTCTGATCACCCTAGAGGAAACCGAGGTAGAGGAGAAATTCTATTTGTTTGACCTAGGAGGAGTGGACATCATATTGGGAGTAGAATGGTTGGCCAAATTTGGAGAGGTGATGCTGAACTGAGGAGAGATGACGATGAGCTACAATCAAGGAGGGAAAAAGGTGGTTATTAAAGGGGACATTGCTTTGGCTAGGAGGTTGGTGGAACCCAAGGCTTCTAAAGCTGACAAAGGTGGAAGTGTGGTCATTGGTTTGGGATTTGGGTCAGGTGGGAAAGGAGGCAGAGGTGGAAGACTTTCCAGGGCTGACCAGGACATAAGAGGAGGAGTTGGAGGAAATACTGAAGTTATCCTCCAGAGTTTTCCAAGAGACAGGAAGGTTGCCCCCAGATGTGTATGTACTGTGTTATTTGTGTTACATATGCTTATGCTTATTGTGAGATTTGTACAAGCATAGTTGTGGACATATTGTGTTGATTATTGCATACTATTGTGTTTGAAATGTGATTATATCTGTGCATGCATAATATAAATTTTGGAAATGGAAAAACAACATGTACGAAGCATATCTGTATGACTTAATCAATTACAATGGTGTGTTAATCAATTAAAGTCATTAGACAACTTAACTTTTAAATTGTGGCAAAACAACAAGTTTTGAATCGATTACGTTAGTGGTTAAATCGATTAAAACTTGTATCTTTGCACAAATATTTTTCAAGTGTGCTTTGATGGATTTTAAGAAGAAAAAATTTCAAAAATATGCTAAGTGTTAAAGCCTAATCGATTACATGGATCATGTATTCAATTAAGTCTGTTAAAGATTTGAAAACTATTTCATTGTTTGACATAACTATCTCAACGGTCATATTTTTAAATATGTTGACCAAACATTTATTGCAAATCGATTATATTAAGTGAGCATTCAATTAATGGCTTTGACTGTTGTTGATCTGTTATAACTGTGAGATGAAACCGATTAGAATAATAGCATAATCGATTAAACTGCGTCTGATTTGACTTACACTATATATAGACACATGATTTGAAATTCTGTAAGACAATTGAGTTTAACAATTTTCATATTAGTTTCAAATTGAGCTTTGAAGTTTTACAGAAGAGAGAAATGCTTCAAGAAACAATAATTGTTGTGGTGTACAAGTCTTGAAGATTTCTTGAGAAGCAAGATTGATAGATTCGTAAAGTCTGATCGTTCTGCACAATAGAGGTGCTTACTGCTGATCAGGAGCTTTAGCAAACGCTGAGTATTATTATTTCCCTGTAGTGTATACAGGAAAAAGAACGTGGTTCTTGACTTTGAGAAGGGTCTCAAAAGGGTGACTGTAAAGAGGATTGTTCTTGCTGCTAGTCATTTTGTATTTGCCTATATTAGATTAGTGATCATTTTTATACAACACCAATTCACCTCCCTCCTCTTGGTGTGAGAAACAGAGCACATCTTTTCTAACAAGGACTCACCAGGGCCATTATGAGTTCTTGGTGATGTCTTTCAGCCTCAATAACGCGCCAGCAACCTTTCAAAGCGCCATGAACAACTTATTACAACCTTATTTGAGGAGATTTGTGATGGTTTTCTTTGATGATATATTGATATACAACCCGAATTGGGAGGAGCACTTGAAACATGTGAGAGTGGTACTGCAGGTGTTGGAACATAATAATTGGATAGCTAATAGGAAGAAATGTGAGTTTGGGAGATCATAGATAAGATATCTAGGTCACCAAATTTCTAAGAGGGGCGTTGAGATGGATCAGGAAAAGATAAGGGCAGTAATGGAGTGGGAAAAACCTAAAACTCTAAAGGCTTTGAGAGGGTTCCTAGGCTTGACAGGATACTACAGGGGAATCATGAAGGACTATGGAAAAATCACAAAACTCGTGACAGAGTTTTTGAAAAAGGGGCAATCTGTTTGGACAGAGCACGCTAGGGATGCAATGGCAAGGTTGAAGGAGGCTGGTACATCAGCACCCGTGTTGATATTGCTAAATTTTAGCCAGACTTTCCACATAGAATGTGATGCTTCAGGAGGAGTGGGGGTAGTTCTGACCCAGGGAAAGAGACCCATCGCCTTCTTTAGCAAGGCTTTGTCTGAAAGGTCCTTAAGCAAGTCGATATACGAGAAAGAGTTGATGGCTCTGGTCTTGGAAATCCAGCATTAGAGGCCTTATCTCTTAAGGTAGAGATTCATTGTGCACACGGATCAGAGAAGTCTCACGTACTTGTTAGAACAGAGAATCACCACTCAGAATCAAAAAAATTGATGGCTAAACTTTTGGGATACGATTTTGAGATTTTGTATAAAGCAGGGACCACCACCAGAGTAGCAGATGCCTTGTCAAGGAGAAGGGAAGGTAATGGAGAGGAAGAAAAGGAGTTACGGGCAATTGCCAGACCTTATTGGCAGGATTTCCAAGAAGTGTTGAAGGAGGTTAAGGAGGATGAGGTATTGGTGAAGGTGATAGAGGATATTCAGAAGGATCTCAACTCTCATTCAACTTTTACTTTAGAGCAAGACAGGCTGCATTACAAAGGGAGATTGGTGCTTTCAGCCAAATCGATTTGGATTCCCAAGCTTTTGGTTGAGTTCCACATGACAAGAATAGGAGGCCACTCGAGTGTTTATAGGACTTAGAGGAAGGTGGCCAAATCTTTGTATTGGATAGGGATGAAAAAGTCACTAAATTTGTTGCGAGTTGCCTGGTATGCCAACAACACAAGTATCTTGCATCGTCTCCGCAAGGGCTGTTACCACCGTTGCCATACCTCACGCAGTTTGGGAAGAGGTGAGTATGGATTTTATAGTTAAGCTTCCAAAATCGCAAGGATATGATGCAGTGTTGGTAGTGGTGGACTGTCTAAGTAAATATGGTCATTTTCTACCATTCAAACATCTTTATTCTGCGAAGAAATTCGCAGAGGTTTTTGTCAAGGAGATAGTTTGGCTACATGGGATCCCGATTTCCATTGTCAGTGACATGGATCCTTTGTTCTTAAGTATTTTCTGGAGAGAACTATTTAAGATGCAGGGAACTCAACTCAGGATGAGTACCGCTTACCACCTAGAGTCAAACGGCCAAACCGAGGTGTTGAATAGGATTCTGGAAGGTTACTTAAGGTTTTTTTGTTTTGAGTAACCACAAAATTGGAGTATAGTGTTGCCTTGGGCTAGGTATGGTATAATACAAACTATCAAGGTGCAACCAAGTGCACTCCTTTCGAGACAATATATGGCAGGGGTCCTCCCTCTTTGAAAAGATTCATACCTGGGGAAACTCTAGTTGAAGCGGTCGCCCAGGAATTACAAACTAGAGATGAAGCCCTTAAGCAATTGAGGTTTCATTTAACCCGAGCTCAAGATCTGATGGCCAAACATGCGAATAAAAGGAGGAAACTAGTGGATATAAAGGTTGAGGATTGGGTCTATCTAAAAATCAAACCCCACCGATAATCTTTAATGCCATCCAGACTACACCCGAACTTATTAGCTCGATATTTCGAGCCTTTCCAAAGCAGGTGGGGGAAGTGGCATATAAACTACAACTATCGAACACGACTAGGATACACCCAGTGTTTCACGTGTCTCAACTTAAAAAAGAAGTCGGTGCAAAGAATGTAGAGAAAGAACTGCCACCAAAATTGCAAGCGGAGGGGCCTACTTTTTGGCCAGTCAAAATCTTGGATAGGAGGGAAATACAACAAGGGGAAGAAAGGATCTTACAAATATTGGTGGAATGACAGACAAGAGGAAGAGAGGGAGCAACGTGGGAGGATATGGTGACTATTAAGGATCAATATCCAGATTTCAACCTTAAGGACAACGTTGATGATGAGGCGGTGAGTAATCTTAAGAAGTGGAGAGTGTATGAGAGGAGGAGAAAGAATTAATAGCCTAACTGCTTTAGCAATTAGGAATGACGGGAAAGGGGTTTGTATAAATAGAATTTTGTACTTTGCTTTGGACAATTTTTGACAGTTAGTTGTATAGACAGGTATCTTTTGGTCTTGTGGGGGAGATTAGGGTCCCATTGATTTCTTGTACACTGTTATTACCATACTGAATAACATCCATTCATTCTTTCTTTCTTTTCTGTGTGAGATAGTTAGAGGGTGTGTTTGGGTTTCTTGTTTTGTTTCTTACCAAAAAACCTAACAGAACCTCTAAACCTAAACATTTCTTATGTAATTGTTATTGATGCAATTGTTGTTGTTGAAGGGATCCAACTACATTTTTATGTTGCTGGTTTAACATAAGGCTCTTATGATACCTTACCTTTACCAACAAATTTTTTCTCTCTCTTGAGAAAGCACCGCCATACTTGATTGGTCCTCAAAACTCTCTATTATAGTAATCACCTCCACCAAGAGATGAACCTCTACTTACAACATCAAGTCATTGACCTCTCGAACTTTATCATCAAGTCTCTCACAAGCTTCCTACACTTCCAAGCCTCAAACACTGCTTTCAATTGCGCATTGTCATATTCTTAAACCTTGTTGCTTACACATGCATTGACATGTCACTTTGTACCAATTGTATGAACTCTGTTTGTCTTGTTAACTCTTACTTTATCTGGAAATATCACCTTTCTTAAAACCTCCTCTTGAAGCTCATTTGATCCAAGGTCTCGCTTCTAGACTCCACATCTTGTCCATCCCACAAAACCATAACTTTGCTTTCCTCACCCCTTAATAGTCATCGTACAACAACTTCATATCTTTGAGGCAAAAGCTTACCTTATGGGCCTTCTCCAAAGGCAAAAATATGTCTAGTCTAGTATCAAAAACACAACTGAAACTACAACTTTATTTCTTCTTTTAAGAAACATAACTTTTGTATACATACTCTCTCAACATCTACTAACTTCATAACATACTTTTTACCCACTACATGTTGTCTATCACTCTACTTTTCCCAAACTTTCAAAATTAAGAAAAGAAAAAAAAATTTGATATAGTCATAAGTGTGAACCCTCATCACTCTATGAAGATCTGTTTTGTTCTTAATACTTCCAGTTTCATAAACATATCTACAATCTGAACTTAAAAATTTATACACGTAAGGAATCACAAACCAACAAACTTTAAGTCATCCTAAGGAAGAACTGCTCTGATATCATGAATGTAACATCCCATTTTGAACTCCTCTTTTTAGTTTTTTTAAGTAAAAAATAGAAATAAAGGTTTTAAAAAAATGAACTCACATGTGGTATATCTATAAGGTTTTAATAGTATAATAGTACTAAAATATAAGATTTCATTATAAATATTCAGAAAACAACTTATCCAAGATATATCTTACATTAATACAATATAGCCCAACCCGACTTGTTTTTGACGGGCCAAAACGGGTTGGACTGGCTCGTTTTTCTACCCCTAAGAAATATAAATTCCAAGCTTCTATATTATGTTTCTATTACAAAAAACTATACCTAACATGATCTAATATCGTTCCATGACTCAGACAATTGGCTAGAACATCCTTCAAAATGTGCCCTTACACTTACATCTTCATTTGCTCACACCAATAATGTTATCATTGAAAAAGAAAAAGACAATCACATACACAACAAAAAAATACAAGAGGGTAAGCTAATTTATAATAGAAGCACCATATATTTAGGAAACATGTTCAATCATAATACAATGCACTCCAAAATAATCACATAGATATACACCATATATCAAAGACTCTTATAAACTAAATTATCCGAATATACGCATTGATATCGGATTCTCTAGAGACATGGTCAACTCAGAAAGAGAAAAGAGAAATAGAAAATTAATTTCTAGAGATCATATATTTGAAAATAATTATGAATCTAATTATTTTATAATTGATCGTTTAATTTTAAAATAATGAGTCTCATTATTTTACAACCACGGTAAATCCTATGATACCAAATTTTTTGGTCCACTGTAAATCCTATGATACCAAATTTCTTCATCCTTACAATAATACTAATAATTTTTAGTTTGAAGTGTAAATAAAATAAAATGTCCTTAAAATAATAATCTATGTTCAATATAAATATGCGGAAGAGATCCAAAATAGTATAGTCCTCTAACTTTGTATCCTTCTCCATTTTATCTCCTTGACCCATGTTCTTGTATAATAAAAGATTTGTTATCAAAGGTTATTGAACAATTTAATATTTTGGTTAACTTACTTAAGGAAATCAAATTCAAAGGGAAGTTAGGGACAAATAAGAAAAAATTGAGATTTAGAGAGGGAGACAATGAGGCTTGACCGACACCCTTTGAAGAAATTTTAAAGCCATTGGCAAGAGTTATGAATGAAGGTTTTTCTTGAAAGGAAATGGTTGAGAATAAGAATGTATTACCAAAGATGTGATTAGAAGCACCTAAGTCAATTACCCATGAATTTTGAGTTTCCATTGATTGAGAAATACAAGTTGTAGATGTACTTGAAGTTAGAACCACAAATATTCGTAATATTCTTCTTTAGTGAACTTGGAATGGATAGTTTCAGCCATCGAGATATTAGCGGTTTTGGAAGGAAAATCATGCAAGAAGTAGCAATTTTCTTGATTGTGACCCATTCTTTTACAGTATGTGCATTAAAGACATCCCCAACATCCTCGTCCTCCTCCTCTAGTGTCAGATCCTCCTCTTCCTCGTGTGCCAACCATGACAGATGGTCCCACTAGTTCATGAGGTTCTAGAGTCTGAGGTGTAGGGACACGTAGAAGGCGATTGGTCAAGGTTTCCATGGAAGAGACATCATGACTGATCAAAAGTTGATCTTTGACATGATCAAAGTCTGGATGTAGAGCACGAAGGATCAACACCATATAATATTTGTCTAGTTTCTTCTTGATATCCTCCAAAGAGTCAACTTCCAAAAACATCCTCAATTCTTTTACATCAAATTGAGCATCAGTTATGAAGGACATCATATCATGGTCTGCCATTTTAAGAGAGACAAGCTTATTTACCATGTCATAGAGACGTTGAATATTGTTGGCATAGATGCTTTGAGCTTTCTTCCAAAAGGAGTGACAAGTTTTAAAACCACTAAGAGATATAAAAAGTTTGGGTGCCACTGATTGCCATAATAGGGCACATAACTGGAAATCAACTTGTTTCCACTTATCAGTTTTTCAACAGGTACATGGCTGCCATCTTGCTCAAAGTGATCATAATGTTCTTGACCAAGAAACCACATTTCAACTATAGCCGACCAAGATAGGTAAGTTTTGTCATTTAGCTTCTTAGAAGTGATTGAGGGACTTCTAGAAAATGAAATGGTACTTTTAGTCGCCATTTCTGATCAAGGGTTAAAGAACTAGTCAAGAAAAATAAAAACAAAATCTAGATGACTTTGAAAAGGGTTGCTTCTAGACGTTATCGAAACAAGGTTATAAGGGGCAGAATAGAGAGAGGAGAGTTCGGCGACAACTATGAAGGTGGCGCGTGAACAATAAGTGTTTGTTCACGGCACACAAAAATGAGTTTCGTGGCAGTGCGTGGAGGGGAACAACACTCTGGCATCAGCGAGGTTGGCTATCACACGGAGAGACGAACCAGATCTGGTGGTCACTAGACTAAACTATGACATCGATCGGTGGCGAATGGTGGCGAACGACAGTGGACAAGAGCGTACAATTGAAAGTACACTGGACAACTGCATATTATAGGTGGATAGCAACAAAAATACACTGGATAATGGCAATTAGTTCCCGATAATAGTGGAGAGCAATGATGGTTGTTTGGTAGATTAAGAAGGAAAAAAAACTAGAGCGGGGAACGCGCTTTTATACCATCTCATATTGAAACTGAAAATATATTTCTAGAGGGCTTCACTCTTCTTTAATCTCCATGTTACATATATAGGAAGTAAAAAGCAATCAACCAACTCAATCTTGTTAGAACACACTTAAACACAACTCACACCCCACTAGCACATAGCTCCCACATAACACTAATTAATTATTCTAAATATTGTCTTATTTTTTTCGAGCTTGGTCCTGCCCATAGAGGTCCGGGCTGCTCAAATGCTATTGGTTGAGACTGGTGGAGATGTGGTGGTACCCTTAAATTAAGGGCATAATAGTCTTTTGCCTCCTTGGGATCACATTTTAAAGTAGAAAAAGAATACTTTGACACGGTTAAAGGAATCCACATTCATTTAACACGGCGTGGGACCCAATAATTGTCAATGTCATTAAGGATATATTAGTCATTTCAGTCCGTGGGCTGCTGCTGAGGTGGTTTTTGAGAGACTAAATGAAACGATGCATTTCAGTGAATTGGAGCTGCTGATTTGAAAATTTCAAAGGGCGACCATTTCATTTTGAAAGATGCAGTTTTAGTGCTAGGGTTAGGATTAGGAGAGAACACAAGAAAGAAAGAAAAAGAGAGAAGTCCATGGTTGCCACCGAAGGGTGGACATGATCGGAGAAGTTCTTACTGGCGAAGTCGAAGGCGAAGGAGAAGTTGTTACCGGTCGTGAACGGTGTGGAGCGCGGAAGGTTCGTCCCCTTTCTATTTTCTCCCCTTTGTAGTGTTTGAAGAATAGAAAGTATGAGGTTGTTCTTCCTTTCTACTTTTGTCATCATTTGTCTATGTTTTCTTTAATTTTTGATTGATTTTCGAAAACCTTAAACTAAAGGGGGAATGTTATGAGAGAGAGTTGCGGTAGGGAGAAGAGCAAATGCTGAATCAGTAACGAATTTGATAGCTAGTGAGTGAGACGCATTGAGAAAACAAGTTTGGTAGTTAGAGAGTCAACACAGGAGCAGAGAGTGAGATACATGAAATTTGAAGCTAAGGTTGAGGAAAAGGGGAAATCGAACAAGGTATGTGAAGTTAAACTTTCTGTTTTGTGATTGTTTACGCATGGTTGTTAGTCTCTTTTTGAATATTGTACACACAACGCATCCTTCATCCTACTTTAAACCATATCACATTTTTTTTAATTGAATGATCAATCATTGTACTAAAAAACAGAGACAAACGGTTAAAACTACATTAACCATGCATAAGACTCAAAAAAAGAAGAAAAAGTTATGGCTTAAGAGTTACAAAAGCTATCACAGTATCATAATAATTACACTTACTTCCATAAATCCACATACTTAAGTGCTTTTGGAAATGTGATTTCAGTGACTTTTTATTGAAGTTTATGAATGTTTTCGGATATAAAGTTGGAAAAGTTTAGTCTGTTATTAGAGAAAGAAACTTTGTATTCTCAGTAGAGAAGCTCTTGAAAGCACTTCTATTTTGAATCCAATCACACCCATATGTTTATGATAAAGTTTTGTACATATATATTCCAGTTATAATGAAAAAAAAAAGCAATGCATGATTAAGTTTTATTGAACAAAATTAAATCATGAGAAGAATATCTTCTTTCTCTCTAGTTATATGAATGTAATAATTTGTGAAACTTGCCTGTGGTGTGTCATTTACGTGTGTTTGAAGTCGATACTCGTGCATGATCCAATCTGATTTTATTCCATTGGGTGCTTGAGCTTTGTAAAAGACTAGGGTTTTCCTCATTCCTATGAAGTCATGCTTTGAATAAATTGCCTTGTTTCTTCCAGTTTTTTTCCAAAACCCTGCTGCAGTTTGTGTATTTGTGCGAGTTCCTGTTGGATAGTTGTTGTCTTTATGGCTAAAGAAGTACCATTCATTCTGCTCTTCTGTTCCTATTCTGCAAAGCTCTTCATATTTTCAAAACACCAAAATATCAGTGACTTTCTTGTTAAGTTTGAATTATACAATCCAATTTGACTGTTACCTTGAAGATCCCATGGGTCAATTTTATATAAGTCAACATCTTTTATGACATGTAGGAGAATCCTTCGTGAGGTAACTTTCTTCCACATTTAGTAGTCAACAAGTTCCTAATCAGTGGGGTGGAACCTATAACCGGGGGTAACATTAGAAAAACTATTCATATTGTCCCTCTTTCACTTTGATCCCTGCATGTAGACAATACATATATTTTAGAAAAGATCCACATATCAAGTGAATGTAGATGTTGGGTTAAAAGTAAGCCAATCTTGTATATGCAGATATATAGTGTGCTACTATCTTTAAACATAAGGTTGTGTTGTTCTAAGTAAATAAATCTAACAAAGGGTAAGAAATGCATGTAGAAGGTTTAAAACCTCTAAGTCCAATCATTAAAAAAATGATCAATATTAGACACTGAAGGTAATAATCACCTCTACTTAAGAACTAATGCATATGAATAATAATAGTGCACTGCAAATTGGTTATAAAAATTGTTGTGAAATATTTTAACATAACATTCACTTTATAAATCTGTTCTCAACATTAGGGTTTATTCCTTAGCTCGTTTCTGGAAGCATGCAGAGGATAATTTTTTAACCTAATTCACCATGAAGGACGAGAGAAAATAAAATTATTTCCATAATTTTGTTTACCTTTCTAACATAAGGTTTTACTTTTTACTCCTACAATTGTCTTCTTTTGAGGAATTATATTTACATATTACTTACTTTCATATAGAATTTTTACATGTATCATAAAATAATATTGCATATTTTATCTCATAAAATATTGTTTTTTGTTTGAAAGCATATATAAGATTAGTAACAATAGTTATAGATAACTAAGCTTAAATATTTCAATATTTCGTTAGCATAAAATGAAAGTATATTTCCTCATATATCTTGTATGCAATTACAATATAGCTAGCATGTTCCGCAAAAGATTAGCCTAAAATAATTAAATTATGCAACACAGATGAGGAAGACCATTATTTCTAAACGGAAATGTCTTGGAATAATTAACATAAAAGAGTAGAAACAGAAAATAGAATAACTATTGTACATGTTTGGCTAGTTATTTTTTGTCTGGTAAAAGCATAGACTATGCCACAATTTGTATTCCAAGTCCTGACCGATGTGAGATTTGATTCTGCAACCATTCTAGAATTTGTTGTGGTGTTTGAATTTTAACTAGTTACCGATTATCCCTTATAGGTTTTTGCAGAGAAGAATATCAACATCGAAATTCGGAGCTGTCATTGGTTAGTATTGCTTTGAGTTTATATTTTGGTAATTATAGCTTTATATTCCATGACCTTTTGACCATATGTTATAACTGAAGAAGGTTATTGTTTGTTCTGTACTTTATAGTTTGGTAATTATTGTAGGTTTGACTAACATTTTGCGTACTTAAGTTTTCAAACTTTTTTTTGTGTTGATATGTAATTATGGTGGAGGTTTTGATACTCTAAGATGGATAGATGTTGTTAATTTTAAAGCATAGCTCCTCTTGACATGTTATTTTGTTAATTGTTCTTCCTGGTTGCAAGTAGCTGGTGCAAAAGTTGTTTCCTGTGGAGATTTTTGTTCAATTAGTCAAGTATGTATTTCATTTCTATCTTTATTCCGACTATTGAGGGGAGTATTATGTATGACTTTTACCCTGTGATTAGAGGTTGAAAGAAAAGTAAAAAGACATTACGAAATTATTAAAATGGATTTAATGATGATTTATATATCAGGATTTCATTTTGAACCAAGTTTGATGACATTCTTTGATCCTTGCACTTGAGTTTATCTAGTTGAATAGGTCTATTAATGTTGATTCTGTCGGGCTGTTTACTGTTATAAAGTAGTCATCATCCAAGAAAAAGCAGCATGGTAGTGTGCTCCTTTGTGATGCAACATTCTGGTTTTGGAATCCACTATGAGTCTCATTCACCACTGTTCTTCAATATGCATTTTTAGGCTTAGCCCTCTGATGGATTTGAAATTGTGCAAAGTCTTCGTCAATATTTTCCATCTTCATCTATTTATTTGGTTTCTTTCCTTTTCTTGTTTTTGTCATCATTAATGATTACAAATATCCATGTCACTTGATGTTCCTGTTTGTTATTGGGGTATACCTCATTTGTGGTCATCATGTATGTTGTGATTCCACAATAAGGAGTACTACACTTATTATATATGAGTGGCAGACGAAATGAGATACGTGGAAAATATAATTATTATATATGCTCCTTTGAATGTGATTTTGTTGTGAGATGTGCCTATATATGTCTTTCATTTTAATCTTTTATGGCTTGAAGTCTAACTTGTTTATTTTATGGACATTCAGTACAAACCATAGAGATAGTTGGAAGAGTCATTATGGAGAAACAGGTTTGAATGCACATGATGATGTATTATGTTTTTAAAATTAATTTGGTGAAGTGGTTTGTTTGACTTATTCAATTGTATACTTTGATGTATAGGTTTATGCACAACATTGATGTAGGACAAAATACTTGGCACATGTGAACACATTATTAACAGATGTGCAAAAGACATTGATACAAACAACTCCTTTTGCATGGCTATTGTCCATTGATGTGGATGCCAAAATGAGTAGGACACTACTTTTAGAATTGTGTAGTAGATGGTCAGAGAGGAGGGGCAGGTTTGAAGTTAGGTCTATCTTTATTCCATTCACCAAGTTAGACCTTTGCTTAGGTTTAGGGGTTAGGGTTAATGGAGAGATGTTTAAGTTGTTTAAAGAGGAAGTTGATTGTCATACTAGGAGATTGTTTGACACAATTGATGTAAGTGTACATAATATTTATGAAGAAATTCAAAAGCGTATAAAAGGGGATGAAGTGGGTGATGTTTGTAGATTATATTTACTGTTAGGGTTGAGTGAGTTTTTCTTCCCAAATAGAGGTGGAAAAGTTCACTTAGGTTTATTTGAATTATTAGATGATTTATCGTGTATTGGAAAGTATAACTAGGGGTGTGTTATTTATGAGTATTTGGTTTCTAGTTTCTGTGATGCTGCATTGTGTGTGGGAAAGAGACAAAACAGATCACATTGTCATGTGGTTGGTTGTGTATTTGCATTACAGGTATATTTTGATGTTAGTTACAAAAGTTATTGTGTTATAATTTATAATTGTTAGTTTTTTGAAATTGAAGTTTGTATGTAACAGATCTGGGCAATGGAACATGTTTTATTTGGTCACAAGAAGTTGGCTAAAACAAATAGTTGTTTACCTAGAATCCTTCATTGGATACATGTTAAAGTTGGTGAAGTAGAAATTGAGAAAGCCTTTCTGTGTAATGAAGTGAGATTAAATTAAAATATGTTAAACCAATTGGATGTTTTTTAATTTGTATTGATTTTAATATGAATTTTGTGGTTATTTTGTTTTGTATAGGTCATTACTGAGGTATATGTAAGCAATGAAGAGATGTGTACTGAAATAGTTAAAGAAGGCTTAGATGGTCATCATAATGCTGGACTGAAGGAGAACTTGCAAAGGCGATCTATGACTGATATTGTTGCAGAAAATGAATCTTTGGTTGCTATCATTGTTGGCCAAGAGGCATCCATTGGCAAGCTTGAGAAAATGGTTGACAACCTACAAATGTTTGTTGCACAGAAGTGACAATGGGCTAATGATGTTGAGAATTCAAATTCAAAAAAAGATTGACATGTTAGTTGATGAATTTGGGACCAGTAATTCAAAGGAAGATTATGAGGTAGTAGTTTCATCTGTTGGGAAGTCAAATTCTAAGAAAGAGTCAGAGATTGAAGGTGATGATGTGGAGAAGTCCAATTCTGAGAAGGTTTTTGACGTTACACCTGATGTTGTTGGAAAAAGTTTCAATGAAAAAACTGGTGATGTTTTAGGTAATGAAGAGATGGATACTGAAAAATCTGACATGTACACGCATTTAAAAGCTCAACCTAGGAAGCGTGTTAGAAGTGTTCTTTTGAAAACCCCTTGGACAATATTAGATAGGAAAAATCGTAGCCGCATTGTATAGTTTATGAACTTGTTTATGTTACAATATTAGGTTGAAATGATAAATATTGTTACCAAACTCAAATGTTATTTTGAATTATGTTAACTGTTGTATTTTTTGATGAATAGAGGTTGAATCTATGATCCATTTGTAATTGTTATTGAGTTGTTACTTTTTCAGGTTGATTGAACTTCATCTCAGAATACGTAATTTTTTATGTTGTTTTTGTTGATAAGGGAAATTGAATTAACCATGTGCTTCATTAGAGATAAGCAATAACTGAAATAGTTTTGTACTCAATGTTGTAAATTACTAGATTTTGTGTTGCAGTAAGTGGTTATTTGTTTGAAAAGTTGTGGTTGGTTGTAACAGATATTGTGATGGAAAACCATCAAGAAATCACATTGGACCTCTTACTAGAGCCATGGCAAGGAAGATTCAAGAAGAAGAAGGATCACCTAACATTTTACTTCTATGGAAGGTTACTTATAAAAATCCTTCTTCTCTTAACTAAAGCACTTATACTTTGTTTTGTAGGAACTAATAAATCTTGGAGACCATGATTGAGCCATCCAAGAAGTTAAATCAATAAAGGCAAGCAAAGGAGCCAAAAAGGAAGGTGCTTGCGGAATAGGAAATGCACCAGCATTTTTCACCCGAGAGAAGACCAATCCACGTGACTTGGCTTATTTGGAATGAAGCATGCACCTTGCTGGCTGAGCTGGAATGAGGCATGGACCTTGCTGGATCAAAATGAATGTGCCTCTTATGCTAAATAATTTGAATTTAGGAGGGAATTAAATCAGAAATTAGGCTCCTCTTCACCTATAAATAAGAGGGCCTTTTCTTTGTATTTTCTCACTTTTGAGCTTAATGATATGCTGCAGAATTTGCTTTCCAGCTTTTGTGCTCTTAAGTCACCTTTGATTTACTACTTCTTCTCCTTTCCTCAAGCTTCCTTCCTCTGTAGGAAGGCCCTCTGAGCTGTGAGGCTTCACCCATACACCTCTCCTCCATTAAAACATTTCAAACATTTCACTGTTTTCATCATTCCGCTACACCTTCTTGCACTGCTGATTTCTTCTGGTATGGAGCTTCTGCCTGCATAATTCCAGCTGGGATTAGTCTCCATCAAGTGGTATCTAGAGCTCGGGTTGTCCGCGCAAACCATAGCTAAGTGCCTTTCCATTCTGCTGTTTGATTCTAGTCCATTTTGTGCTATTTCTGTTTTTGTTTTCAGTCCAGTTTGTGATGTTTCTGTTTCTGTTTTGTTGCTGTTTTCAATTCTGTATTGCTTTTCCAGTCATTCAATTTTAGTTTCCTTTGTGTTCTTATATTGTCCTTTCATTTTAATCGGTGAAACCTTCTTGTTTGGGTCCTTTCCAGCTTTACATTTCAATTCTGTATTGTTTTAAGTCATGTGCAAGTGAATATTGCAGTTTTAATTTTTGTCACTGCTTTAGTATTCTTTTCTGCTGGTTTAATTCATTTTGTTTGAGTTCAAGTGCTAGAAAAGCTTTAAATCAACCAAATAAGGCAATGAGAACATGTTCTAGCCTTGGTGATAGAAGCAAAAGCACTAGAAATTAATTCTGGTTTCAAATCTGCTCAAGAAATTCAAATATGGTTTTAAAATTTGAAATCTGTTTCAGCTGGTTTTATTTGATTCTGCTGCTTGGCAAAAATTTGTTTGCTGTTATTGGAAGTGGCTAAAGGTGTGGCAGACCATTAAAAGCAAGGAAATGCATCTAGCATAGCTTGGTTGCCTTAAAAACCAGTAGCCTTTGCTGTCCAGTTTTTCTGTTCCAACTTTTCACCGTGCTATCACATCTTGTTTGGTTTATATCAAGTTTAATCATACTAAGTACTGTAATTCTAGCTTAGTTCAATGTATTGAGACTTCTTTGAGTCATTTTTTCTTTGTTGTCCATCTTTGAATCCCTGGAAAACTGAATTTGGTTGGTTTAATTGATGTATTTTACTGCATAATTTGATATAACAGAGGTGATTTTCGGAATCTGTTGTTTCTGTGCTTTTGGAAAGCTTGAGCAAGTATAAATTGATGATTGAAAGTTGCTCATACTGTTCATTTGGTCAAAAATTATTTGATATGCAGATTTACATCTTGATCCAACATTTTTTGAATTAAATTGGAAGTGAACCAGTGATTTTTGGTTGGAATCATTTTCTGAGTTGTTTAAGAGTTTGAAAATGCTTAAAATCATCAAGCAAAGTTGTTTGGTCATTCACATGAGCTGTTGAATCACTTCCATTCGCTTTTGGGTTCAAAACCACCATTTTCAGTCATTTTTTTTGGTACAGACTGCTGTTACAGCCACTGTTTTGGTATTGTTGTGCATAATTATTTTTGGATTGTAGCATGAGCTGGTTCATTGTTTTTGATTGAAAATTAATGATCAAAATAAGTCAAAACAAGTGTTAAAAAGCCTGTTGAACCGTGCAATTCAGTTTCAAGTAGTTAAAAACCCCAAAACACAAAATCTGGTTTTCATTGGGGCATTTTAACAAACACTTTGGTAAAATATAAAACAGTTTGGTCTAGATGAGTTTGTGATCTGCTATTTCTATTTTTGTTGCTTTCTTAATCTGTTCTAGTGCCATTATTAGGTTCATTTTGAGTGCTTTCTGTTATTCCATCCCTGTCCCCATTTGATTTCCCCATTCTTGGCTTCCAAAAATTGTTAAACATTCAAAAATCTGGTTTGAAATTCTGGTGCAGTTTGCTAATTCTGTTTGGTGTGTTTTGAGTGGAATCTTGAGGTGCTGTGGTAACTATTGTGAGGCATCCAGAAGCAGAAACCTTCACCTACTGAGGTAGCATATTAGGAAGTGAAAAGGGGGCTGAAGTGGGAACAAAAAGGGAGCTTTTGAGCAGCTGTAACTCTGCTATTCCAACAGCTAAAGATACACTAGAAAAGCTTGAAGTGCAACTTGTTTTGGAGTAACAATCTGCAGCAGCAAGAGAGTGAAGCTTACATTGTTTTAGGCCTTCTTTTAATTTTGTTTACACCACATATCACGGAACCTTTGTTGTTTAAAGTTGATTTTCATTTCTTGGCTAAGTGACTTGGGAAAATGCTCTTGAAGCAATTCCAAGATCACATTTAAACATTGTAATAGTCCAATTTCGTTTTCTTAGTGTGGAAGTGTGTCAAGGGGCTCCAAGTGTCACTTGCATTTTCACTTAGGGCCGTCTAACATTTACATTCTTGCATCTTTATTGCTTTCTTTAATTTCTTGCTTAATCTTTTTGTTTTTTTTAAGTCTCCGTGGTATATAGGATTGCATAGCATTTAGTCAACCATTCTTTGGTTTTAGGTTCATTTCATAACATTTGAAAAGAATTTGAAGAATTTCTACTTAGAAACTAAGGTAAAAGATAGCTCTAAGGAAACTCTGGCTAAGGAAGAACTTGGTTTCTAAGCTTGTCCATTTGTAACTCACCTCTTCTTCCTGGGAGCTACTTAAAAACATCTTTTGCCTCTAGAATCTCTTTAGAATTTTTTTCACCAAAAACAAAGAAAGCTTGTGAAAATCTTTTCACTCATTACTTGTCAAATATTTTGAAAACTTTGTGAAAACCTTTTCCTTTGACAAGAATGAGTCAATCAAGTGTGCAAGGAAGTTTGAAACCCCATAGTGATAGTTCTTTAAGGGAGGAATTTGAGCAAAAATTTGAACAAAGGGATAGAGAGATTAGTGAGCTCAAAGACATGATTAGTCAACTTTTGATTAATCAAGACAAAAAAAGAGAGAAATCTTCCCATAGGAGAAGAGAAGAATCATCATCTTCTCATAGTGAGCTTGAGTAATATAGTAGTCACCACAATGATGACCACTACCAAATGCCTCCTAGAAGACATCATAGAGTTAGAGAGCACCATCCAAGAGAGCCCAAAATTGATCTTCCTTCCTTTCATGGAAAGGATGATGTGGAAGAATACCTAGAATGGGAAATGAAAGTTGAGCAATTGTTTGAGTGCCACCAGATAGATGATGAAAAGAGAGTCACCATGGCTTCTCTAAGTTTTCAAGGCTATGCCTTAATTTGGTGGACAGCCTTGGTCAATGATCATAGGCTAAGACACTTACCTCCCATCAGGTATTGGAATGAGTTGAGAACCGCCTTGAGAAGAAGACATGTACCAACCTATTATGATAGGGAATTAATGGATAAGCTCCACAAACTCCAACAAAGAAACATGAGTGTTGAAGAGTATAGGCAGAAAATGGAGTTGCTTATGTTGAGAGCTGGAATAAGAGAGGAATCAAGGATAACAATTGCTAGGTTCCAAAGTGGACTCAACTATGACATAAGAGATAGGGTTGAACTTATACCCTACAATGATCTCAATGAATTAGTCCAACTTTGTGTGAGGGTGGAGCAACAACTCAAGAGGAAAAGCTCCACTAAGAAAGATTACCCTCATAGTTCCAACCACAAGAAAGAGTACAAGAGGGAGGGTAGTCTAACCAAGCCAAGGTATGAAGAATTTAGAGAGAAAGAGAGAGGGAAAGAAAAATTCAAAGAACCTTCAAGAGATCATAAAAGCAAGGAGACTAAGTGCTTTAGATGTGGGGGAAAAGGGCACTATGCATCTGAGTGCAGCAATAAAAGGTCAACTTACATTCTTGAGCATGAGAGTGAAAATGAGGGTTCTTCATATAGTGAGACTGAAACAACCACTTCTGAAGAAGAAGAAACTTTACCTTGTGATGGTGACTTACTTATGGTAAGGAGACTCCTGGAAAGCAAACATGTAGAATTAGAACAGTCACAAAGAGAGAACCTATTCCACACAAGATGCAAAGTTTTGGAAAATACATGTTCAATGATTGTGGATAGTGGCTCTTGTTGCAACTGTTGTAGTTCTAGAATGGTAGAGAAGCTTGGCTTAACCACTACTCCTCATCCTAAACCTTACAAACTTCAATGGATCAAAGAGGATGATGGAATAGTAGTTAAAGAACAAGTAAGAGTACTCATTTCCATTGGCAAATATGAAGATCAAATTGTTTGTGATATAGTACCAATAGAAGCTGGGCACATATTACTTGGAAGACCTTGGCAATATGATAAGCAAGCTCTACATGATGGAGTCACCAACAAAATCACCATTCAACACAAGGGAAAGAAAATTATTTTGTGTCCTCTTACACCTTCACAAGTAAGAGAGGACCAAATAATTCTTAAAAAGAAGTTAGATGGAGAAAAGAAAAGTAGGAAAGAAAGAAAGGAGAAGAGCATAACCCATGCCTCAAATAAAGAAGTTGTCCAACCACAAACTTTGAACATTTCTAAAAATCTTTTTCTTGGACAACCTCATTTTCTTCTCTATTGCAAAGAGGCATTTGTTTCAATCACTCAAGAACTTGGTTCTCTACCAAAGGGGTTGCAAAAACTTTTAAAGGAATTTGATGATGTATTTCCCAAAGAGGTACCAAGTGGATTACCACCTTTGAGGGGAATAGAACATCAAATAGATTTGGTGCCTGGGGCAAGCCTACCAAATAGGCCAGCCTATAGAACCAACCTCATGGAAACAAAAGAAATAGAGAAACAAGTTAATGAATTATTGAACAGGGTTAAATATGTTTTTAGTCCCTAAACTATTGGTCGTTTCTGGTTTTCGTCCCTCTTTCAAAGTAAGGTACAATTTGGTCCTCATTCTTTTCGAAACGTTCGTTTTAGTCCTCGAAATTTTGGTTTTAGTCCTCATTTGTTGCTAAATGAGGACCAAATTTTTAAACAGTGTTTAGTTTTCGAGGACTAAAACGAACGTTTCGAAAAGAATGAGGACTAAATTGTACCTTACTTTGAAACAGGGACGAAAACCAGAAAGGGCCAATAGTTTAGGGACTAAAAACATATTTAACCCTTATTGAACAAAGGATGGATCCAAAAGAGTCTAAGTCCTTGTGTTGTGCCTGTGTTGTTGGTCCCTAAAAAGGATGGAACTTGGAGAATGTGTACAGATTGTAGGGCCATCAACAACATAACTGTCAAGTATAGACACCCCATTCCTAGGCTAGATGATATGCTGGATGAATTACATGGAGCAAATCTTTTCACCAAAATTGATCTCAAAAGCGGATACCATCAAATAAGAATTCATGAAGGAGATGAATGGAAAACTGCTTTTAAGACCAAGTTTGGTTTGTATGAATGGTTAGTCATGCCCTTTGGCTTGACCAATGCTCCAAGTACATTCATGAGATTAATGAATCATGTCCTTAGGGAATACATAGGAAGGTTTGTAGTGGTCTATTTTGATGACATCTTAATTTATAGTCAAAGTCTTCAAGAGCACCTTAACCATGTCAAAGAAGTCTTGCTTCTTCTTAGAGAACATAATCTCTTTGCCAACTTTGACAAATGTACTTTTTGTCAAGAAAGTGTGTTTTCCTTGGTTTCAAAGTTGGAAAAGAAGGTGTACATGTTGATCCAGAGAAGATCAAGGCTATACAAGAATGGCCAACCCCTAAAAATGTAGGAGAGGTGAGAAGTTTTCACGGGTTAGCAAGTTTTTATAGAAGATTTGTGAAAGACTTCTCTACCATAGTTGCTCCTTTAAATGAACTAGTCAAGAAAGATATGCCTTTTCTTTGGGGTGATAAGCAAGAGTTGTCTTTTGAGACTTTGAAACACAAGTTAACTCATGCACCTATTCTAGTTTTGCCTGATTTTTCCAAAGCCTTTGAACTAGAATGTGATGCATCTGGGGTAGGTATAGGAGTTGTTTTAATACAAGGAGGACATCCCGTAGCTTACTTTAGTGAAAAACTTAGGGGGCCTACCTTGAACTATCCTACCTATGACAAAGAGTTGTATGCCCTCATTAGAGCTTTAAAAACTTGGGAGCATTACTTGGTAACTAGAGAATTCATCATACACATTGACCATGAATCTCTCAAGTACATTAAAGGGCAAGCAAAGCTAAACAAAAGACATGCAAAGTGGGTGGAATACCTTGAGCAATTTCCCTATGTCATCAAACACAAAAAGGGGAGTACTAATGTTGTTGCGGATGCTTTATCTAGAAGACACACATTATTAGTAACCCTAGGATCCCAAATATTAGGATTTGATGACATAAAAGAGTTATATGAAAATGATGAAACATTTGCATCCACTTATTCATCATGTCTTAAGAAGCCTTTTGATGGATTCTATCTTTCTGAGGGGTATCTTTTTAATAAAGGAAAACTTTGTATACCCCAAGGATCCATTAGAAAACTTCTTATCAAAGAGAGTCATGGAGGAGGACTCATGGGCCATCATGGAGTTGATAAAACTCTAAAAATTTTGAAAAGTAAATTTTATTGGCCACACATGAGAATAGATGTTCAAAGGCATTGTTCTAAATGTATAGCTTGTTTACAAGCTAAGTCCAAAATTATGCCTCATGGACTCTATACACCTCTTCCTATAGCTAATACCCCTTGGGAGGACATAAGCATGGACTTTGTCTTAGGATTGCCAAGAACTCAAAGGGGGTATGATTCTATATTTGTGGTAGTAGATCATTTTAGTAAAATGGCTCATTTTATACCCTGCCACAAAGTAGATGATGCTAGCTATATCTCTAGACTCTTCTTTAAAGAAATAGTGAGATTGCATGGCTTACCCAAAACTATAGTGTTTGATAGAGATGTGAAGTTCCTAAGCCATTTTTGGAAAACTTTATGGGAAAAGCTTGGAACTAAACTTCTATTTTCTACTACATGTCACCCACAAACTGATGGGCAAACTGAAGTAGTAAATAGATCTTTATCTACATTATTAAGGGTAATATTAAGAGGTAATAACAAATCTTGGGATGAACATCTACCTCATATTGAATTTGCTTATAATAGAGTAGTCCACAAGACTACTAATCTTTCTCCTTTTGAGGTTGTTTACGGTTTTAACCCTATCACACCTCTTGATTTACTACCTCTTCCAGAATCATCTTCTTTTCTTCATAAAGAAGGTGCTTCTAAAGCGGAGTTCATCAAGAAGTTACATGAGAAAGTCAAAATCCAAATTGAAAAACAAACTCAAAAATATGCAGAATACAACAATAAAGGAAGAAAGAAAATAGTTTTTGAAAACGGAGACCTAGTTTGGCTTCATTTGAGAAAGGAAAGATTTCCCTCTCAAAGGAAGTCCAAACTTAGTCCAAGAGGAGATGGTCCATTCAAGGTGGTCAAAAAGATAAATGATAATGCATACATATTAGACCTTCCTGAAAGTTATGGTGTCAGTCCTACTTTTAACATCTACGATTTAATTCCTTTCACAGGAGATGATCAACAGGATGAAGCAGATCTGAGGACAGATCCTTTTCAAGAGGGAGGGTCTGATGGAAAACCATCAAGAAATCACATTGGACCTCTTACTAGAACCATGGCAGGGAAGATTCAAGAAGAAGAAGGATCACCTAACATTTTACTTCTATGGAAGGTTACTTATAAAAATCCTTCTTCTCTTAACTAAAGCACTTATACTTTGTTTTGTAGGAACTAATAAATCTTGGAGACCATGATTGAGCCATCCAAGAAGTTAAATCAATAAAGGCAAGCAAAGGAGCCAAAAAGGAAGGTGCTTGCGGAATGGGAAATGCACTAGCATTTTTCACCCGAGAGAAGACCAATCCACGTGACTTGGCTTATTTGGAATGAAGCATGCACCTTGCTGGCTGAGCTGGAATGAGGCATGGACCTTGCTGGATCAAAATGAATGTGCCTCTTATGCTAAATAATTTGAATTTAGGAGGGAATTAAATCAGAAATTAGGCTCCTCTTCACCTATAAATGAGAGGGCCTTTTCTTTGTATTTTCTCACTTTTGAGCTTAATGATATGATGTAGAATTTGCTTTCCAGCTTTTGTGCTCTTAAGTCACCTTTGATTTACTACTTCTTCTCCTTTCCTCAAGCTTCCTTCCTCTGTAGGAAGGCCCTCTGAGCTGTGATGCTTCACCCATACACCTCTCCTCAATTAAAACATTTCAAACATTTCACTGTTTTCATCATTCCGCTACACCTTCTTGCACTGCTAATTTCTTCTGGTATGGAGCTTCTGCCTGCATAATTCCAGCTGGGATAAGTCTCCATCATATTGTGTACAAGAATAAAATGATGTAACTGATTTCAAGTGGTTTGATAACAATAGTTGAGTAAGCAGTTAATGTGCATCCCAATATTTGGGTAAAGGGAATGGTATTATGCACAATAATAAATTGGTCATTTTAAATGCTCACTCTTTTTGCTGCAGTTAATGGTTATTTTATTGAAAATTTGTGGTTGATCCTCACACATATTTCGTTCAACAATAAATTGATCAACCTTATTTCTATTCGTTCGATATTAAGGTTTGATTAAGTAGTTAATGTGCATCGCGTGATGTGGTCAAATGGACTGGTATTTGGCAGAATAGTTATTTGGTCATTTTAACTGGTTTGATTATTTGGTTCAGTAAGTGGTTATTGAATTACAATTTTCTGGTTAGTTGTCTCAGACATTTTGTACAAAAATAGAATACTTCAAATGAATATAATTGGTAGAGTATAAATAGAACATTTGGGTACAATGATTGTAAATATGACATTCATTTTCACCATATATTTTAAATCACATGACCCAAAAAAATGTAACAACATAGATATGAGGAATCGAATCCTAAATGTGAATATTGTATTTCAAAATACATTGTCAATATTAGTTGTGGACGATTGCGTGTTTTGCATGTCATTGTGTAATGATGTCAGCAGTGACATGAACCCAATGGATTGCACAACTGATACTTGCATGACAGAACAAGTGTATAAAATGACATTTAAATATATGCACGACTTACTAAATGTTAAATCAATAAATTATGAAAATGGAATTCAATCTTACCAGTCCAATTGAGTTGGATGTTGTGTAATGTGTGTTGAGTGTGACATTAATGTTGTTGCTCAATGTTATATTTGGTACGTCCATCATTGTTTCCTTTATGAGTAGTCAATATGAAGTTAGTTTAACTTGCATTAGTTTGGAAATTTTGACATAACCAAATGATTATTGCAACTAATAACGGTAAAAATTAATAACATAATTACTTACACCAATATCAATGGATGTTTGATTAGTGCCTTTTGTTGATGGTTTCTTCCTTTTTATTCTCTCAGTTGTTGACTTCAACCTTCTGTCTTATGTCGACCTTTCGCTTGATAAATTTAGGGTTTTGGTTTTGAACAGTGTTTGTACTGGTGTCTACATCATGGCCTATGTTACTATCATACAGGTGTTCTTCTTGTATGTGGCTGTTGTTGTCGACGTATGGTGAAGGTGAAATTTGTAGGCCATGCTTGTTTATAAATGAACTAAGGCTGTCAACCAATAATTGTGTCATGTGTACTGACTCACAGGCAATCTCAACAATATTTCCAAAACTCTTTAGTAAGTTATCATATCGTTCAATATGTGGGTCATTTTCCTTGTTGTTGTATGTTGCTCTAATATACCTGTGCTTTCTGCGAACATTTTTACACCATCTTGTGAGTATGTACTTAGCAGGAACCTCTGTTACTCGCTCTTGGGCCAAAACACAAACACAATGTCTACATATAATGCCCCTAAACTCAAAAAGCAAACAACTACAATTAACATCCATTGTGTCTCGCTGAAATGTAACCATGAATGCCCTCTCTTCCCTTATTTCATTATGAATGAAGTCCTCCATGACTTTGTACAGTGACGAATTATCTTCTACCACAACGCCATCAACGAAACAATTAATTTTACCTCTAAATTTTGACTGTATTTCTGTAAACTTAGCATGTGTGTAATGCTTTTGGAATTGCTGCTCTATGAGTGATTGTGAACCACATGCAAGAGTTGGGTTTAATGACGTGAAGTCAGCTTGGGTCTCTTTCTTTATCTTGTGTTGTAGTGCATTTTCGTATTGTTTAACAAATTCTTGAAGAGTAGTGCGGGAGTTAATATATCCATCAAAGAATGCATTCATGCTCTCGCTTCTTTGAGTTGTTGACATGCCAGCCCAAAAACTGTTTCTCAAGTAACAAGGAACCCACCTACGTCGTTCTTCGTAAAGTGAAGAAAGTCATTCATTGGTGTGAAGTGAAAAGGTTGTTATCATCCTCTCCCATCCATAAACAAAATTATCAACTGAATCAGAATTGTACACAACTTGCTTAAGTTGGCTCTTGATATCATTGTAAGCTGCATAACCTTGTTTCTTCATTGCTTTGCACTGATCCATAACAATTCCTTCGGGTGGTCTATTGGACATGCACCGAAGCCATGAATTAAATAGCCAAACAAATGAATTTGTGTCCTCTGAACATAACAAACCACAACCTAACAATATAGATTGGCCATGATGATTGACAACAATGAAAGGAGCAAATGGCATGTCGTACTTATTCGTTAAGTGTGTTGTGTCAAAAGATATGACATCACCAAAATACTCACAAGCTACCCTTCTTCGTGCATCAGCTCAAAACACATTAAGTATGCGGTTGTCGTCATCCATATCAATGTCGTAAAAAAATCCTTATTTAATTCCCTCATGGAAGAGAAATGGTTTAAGAGTGTCTTAGCATCACCATCTTTTGATAAGGCTCTTCTTTGTTTGGCCATATAATTTCTAACATCGTGTTCGAAAAACTCCATGTTCTCATAACCTCATGTTGCAAAAACCAAGGACCGAAAACTCTTGTTAATCCTAACTCCTGCTTCGGCATTCAAGTCTAGATTTCTTTTGACATTGAGATTCATTCTTTTATTGCCTTAGAACAATCTGGACTTTGTTGGACTAAGATCATGACTATGTACATCATCAAATCCTGAAATGTACCAGTTATCATCTCTTTTCAATACAATCATTCGAGCTGAACAATCATTAGCACATGTTGGACGTCCAATCATTTGATTCTAAATGGGGGAGACATATTTTCCAGCCCTAGAACACACCATCATGAAGTAACATAATTCGTTCTTGTTGTTCTTCCTTGAACTCCTTGTACGAATTCCAAAACTGTATTTGTATGCTCCATGTTCCTGAGTTTCCTACATTTAATCAATAGAAAAATGATTACTACTTACTGCACTAATTAATATGGTCATTCATATTCAAGAAAATGAATTTTGTATATGTCCATAACCATTTAAATAAATAACCACATACCGATGAACAAATAATCACTTACTGCACCATTAAATGTTGTTCATCAATGTCAATTTCTTTCGAAGATGTATTTATATGTCTTCCATCTACCTCTTTTTTCTACATTAATGGAGTACAATAAATATTACTAAAAAGTGGACTAATGAATGTCATCCTTGCTATTCAACTTCATCAATCTTGTACATGTACATAATCATTTGAGGAAATAACCAAATACGAATGAGAAAATAACTATTTACTGCACCATTAAATGTTGCTCATCAATGTCAATATCATCCGAATATGCATGTATAATGTTCATGTACTTTGTTTAAGCACATTAATTGAATACACCTTTTATTGTCAATTATTGGACTAATTAATATCGTCCTTCATAAATTTAAGTTAATAATTTTTCTATATGTACATAACCAGTTTAACAAATAACCACATACCAATGAGGAAACAACCATTTACTGTACCGTTAAATCTTTTCAAACGTACACTATGCAATGATTTCTGTCACACTGAACATTACACACCATTGTCCCATCTCTATGAATTAAAAGGGGGTATAAATTCAAACATCACACTGAGAACTATATCAGAAATACAAGGAAGATGACAAATATCATTCCCAACAATAAATAATGTGAACAACCTTCTGAGCAACTCTAAATGTTTTTGAATTTGAATAGAAAGTTGTAATAACTTACCTATTTAATAAAACTGCAATGGTTGTTGAGATTAATGCACTTCAATAAATGAGTCTGAGCTCTCCCCATTCAGTCATCTCGTCTCCTACCAATATTGTGGTTTATGGTTGGGTAAGAATTTCATTGAGTTGGAAACAACATTGTCACTACCTTTCATTCCAATCCTAAAACGAAAAAAATGTGTGGGTCATTAAGTTTTGGCAGAGGCATTAAATGGACTGTCATTGCATGACTTCTATCACAAGAAATCACAATTAATGCTTCGTAGGGGCATTTATGTAATTGCACAATTCTCTTATTAAAAACTATGGTTGGGTAGGAATACTAAACATTTCACTGGAAGGGAGGCACAATATTCGCGCTTCAAGGTATGCCCAATTTTAAGGTTTCATTTCCTTCACCCCCAACTAATTCTTTGCTTATGGATTTTATTTGGTTATGTCCACATCCTCTTCATTTTTAATTTTGTGAAGAACAACACAGACCTTCGTTGTTGTATCCCCGGTTTTGAAATTTCCCCCAATTGTTTGCTTACCTCAGACATCCATTTACTTAGTTTATATCCAGTTCCTCTTCAATTTTGTGTTTTTCTCATGCACATGTCATAGGATTTAGGGTCATAGGGGTGTAAGATACAACCTGAACGGTATACAACAACGGAATCAAATGGTACCTAGTGGGACCGAAAGGTAGAAAGGGGGGACCGAACGGTGCAGAGGGCGGAACCGAACGATAGACAACCATATGCTATAATGTTGTGGTTACATTTCGTTCTCGGTAATCCAATACTTTGCTTAGGGAATACATCATTTTAGTTTGTTTAACTTGATTTTTTCTTCAATTTTTTTTTGTCAACACCAACAGAACCCAATGGAGTCATGTGAACAACTTGATATTGATGAAAGTGATCTTGATGGTTTATTCGCCATTGCAATTCTAATAATAGTGTCATCTTGGGCCCTGCTGGTGTCACTGAGGCAACTATGCTTAACCGACAAGTGAATGAAAACATTCCAACACAAGAATTTTTGACTGACATAGGTAAAGCTTGTTTTGATCGTGACTTCACTTCCAATGCTTGGCTGTGGGCTGAAAAATTCATTGACATCCATGGTAAGTACCCTAATTGGGAGATGTTGATAGACTTTTTGTAATTTGCTAGTTTAGGAAGATTATCGAAATAATAATTTCATTTCAGGATTGTTGGTTAAACATGAGGTTGAACATATCTCAACCCTTGATTCATTAAGAGGAACTTGTAAGGTATCTTTGTTGCGATGTCTTGTTAAAGCTTGTGAACATAACGAACTGGGTGACATGAAAATAACAATTCGGGTTGGTTGATGCATATTTACTCTAACTACCATCTTCAAATATTATTGTGGAAAATGATCCTCTTTCTTAACAGGATCCAACAGGGACTGTAAAAGCAAGTGTTCACCACAAGGCCATTGATCATCCTGAAATAGGTGTACACTTAAAAGTTGGAAGTGTGATAATCCTACAAGATGTAAATATATTTTATTTTCATAAATAATTAGCTATTGACCTTATATTCCCACATCAATATATGGAGTCAACCAATAATGTTTGAACAGGTTGCAATTTTTTCACCAATACGCGGAACATATTATCTTAACATAACTCTGAGGAATATTGTTAAGGTAAAGATTTTTTTGAACAGTTGTGTATTGTACTGTCATATATATCGTGAACTTTTTTATGACTTTGAATGATAGTCTCGGATTGTGCAGGTTTTTGGAAGTGATATTTGCTGCCCAATTGATGACCTAATATGTCTATCAATACCAATTGATACCAACAAGCCTCCAACACGTTCTGTTGATGACATCCTATCCAAATTGATTCCACCTCTTCACAACGACAAACCTGAAGGCAGTAGATGAAAGAAGAACAATGAAAATGCAACAACTTCAAAACTTTCATAATTTGCTTCCTTGTATTTCAGATTTATCGTTCTTGTTTGTTGTCGAATATTGTGCGTGATTACATGAATGTGTTATGTAGTAAAATTTGTGGACTACTAAAGTTAGCTTGATCAATTTGTTGTTGCATTAAGTGTTTATGTAATGTCCGTTATGTTATAAGGTTTATATGATGTTCATTTGCTGAAAAACAAAATTTCATAAATTGGTGCAGTACCTGGTTATTCCTTCTTCATTATGTGGTTATATATGAACGTAGTTCTGCACAACTTACAAAATGTCTAATATGAAATCAATTCTCATCCAATGTTGCAGTTCAATAAGTCTTAAACCATAATAGAATGATTAAACAACAAAGTACAATGCTTACACTAAATAATTATAAGCAGCCCAAAACAATCAGGGACAAATGCCACAACTGAGTCCAAAAGAAGTAATGGTCTAGTAAGTGGTTATGTATTAACTGTTTTGTGGTTATTTGTTACTGTTATTATGTACAGAAAAAAAATCCTTTTTTTTCACTAAGTTCTTATGAAATGAAGGGTATGTTGTTTACTAAGAAATTGGTTATATACATGAAATGTAGTAGTTCTTAACGACACATTTTCATCACATTTGTGGTTGTAGTAACTGGTTATGTTGTTGGACCTATGTGGTTATTTCTGATACAATAAGTGGGTATATGGACAACTTTATTTGGTTAATTACTGAATTGATTATGTACAACAATACAAGTGTTCAAATTCAATTTAAATGTTAAAAAAAATTTCGTACAGTAAGTGGTTATATGTTCAGTTTTATATGGTTATTTGCTCAATAACTTATGTACACTATATGTTCTACTAATTTACTTAATAACTTATATACACAAAATGGATATTGGTCATTGAAACCTTTTAATTCACACGTGCTGCAACTACATTGGACATTGGTGGTAGTAGTACATAAGTAATGCAATTTGTGATTGTATATTATACATACTAAACAACTTCAAAAACAATAACAAAAATTGTATCATATTCTATCATATTCCACCAACTTCATTACAAGTTCTATCCCTTCTTTAGTGTCTTCAAATTCTTCATGTTGTCGTACTTCATGACTTCTTCATTTGCTATAGCATTCCACAATTCTTCATTATTGTACTTCTGTGAAGATTTCCTTCATGTAATACCCAATCACAAACCGTTTGTTGTTGAATAAGTTGTAATTGCTCCTGCATTGATATTACAGTTGTGAAATATTACAATTAATAACCTCTTATCATAAACCACATAAAACAATACAAACATATACTTAAAGAAGACCAACCGTTGTGTAATCGGGCATTTTTTTGCCATCAAATTTAGGTTGGTTGTCCCATAACTCCATATATTTCATCACCAACAAACCACAATCATACCTACACATTAAACTAATATTAGAAAGATTACATATATGAGACAACCCAATACATTGGTTATGGATAAGGTCACTAACGTATTTGGTTGGATTGACAAATCTTCTTTAATGACCTTCAATTGTCGCTCCTTACAATTTGTTTCATTATCAATCATATTGAATAACTCTTGCAAACAACCAACCTTACAAATTTGTATTCAACACATTCAATATTATTGTAAAGTTTTTACTCTAAAATAATACTTTCATCAAAAGAACAAGACTACAAAACAACTTCTCTTACCATTGCCTTATCAATAACATATCTGGTCTGCTTCTTATGACCAAGAGAATATAAAATAAACAATTCCCTTAATTGGCAATTGACACAATAGCACCACCAATGGTCATCACCCACAGTGGGCACAAACAACTAAAGAACCACAACCACAAAGATCAATATAGTGAACAAGACATGTTATGATAAAGGTATAGGTTGAAGTACTTACAAATTCAGAAATTAACAAATGATTCAATGAAGAACTTTGAGGTTGGAAGAAATGATGGTAATATGTTGCTTGCAATAATTCTCTTTTTTTTAGGAATCTTCATTCTTTCAATGATCATTGTCTACAAAAATTGCATCAATAACATTAGTTCTAACATGTGTACTTCAGTAAGGTGAAACATCAATGAATAATTAACGTACCGCAAAACGCAAAAAATGGATTGAAACAGCATCGAGTAATCATTCCTGATTTATGCAATTGATTGTACACAGTCATCGCAGTCGCAAACAACATAACCTACACCAAAAGTTCATAACCAATCATTGAATATCCTTTTCACATTTATATTTCATTAATATAAAATAATGTAGATATTTTGAATCCTAACCATTCTATATACTCCTCACATAGTACTTGTACACAACGCTTTTACCTGACTACTTACATGGTATTACAAAAAAAATTGTCTCTTGGATATCGTAATAACCAACCGATACAAATAATGATTTCAATTTTTCGGGTATTTGAACTTACGATGTTATCAATTTTTGCACGAGGTCGAAAGCATTGCAAGTCTCCTCTAGCTAAGATGTTGTTAGACACCTCCACAAGCGCTCTATATACAAAACAAATTCATCATAAATTTCAATTATAAAAACATTTATACATCATTTAATTTATTTTTGTAACCATTGTGTTATGTATAACTTACACATCACCATCATTAGAAAGCAATGAAGTGTAGGTGGTGTAAACACTTCCAAATCAATGTTCTCATGTCTGGAAGCTCCCTCCATACCCACATCCACAAAATTGACAATAGATAAATCATTCGTTTTGTCATATGTGGATGATCCCTCCATACCATCATTAAAAGATGACATTTCATTGAGAACCTCTTCTTGAAGACATCTTATTTTCATTTCTAACTCATCAAGTCGTTCTGCATGCTAATCAACTCTTCTCCTCAACACTTTCTCCTCTTCCACAACTCTAGCAAACTCTAAGTTCTCATCATTTGACTCAGGATTACTTTTCCCACCGTAAGATTGTGATTCATTTATTTCATCATTATCTAATTGCTCTTCAGACAAGTAGCATTCCCACAATATCTTCAAAACAAAATAGAATTTTACCAACGCTAATAAATCATATTAAGTAAATAACACAACAAATCTGAGGATTATATAAAAAAATATGGAATTACCTCTGTTTGTTGAAAAGTTAATTTGATTCTTTTCCTTTTATCTTTAATAACAACCCAATGAAGAAATCGGGGATAAATACACCCTTCACCAACATAATACAAACTGATGTGTTCAACAACCTACAACTGTAAAGTTCATCACAACAGTTATAACTCTTTCAAAAAAATATCATCATTTATTTCCTAACATTTAAATAAATGAATGTATAAACATACCTGCAAAAATATTGCACTCCCAGCTATGTGTATAACTTCGTGGTAAGATCTGCGATTGTATTTATCGCATGCCCGATTCAAACTACTTACTATCAAACCATGTACAACATCACCCGAGTTGTATATATTTAGATTATTAATGTTATCTAGTTTACTAAAAGGGACAATATTTATCACATTACTATTCGTAGCAAAATAAAATGCTCCAAAACCTAACAAAATATACAACCTACAAAACATGTCAACACTTTTTTTGGATTTAAATGTCTTATGCGGCATCTTTTCCATTATACTTAAAACTGTGATGTCCTCATCCTTAAACAAGTCATTGACAATGCCACCAACATCATTCTCTAAATCAACACTCTCACCAACATTAGGTAAACCAAAAAAAAAAAACTTCATCAACTCTAAAAGGCACTAAATTCTCCCTAATCCTAAACGCCTTATGAACCATGTCCCACCTAATAATTAACTCTATAAGAATGGGGCTAGAAATAACCATATTGTCAACCATATCCACCAACCACTTGAAAGGTGTCGACTTTAAATGTTCCTTTTGAAAGGATGACAGACAACCGTTCACTTGAACTATATGTTGTGTCTGGACTCGATGCCTAACTCTAAGTGAGGCCTGCAGGTATAAATCAAACCATATGTTACTTAATTGAATACAACAATGTGCATATTCAATATTAAATTATTAAAATTTAACCATACTTACCATTTCACTAACTTCTTTGTCAATATAACTATATCCTACAAATTTATCAAAACAAAATAAAATTGATTGTATAATACTATGTATCTCACTTGACAGTCACATGTTCAAATTAATAAATTGGTTAAATACAATGTATCTAACTAATGCATGCATAAAGTGGACCTGTGATATTAAAATTTGAACATTGACCACTTACTGTACCAAAAAATACAATGTATCTAACTAATGCATGCATAACTGACCATATCACCACTTACTGCACCAAAAAATGTGAACATTGATATTCAATATAAAAACTTTATAGTTGTACAAAACCCGATTTACAAATAACCACATCCGACTAACAAGATAACTAGTTATTGCAGCTCATTACTCAACTAATGCATGCATATAGTGGAACTGTAATATTAAAATACTACCAACTACATACGCGACTTATGGTGCAGATCAAACTACCATACACGAACAATATGGAAAGTGTAATAATAAAGTGGTTGGTCAGCTTTTCAATTCAGATATGCCTTTTATAATCATCAAATCATTTTTAATCCAAAACTCTATTATCACTTTACTTTCAATCAAGATGACAGTGAACCTGAAGAGGTGAGGAACTTGGTGCAAGGCACTGTCCTTCTTACAGGGAACTTTAATGTGTCAGATTTTGTTTGGTTCTTGTGGGAAGAGGAAGAGATGATGATCAAATCAAGGATCTACTTCATGTGTAATTAGACATACATGAAGATGAGAACTCTGACATAAAATTGACAAAAGAGAACATAAAGGCCTTCATCTTGGTAAGTCCACTTTCTGTGGCTAAAATTTGGTTGATTTCAATTTGAAGAAATTTTTGTGTTGGATCCAAAATTTGTGGAACATGAGAAAACTGATGATGTACTTGTATAAATTTTGCAGCACGTATTTATGGCAGGAATAGGCACTGCAGCCTTGACAATCGTATGGGCTCTGACTGAGTTTATCAACCATCCAGATGTGATGGACAGAGCAAGCCAAGACATTGATGGTGTGATTGGAAGTGGTAGATTAGTAGAAGAATCAGACTAGGAGAACCTATAGTCAAAGAAACGCTGAGGATTCCACCAAAGACTCAGTTGTTTGTTAATGTGTGCGCAATTGGTAGGGATCCCAACCACTAGGAGAACCCACTTGAGTTTATACCAGATAGGTTTCTTAATCAAGAGGGAAGTGGTAAGAGCCCGTTAGATGTGAGGGGACAATATTTTCATTTGATTCCATTTGGGAGTGGAAAAAGAGGTTGTCCTGGAACTTCACTGGCTTTGCAGGTTGTACAGGCCAACCATGCTCCTATGATTCAATGCTTTGAATGGAAGGTTAAAGGACAAAATGAGACTGTTGACATGGAAGACAAACCTGGGTTAACTCTTTCAAGGGCTCATCCATTGCTTTGTGTTCCCTTGCCTAGGCTTAATCCTTTTCCTCCCCTATCATATACTCTTCACCATAAATTTCACATAGCCCATCTATGCTTTTCAAAATGAAAAGGTGATACGATGTCGTTGAGGCTATCAAATTAATACTACTTTTCAAGGCAACTTCAGTATTGCCAAGTAGTATTTAAGAAAGTAGATAGGCTTAACGTAACCCTGAGTCGTCTCCTAACGAACACGAAATTGCTTTCGAATATCTGACTCTTATGAATGTTATGCAATGCTTAAAAGTAATGGTTGTAGAGTGTTTAAAGAATAAATAAGAAACTTAAAAACAGTTATGATGAAATAGGCTAATTCCACTCCTTTTCCAAGATATATTCATCATTGGTTATTCACAAATAATTGTTCAATTGATTATTATTTAAGTTTCAAATTAATTAAAGTACATTCTTAATTAATTTAAGGGCGATCATGCATTTAACCAAAGTAAATTCTCAATCAAATGCAAAACCTTACTAGATTATTCACAATAAATTCAACCAAAGTACATTCTCAATCAAATTTTATTGTGTTTAATCATGTCTATTCTTAAATCTCCTAACCAAATTAAAAGCCAATCAATCAAAGTAAATTCTCAATGGATTATAGTTGAAATTATTACTAATCAATCAAAGTACATTCTCAATTGATAGTAAAAACCATTTAATCATATGAAACTTCCTAAATTAAATCAAAGTAGATTCTCAATTAAACCTAGAAACCCTAGAACTCATATAATCAATATGCATGTAGATTCAAACATATTATGATGCAAAAATCTTTGCTTTTAATTTGATAGAGAGATGAAAGACATAGAGAGAGAACAACTTAAATCAATAATCAAAATAAACAATTGCATTAACTCAATCTAACCTTAGAATCCATAATGGAATTACAGCAGAATAGCCCTAGATGCTTAGCTCTCCATGAATGGAGTTGAATACAAGATGAAAGAAAAGTGAGAGGAGTATGAGAGAATGAATGAATTAAGTGAAGTCCCTTCGATCTCTTTATATAGGGCTTGATTGGGCTTGGACTCTGAGTATTCAGTTGACAAAATCTTTTATCTTATATCTTCCAAATAACTAAAAGATTTAGACAATTATAACATTATTTGGAAGATATTTTCTGTTGATATTCCCAAATTAAATTAATTCAACAACTGAATTTTATCTTTTAGCTTTTCTGACTTTCCAAAATTGTACAAATACCCTGAAATTGTCTCTATCTGCACTTTAGCCCCTTCTGAATTTCTAAAATTGCAAGAAAGCCTCTTAGTTGACCAGACTTTGACCAAAGAAGGCTTATTGACCAGGTTTGACCAAAGGAGGACGCGCCCAATGGGAGCTCGACACATGTCAGGCTCCTCCCTACCCAAAATTAGGGTTCAGAATTGGGGAAAGGGCTTCCCCCTACGTTCCCGCTTCCGCCGCTGTGGAGAAGAAGCTCGTGGTGGCCGTTTTGGATGCTGGCTTGGAGGAGACAGCAGGGGCTAGGTCTCACGATGGTGGGGAGAGATTGGGTTTTGCTGTGCGCATTTGGCTTCCTTTGATTTTCAGGTGGAGACGCGAAGATGATGATGAGAACAAAGGCAGCGTTGGCACGGTTTCTCGATGGCTGCTATGGATGTTGCGCTTTGGTGCTGGCGATGCGACGAGGAAGATGGTGGCCTGAAGATTGTCCGATCATGGCAACGGCGAGGAGGCTCGCGAAGTGATGACGGCTTTGGGTGGCAGCAGTGTGCGTTGAAGCGTGGATGAGAAGATGAAGATGGTTGTGCGATGGTGGAGAACTTCGCGATGAAGGAGGAGGAGTGCGCAGCGGCTTCACGGCGGCATGGAGATGGTGGCGCGATTTGGTTCCGAGAAGGGAGAAGATGAACGGAGGTCGCGGCGTGGTGGTGACGACGGCACGGTAGTGGCGTTGGGCTTGCGGCAGCAGCACGACAGTGGCGGCTAGGGTTAGGCTGGATTAGGGTTTCTAAGTTAGAGAAGACAAGGCTGACGTGGCGTGTTTTGAGTGGTTCACTAGTGAGTGCAAGGATAAGTGATGTGCCTTCATCTAAGTGGTTCAATCTGTTAGTGGTGGACTACCACGTGGCATGATCTGGTGAAGTTTGGCTTAAGAGGGGTATGGGTAGGGAAATTTAGGAGGTGTAGTAGAAAAGGCTTAGTGTTTGGGCTTGGTTGTTGGCCTGTTTTAGAAATAGGAGTGTATGTAGGAATTTTAGGAGGTGCAAGGGTAAAGTCTATCAGTTTGGCCCATTTGTATATTATTTTCTAAATAAAATCTAATTTTGGGCCTTGAATTGCCATTTGGACCAATAAATCTTATATTTTCAGCTCCACAAATAAACATTAGAACATCCAAGAATAATTTATGCGCTAAAACTCACTTTTTATGTCTCTTTATTTTCCAAACCCAACAATTTCAATCATCACAAATTCATTTAAAACCAACCATTTGAACATAATTATCCCATCAAAAATTTAAATCTTAAAGCATAAATGTGGGCATAAATATGCACTCATCAAAAGGTTTATTCCAAAGTTAACGTTGTTATTCAATTACAACTAAGATTTTGTTCCTATTATACAAACCTTTTTTATGTATTGAAGGGTCTCATTATTTCTAAGGGTCTCATTGTCTCATTGAATATAAAAACTTCTACTGTTGTACAAATAACCAAATAGGACTAACAACATAAGCATACTGCAGCTCATTACTCAACTAATGCATGCATAAAGTTTGTTTTAGGAAAATGCTTCGTGGACATGCATTGTGCTGTCCACATGATTTTGAGATGTGAATGTCTTTTTTTGCAAAGTTAACACATGATTTTGTTCTTAAAATTATGTCTGTACACCATATGTTGTTGTCTTTTAACTAAGGGACAACAAAGGGAAGAGGATGGGCAATTTATCTGACAATGAGGCACAATCAAGAGGGAAACACACTAACACAAATTACATTCAACTTCTGTAAACTTCATACTACCACTGAAATATAATCTAGTGGAATCAAGGCTACTCATAATGTTAATCAATAATACCTAAACATAAAATATGAAATTAACTTCTCTAAATGAAATTTAAAATTTTAAATATATATATTATAACTATTTCCAATTTATTTTGGGTGAATCTAAATTTTGCATCAGCCAAGGTTTCATTGTAAAGCAACCTAAACCCACCTCGGCCAATGAAGTTCTTAGATCAAAAAATATTAGTCACTTTCTAAAGCTCCCCAATTTTTAACGAAATGGACCCCGTATTACGCCTCAATTTACGGGGTCAAAATCAAACTCAAAAGTCTCAACCTTTTTACTAGTGTGCTTCCTGTCACACCACACATGAAGCTCCTACAGAAAAGTCTCAAAGAGTACTAATAAAACACATCACCAGCAAAGTGATAACGGTTGAAAAACCATTATTTTTATACTTAATTTTGATATTAAAAACACCCTTTATGACTTAGAAACTAGCTTGGAATCATGCTTTTGCTTATTTTTTTGAAATAAGGGAGTTGGATGGGTTTTATGCTTGGTTTTCCTTGTTTTGCAGGTTCCAAGATGAATTGAGTGAAAGAAGTGAAGTACGCAGAAGTTGGATTCAGAAAATGAAGAAAATGTGCATAAAAGAAGAGCCGCAAGTACCGCTCAATGCCAACGCACTCTGAAGACCCGCAGTCATCGCTGAGGGGCAAAACTACAACTGAGGGGCAAAATAGAAGAAACACACTTACCGTTGAGCGCCACTTTATTGAACTTTGGCCCAATTTTCATCTTTTTTTTTATCTTTTGTGCTAATTGGGTGCTCTAGTGCAGTGTTCTATAGTGTCTGCAGGATCAAATTTGAAAATCTGTACTAGGAGCACAAGATCATCAAGAGAAGAAGCACAACATCTACTGATGGATGCCAGGTGATTGAGTATCTACTGAAGGATACTATGCTATCAAACCCTTACTGATGAGTGTTGATGAAAAGGATTTGCATCTACTGATGGATGTTAGTGGAAGAGTATCTACTGAAGGATACTATGTTTGTATACACCTACTGATGGGTGTTGGTGATAAAGATATGCGTCTACTGAAGGATGCTAGAGGATTTTGGGTTAGGCTCGTGACGTTAAACAAGCGCTTATTGGGAGACAACCCAATTTCTGACTTTTTCTTTTGGATTTGAATTTACTTTGCAGGAATGACAGCATCTACTGATGGATGCTGCTATGATGAGGGTGATGAATGATAGCGTCTACTGATGGATGCTGATGAGAAGGATCCGCATCTACTAATGGATGCAGGAAGATTCAGATAAGAGAGCATCTACTGATGGATGCTACTGAGAGCATCTACTAATGGATGCTATGCTACTAGACATTTATTGATGGATGTTATTGACAACATCTACTGATGGATGCTGCTGGATCAGGATTTTTATGTTTTTTCTTTATTTTATTTTAATTTTGTTTTATTTTTGCTTATATACTTGGTTTCATGAGTTGTGCTGCAATGGTTTGGTATGATGTGGTAAATTGTTTGTGATGAGTAATATTCTTGTGTTTGCTCTATTGTTCTATGATGCATGTTGAGTTGATGATTGTTGAGGCGTTTTAAGCATAGATGGTGGTTGCTCATAGTTTTGTTAAAAAAACATATGCATGATTAATATGTTGGGCAAGATGTTTATCAAATTGTGGAACTTGAGTTAACCTGTGAGAGATTAGGCTCCAAAGGTTTTGATTGATTGAGTGTTATTGCTTTGGAAGCATGATTGATTTTTCCTAATTTTCTATGATTAAACCACTTGCTTGCTTGTTACAAATGATCAAGGCCATGTTTTTTCTTCTCCCTTAGAGCCAATGTTTATAGGTGAACCCAATAAAGATCAATGTTTTCTCTAACCTTTGCACCTTGAGCCTAAATTTGAAAAGTGGAAAAACCCTTTTTGAAATTCTTACCTTGAGTTAAGTAGAATATGTTTTTGTGGTAATAGAGAATGGTTCAAGTTTCGGGTGATGAGAAACCGAAAAAAACTTTGTGAAATTCATTAAAGAGCATTGGGCAAAAGCAAAAAGCAAAAGAGAAGAAAATAAAGAAAAGAAAAGGTTAAGCTCAATGCAAGTCAAGTTTGGGAATGAGTTGAATATTGGTTTCTCACATAAAAAAGGAGAAAGAGAGATTATTGTTAATGTGAATGAATGAATTATGCACTCTCTTAACTCGAGGAATTTTGTTGTCTAGAAAAACCAATTTTCTTCTTAGCCCAACCTCAATATAAGCCTTGAAAAGCCCTTGTGATGATAACTTGCTTGTAAGTGTGTTTGATATGTGTTTAAATGAAAGGCAAAGTTGATTCATGTGACATTGTGATGGTAGAGTGTAAGAGTGTCACCTCATTATACACTTTTGAGTGCTTGAGTGAAATACTTTTGATTGCTTGAGTGAAACACTATCTTTGGTGAGGAATTGTTCCATCCATTTTATGATAACATTCTTGCTTGGTTGTTGATTATTCATGAGGTTTGCATCTGTTGTGTATGTCTTGATTATGTGAGCACCATAGTTGAAGCTTGATTGGCTAAAGCACCATTATATCTTGACTAATCTTTCTATGATGAGCACTCATGAGTGATTTACTTGTCCTAAGTGAAAAATGCTTTTTAGTGTGCTAGACCATTGTAGTATCATTATTTCATTAAAACCAGGTTTTGTTTTGCTTGAGGACAAGCAAAGTTTCAAGTTTGGGATTGTGATAACGTTGAAAAACCGTTATTTTTATACTTAATTTTGATATTAAAAACACCCTTTATGACTTAGAAACTAGCTTGGAATCATGCTTTTGCTTATGTTTTTGAAATAAGAGAGTTGAATGGGTTTTATGCTTGGTTTTCCTTGTTTTTGCAGGTTCTAAGATGAATTGAGTGAAAGAAGTGAAGTAGGCAGAAGTTGGATTCAGAAAATGAAGAAAATGTGCATAAAAGAAGAGCCGCAAGTACCGCTCAGTGTCAATTACCGCTGAGCGGCACTCTGAAGACCCGCAGTCATCGTTGAGGGGCAAAACTACAGTTGAGGGGCAAAATAGAAGAAACGCACTTACCGCTGAGCGGTAATTACCGCTGAGCGCCACTTTATTGAGCTTTGGGCCAATTTTCTGTAATTTTTATGATCTGTTTTGGGCTTAGACCTGTTTTCTGTTATTCTTATGGGCTTGGGCTTACTTTTCTGTAATATTTAGAAGTCTATATAAGGCTTTACTCTTCCTAGGGTTAGTATCTTTTGATGGCTTAAGCACATAAACACTTTTCACCCCTTGGGGGTAGATTTGGAGATGGTGATGGCTCTCCTCTTCTCTTTCTACGGCTTTTCTATCTCTTTCATTCTTTCATTCCATTATTCATCTAGTTCTTCCATGACGATGGAGGGATAACCCTTATTGTTGTTGGGAAAGATGTAACCTTCTTAAACTCTCATGTATTGAATTTGTTCTTCAAAATCTTCTTTAAGATACATGCTTTCTTTTAACCAACCGGAATCATCCACAACAAACCACTGAAGCGCCTCAAACACAAAAATGGGAAGCAATTAAGAGTGATGGAAATCGGGTTTTGAAAGAAAACCTAAATGGGGATTTCGATTGTGAACCCAAACAAGAAACAAACCCCAGTAGGTGATTTTCCACTTTTACCCTCCGTCACTTTGCAATTTTTTTTAAAAAAAGCTGACGTGGACCATGTCAAATTAGTGTAACACGTAGGCGTGTCAACCTATTACTACTCTTTAAAGTAATGATGTTTGAGCCGTTCTCAGCTGGGAATTTCATCGGCATGTGTGGGTGATAACAGTTGAAAAACTGTTATTTTTATACTTAAAATTTGACCTTAAAGACAACCTTTATGACTTAGAAACTAGCTTGGAATCATGTTTTTGTTTATGTTTTGGAAATAAGAGAGTTGAACAAGTTTTATGCTTGATTTCCTTGTTTTTGCAGGTTTTAAAGATGAATTGGGTGAAAGAAGTGAAGCAGCTAAGAGTTGGATTCAGAAAAGGAAGAAAAAGTGCATAAAAGGAGCTAAGAGTTGGATTCAGCGGTAAATGGCGCTAAGTGGCACTTTGAAGACCCGTAGTCACCGTTGAGGAGCAAAACTGTTGCTGAGGGGCAAAATAGCAGTCACGCACTGACCGCTGAGCGATATTTACCGCTGAGCGGCATTCTTATGGGCTTGGGCTTACTTTTCTTTAATTTTTAGAATATTATCTAAGGTTTTAGTTAACCTAGGTCAATGATCTTTGGCTGGAACAAAGCAAAAACACACTCTTTCACCCCTTGAGGAGGATTTTGGATGCTACAACTCCTTTCTCACCTTTCTAGGGTTTTATCTTTCACTCTTTCATTGTATTTCATCTAGTTTCACCATGAATATGGTGAACTAAACCTTTATTGTTGTTGGGGAATCAATGTAATCCTTTGAAGCTCTCATGTATTGAATCTGTTCTTCAAGATCTTTCAAAGATACATGCTTTCTGTCATTAATTGTTAGGGTTTTTCCTCTTTGCTCTAAGCATGCAATGTTTAACTCATTCGATGTCATGATTATTGATTTTGTCGATATGGACTCATACGGAGAAATCTAGATCTGGGAAATCTCTTCCAATAGTAGTATAAACCTAGACATAGGAGTATGATGGTTGGTTGCCTTTAAGCTTCTGTTCTTTATAATGCATGAGTGATTGTTAGGAAGACAAGACATTGTAAACTAGTGATTATGATTAGGCTTTCTTCGCCGCGATATCGGGTTTAAGGTAATTTAGAAAGTCGCATTAACAATTAATGAAGAAAGATGAATTATAGAATACATGAGAGTGGATAGGATGAAATTGATAAACCCCAACAACATATTCATTCATATATTTCAAACCACGTGTTTTGTCTCTTCTTGCCCATTGATCAATACATGCATTCATATTTACTTTTCAGTATTTTGCATTTAAACCTACAATATTTTGGTCACAAGTCTTAGATAATCAACAAATCACATAACTGTCTAGGTCGTGAGTCCTTTGGGAGAACGATACTTGGTCTTACCAGTTTTATTACTTGATACGATTCGGTTACACTTGTCGAGGGTCTAACAAGTTTTTGGCGCCGTTGCTGGGGACTCGTGGTTTAACTAGTGAATTTGTGTGATTATTGATTAACTTTGACTTGATTTGTATTTTTTTTTATATTTTAGATTTATCTTTCTATCTTTTTATCTTTTTATTTATCTTTTTGTTTTTGTTTTTATCTTTTTGTCTTTTTGATTTTATTTGTTTTATCTTTTCTATCTTTCTATCTTCTATCTTTTTTTATTTACCTTTTCTATCTTTTTATGCTAACAATTGTTTCTAGGAACTTGTCTTCTTGTGTATGCAGGAAGCAATTCGGACTAGAAGCAAGAAAAGTTCAGAACCTCTTTTTGAAGGCTTGGACTAAAGTAGACGAAGGAGAAGAATCTGTACATCTAGAGAACTATTCCCTCCTCCAGAAACACTTTTACAACCTTCACCATAAAGGTTTAACCAAAGCACTGAAAATATGGCAGAGAAGAATAATGTTAGACGCACTCTTGCAGATTACACCACTATGGTTGGCCCTCAACATTTTAACAGTATAGCAAGGCCGAGGGTCAATGCTGCAAACATGGAGATGAAACTGGCGTTGATACAGTTGGTCAAGAGCAACCAATTTAATGGGCTATCGCATGAAAGTCCATATGAGCATCTCACTACCTTCAATGAAATTTCCAACACTGTAAAGATTAATGGGGTGCCGGATGAAGCAATCAAGCTTAGTTTGTTTCCTTTCTCATTGGGAGGCAATGCTAAGCTATGGTTGAACTCTTTTCCAGAGGATAGTTTCATCGAGTGGGAAGTTGTGGTTGAAAAGTTTTTAAACAAGTACTTCCCACAATCTAAAGTCAACAAATGGAAGCAAGAGATATATTCTTTCAGAAAAGGCATGGAGGAGACATTAGGTCAAGCATAGGATCGGTATAAAAGTTTGTTGAGAAAGACTCCCATGCATGGCTTTGATGAAGCAGTAGTAGTCCTACTTTTCCTTGGAGGTCTTGGTTCACAAACCAAGTTGATGTTAGATGTCTCAGCTGGAGGTAATATTAAATGGAAGACTCCAGAGGAAGCAACCGAGTTGATAGAGAATATGGCTACTAATGATAACGAGTTGCACAGTGAAAGAGGAACTCCAATTCAACAGAAAGGGGTTCTACAATTGCAATCCAGTGATGCCTTGCTCGCTCAGAATAAATCATAACTCAACAGTTGGAGAATTTAACAAACACACTTACACAATTGCCAAAGGAGCTAAAGGGAGTTGCATAGGTTCAACAAATGTGTGAATTATGTGGTGGTGACCAATGCGCTTTTCCAGTGGAGGCCTTGGAAGATGTAAATTTCATGGCCAATCAATTTCCATACTGCCAAGGTAATTACAACAAAGGGTGGAAACCTCACCCAAGCATGGGTCAAGGTCAAGGACAAACTGGACAAGTTGGGCAATTCAAAAGGCCACAGTAGCAACCATCATTATGGCAACAAGTGTCTACACTCAATGAAAGATCAACAAAATTGGAAGAAACTCTTCAATAATTTATGCAAGTAACTATTTCCAACCATAAGAGCATCGAAGCAGCCATTAGAAACTTGGATGTGCAAGTAGGCCAAATAGCTAAAAAGTTGGAAGATATGCCTGATAAGAATTTTGGGGCTAATACTGAGGTTAACCCTAAGGAAGAGTGTAAAGTTTTAGTGAGTGTGGATGTTGAAAAAGTTGAGTATGAGAGAAAAGAAGAAAAAGAAGAGAGAATAGAGAGAAAAGGAGAGGATGAGAGTAAAGAGAAAGAAGAGAAGAGACAAGAGAAAAAAATTGAAAAAATTCTTCCTTATCCAAAAGATTGTGAGAGAATAGAGAAAGAGAGACAATATGGGCATTGTAAAGATATCTTCAATCAAATGGATGTTGATCTACTTGTGAATGAAGCATGGCAACAATTTTCAGCTCAGGTAAATCATATGAATCAAATCTCCAAAAGAAAAAGATATATATAGATGAGGAGATTAATGAGTGCAAAGCTGTAAAGAACCAGGAAGTTTTACCATTCCTTGCATTATATGAAAGGAAAGGATAAGGAAAGCCCTACTTGATTTAGGGTCAAGTGTCAATTTGATGCCTTTATCTATACTTGAGCGAATTGGAGATCTTAAAGTTAAGCCAACAAAGATGAATTTGCTAATAGCGGATGGATCTTCAAAGAAGCCTTATGGTGTAGTGGAAGATGTTATGGTTTGTGTAGGCAAATTACAATTCTTGGTGGACTTTGTGGTGATGGAGATGGAGGATGCAAGGATTCCTATTATTCTTGGAAGACCGTTTATGAAAACGGCCAAGGTCATAATTGATGTAGATGAAAGAATTATAGTGCTTCAGGATCAAGAAGAAAGGGTGGTTGTTGATGTCTTCAAAGAAGAGCAGCAGATGCAAAAGGAAGAGGCTAGTCATAAAGCTAGATGTCAAGATGTACCCATGACTAGCTCTAAATATGCAAACTCGTACTTCAAAGATAAAAATTGTTTCTTGTCACAGGTTAGGGAGGAAGAAAAAGATGGCAAAGGAAGGACGGTTCATGATGACTTGATGCAAGCACAACCCAAACTTGGTAAACATGTAAGATTGAAGAACAAGTTATGGGTTGTGAAAGACTATAAAGAGAATGGAGTGATAGAGATAGAATCCCCATATTCAAGAAGAGTCAAAGAGGTGGACCAGAAGCAGTTGATGAGTTGGTGTGATGACAAAAAGATGAACACCAACATTAAAGATGGAACTTGAACTTTACTAGGTCAAGCTAGTGACGTTAAAAGAGCGCTTGCTGGGAGGCATCCCAGTGATTTAAAAACATTGATTTCTTTAGTTTTTATTTTTTTTTAATGTAATTTTATAAACTTTGGACATTTTTATATGTTGAGACTTTTGGTTATAGCATCTACTGATGGATGCTAGGTGGTTAAGTATTTACTGAAGGATACTAGATTTGTTACAACTACTGATGGGTGTTAGTAAGAAAGGTTTGCACCTACTGATGGGTGTTGGTGGATTTTGGGTCAGGCTCGTGACGTTAAACAAGCGCTACCTGGGAGGCAACCCAGTTGATTGACTTTATTTTTGTTTGTTTGTTTTGATTCTGCTTTAGTTGCATGATAGGGATTGAATGTTTGAGTGAGGTAAGAGATTAAATGCTTGGAGTGAGTAAGAGGGATGAGTATAGGACACGTAGGGCAAGCTAGGAAGAAGGAGAGCAAGTCACGCAAATGCCGCTCAGCGGTAATTTCCGTTGAGCGGTAACACTGCAGTCTTGGGGTTTTACTATTTGGTCCATTTAAGCTCAACGAGAGTAGGGCCCATTAGGGTATTTTTATATCCTAGGGTGTGGTTTTGCTTCTATTTTCATATCTACCTCTTCACACACACTCTCAAGCATTTTTCTAACAGTTCTCTCCACTTTTCCCTCTTCCCCCTTTAAAAAATCTCACTTTCACTCACTTTCTCACTAGGGTTCCATTCAAGTTTGGGGTTTAGTGAGAGCACTACAATTGGGGGTTGTTTTCTTCAAATTCCTAAAGCATTTTTCATTCATCTAGCGTCTCCACCCAAGTAAGTTCAAGGAATTTTAATTATAGGGTTCTTGAAAGCATGAATTTATATGGACATAGTAGTTTATGCATGACTCTTTAGGGATTTTGATTTTTATGCATGATTTGATTAATTAATTGCTGTTTGAACCGATTAAAATGCTTGATTTGGGTTTGGAACTAAGAAGATTGCATGTGGGTGGAGAATAGGACTTTCAAAAAGAGGTTTTGAAAAATCTGCAGAATCCCCGCTCAGCGGAAATTTCCCCTGAGCACGATTCTGGCAGAGTTGCTTTTATGGCTCTTTTGCTTGCTAGTTGAATGTGCAGGTTGCGCTGAGGGGCTCTATTTGCCCTCAGCGGTGGTTTGGCATGGTTTTGGGGTGTTGTTTGTGGTTTACTAATGAATAACAACATGTCTTTTGGTTTTATGAATTGTGTTTGATGTAGGGATGACCTCCTCCTCAAGCAAGAGATTCAAGACTACTGCTTCCAAGAGGAAGGATAGGAAACCAGAACACGCCCATTCTAGCAAGTTCCTTTCTCGCAAGCATGAGAAGCACTTCAAGATTGTCCAAGATAGGAGGCTCCTAATGGAAAGGAAAGCTGGACTGATTCCTAATTTTGCTCCACAATTTGGAGAGCAATTGGTGAGCAGGAATTGGAGATTAGCCACATACCCTGCACCAGCTAACATAACAATGGTAAAAGAATTTTACACCAATGCAAGGAGGTTGGGTAATCATCCTGATGAAGACTACTTGAGCTATGTTAGAGGCCACGCCATTCGGTATGATCCTGACTCTATCAACAGATTTTTAGATACTAAATTGGTTGGTGAGCAGTGTTAGTTTGCTTTCTGCATGGAGGAAGGAACTGATTTTGATGATGTGGAGAGTGTTCTAATGTGTACCTGGAGGACACTTCCAGAGCAACAAAAATGATGCAGTAGTGAACATTAAGAGGACTGATTTAACTCCTTTAGCAAAGTATTCGATGGCATTCTCTCATGCCAACATTCAGCCATGCTCCCATGTTTCAGACATCACTGTCAGCAGGGCACTTCTTCTATATTGTGTGATCAGAGATATGAGCATTAACATTGGCCAGGTGATAGGCAATGAGATACAGGTGTGTGTCAACACTATGAATAGCAAGGCACCTTTGGGACATCCCTCCTTGATTACGCACCTGTGTGAGGTAGTTGGGGTGAATACTTCTGCCCCATCATTTGAGAGGCCGAGAAAAGCTATTGATGAGGCCTACTACAGATAGTACTGCGAAGGTGAGGAGGCAGCTTAGCCAGTTCCACCACGCCGTCCTCACAGAGGCAGAGGACTAACACAAAGTCAGGCATCTGCAGAGACTCATGAGGCAGAACCATTTCAGATCAGGGACATGTACATGTCTCTTATAGATGCCCAGATGCAATCCATCCACAGAGGGCAGGTGGCCACAGCTGAGATGATCATTGGGATGTATGATACACCCCCAGCACACAGGTGGACCATGGATGAGTTTCATAACATGGTGGCATGGCTAGAGGAGCACGCCCAAGGCAGTAGAGCTGGAGCAGCTGAAGCTTCAGCTATGGAGGATGATGAAGATGTTGATGATGAGGACGCATTTGAAGATGTTGAGGATGATGAAGAGGAGGAAGACACAGATGACGACACAGGCTAATGAGGAGCTGAGATAGCATTTACTGATGGATGCTATCAGCACTAGAGCAGGATCTTTTTTGTCTTTTGTTTTAAATCTGTTGAACTCATTTGCTTCTGTTTGTAGAATATGGTTTGATGTACTCAATTTGAAACTTTTTTGTTATGATGGTTTGCTTGTGACTTTTGTGTGATAAGTAATGTTTGATGATGCTTTGATATTGATTGATGTTGAGAATGTGCACATTATATGCGGAGATACAGGTGGTTCACAAGATTTGTGAACAAATGCATGATGTTGTGATTGTGATTATGATGCTAAGCAGAATGTGTATGTGGAATGGTTAAATAAGCCTATATGTGAGGTTTTGAGATTCAGAGTTTTGATTGAATGTTATCACATTGAAAGCATGAATGACTTTGCCCAGGTTTTCTATGATTGAATCACTTGCTTGTATGTGTCATATGATCAGGGCCATGTGTTGGTAACCCTCTTTAGCCAAAATGCATGATTCTAGCCCATTAAAAGAGAACACTACGTGTTCTATCCTTTGAACCATTAGCCTTGAACATGATTTGAAAACCCCTTTTGAAAAAGCTTTATCTTGAGTTGAGTTGAAGATGTATAGTGGTATTGATAAATGTTCAAGTTTGGGGTTGTTGGGGAGTCTAGAAAGGGAAAATAACAAGCATTAAGCCAAGAGCTAAGCATGTGAAAATCAAAAGAAAAAGGAAGAAAAGAAAGAAAAAGAGAAAGGCTCAATGCAAAAGAAAGTTGGGAAGAAGGAAGAATGGTTTTGCTTAGATGATTCACTTGACTCAAGGATTTTGTAATCTAGAAAAACCAATTTTCTTGTTAGCCCAGCCACATTATAAGCCATTGAAAAGTCCTTGTGATGACACTTACTTGTGAATGAGTTTGATTGTGATTAAATGAAAGGAAAAGTTAATTCATGTGACATTGTGATAGTAGAGTGAATGAGTGACCTCTTATACACTTGTGTGTTTAAGTGAAACAATTTTTCTGGTGAGGACAAATTCCATGAGCACATAATTTCATCTTTAACCTAAAATAGCCACCTTCGTTGGCTTGGAGAGCAAGGAGAAATCCTCTTCAATAGGAAGGAGACAAGTGACAAAAATCCTCTCAAATGAGAGAGTGACATGTGGCAACTACCTATGGAAAAACTCTCCATTCCTAGAGTGACACATGGCCACTAACTAGGAGGAAAACTCTCCAATGGGAAGCCTCCACATGCCATGGACAAAATCTTTCTCCCTTGTCCTCCAAGCTTAGCCAGAATCTTGACTCCTTGGTCGATACACCCATTTTGGATGTCCAAGCATAGTCAACTTTGGGTCTTTGCCCTTTGTTTACTTGTTTGGTCAAAATCCTATTATACTTGGCCTAAAATACAAAACCCAATTGAAATCCTATACTACTAGGCCTATAATACAAAGCCCATATAAAATCTAGACTAGTTGGCCCAAAATACAAAACCCAAATAAAATCCAGACTACTTGGCCCAAAATACAAGGCCCAAAATTATTTTTACTCTACTAAATCTTCATGATGACTTAAGATGGTCCAAGAGAAGGGGTCTAGGTCCATCTTCTATAGATGCCTCCAACTCTTCATGAATGTGCTAGGTTATGACAAGGGGTATGTCATCATCCCCGCCCCTGTGAAATGAATTTTCGTTCAAATCTTCAACATGGGCTGGCAACTTCCTTTTCTTTATAATCTTCAATTCTTCCTTATTTTTCCACCAAGGTCAAATACACATTTTATAACAAAAGTTAGAACAAGTTTTATAACAGTGAGCATATGAAGGATATAGCTCCCAATAAGGATACACCATAAATCAAATGAATGATTAAGGTCTTGGAAAGTAGGAGCATTTTTCTTGAATTTTATTTCCCACACAAGGATGCTTTGGGTTTTTTCTTGTCATGCTTCTAGAGGTAGATGGCAAGGAGACCTTTACACTTTTACTAAAGCTTTTGGCCCTTAATATCTTAATTTTCTTGTTGGGGGCATTCTTGAGACTTGTGCATCATGCTTTGACACTTAGAACAAAAGGTGTCTTTTATTTTCTTTTTAGCTTCTTTTTATCTTTCTTTTTCTATTTTCTTTGTCATTTGTGCTTGATCCTCTTCCACTTGAGAAGGTGTGAGAGGATGAAGTACAAACTTCTTTTTATCGTGAGTGATGGTTATTTCATTGGTGTGACCATTATGTAGAGATTTTCTATCAAAAAGCCAAGGTCTTCCCAATAAAATGTGTCAAGCATCCATAGGTACTATATCACATAGCACACTATCGTCATAATTCCCTATGGATAGCTTAACCATCACTTGTTGATTAACTTCCAATTCCTTATCCTCATTGATTCATTGAAGTTTATAAGATTAGGATGAGGAAAAATAGCTAATCCAAGCTTGTTAACCAACCTAGGGCTACAACAATTTGAACATGAGCCACTATCCACAACAAGGGAACATGTTTTGTCTAAGATTTTACATCTAGTGTGGAAGATGTTATCTTTTTGTGTGTGCTCTTGTGAACTAGGTTGATTATGGAGAACCTTTTTTATCATAAGAAGTTCTCCCTCACAAGGATGGGCATCCTCACTTGCGCTTTCTTCTTGTTTCTTTGCACCACGTCTCTCACTCTCACTTTCTTTATCTTGGCTACTATATACATCAATACCCCTTAAGATCATGGTCTTTTTGGTGGGGCATTGTGATGCAATGTGACCTCTAGAAAGACACTTGAAACACTTAATTTCACTAGTGCAAATGTGAGATGATGTTCCCACCCTTGGCCTCTCTTTTTCTTTCTCTTCTCTCTTCTGCCTCCTTAGATTCCTAGAGAGTTCTTCTTCTACCACTTGCTTACCCCCCCTCTTGTAGTCTTTCTTAACACTAGAGTTAGAGTGGAAAACTTTAAAACCTTTTCTTAAAACTTGTTGCTCTACCTTAATGCAAATTTGTACCAAGTCATTTAAGTCTTGGTAGGGCAAAAATTTCACTCTATCCCTAATCTCAAGATTAAGCCCACTTAGAAATCTAGAGATGTGGTCTCTTTTTCATCCCTAATTTTCGCCCTCAATATGTAGAGCTTCATTTTTTTCCTATAGCTCTAAATACTCATGTCTCTTTGTTGGAGTCTTTGGAGTTTGTCCATTAGCTCCCTATGATAGTATGAGGGAATGTGCATTCTTCTCATGGAACTTTTCAAGTCATTGCAATAGATGACTTGGAGAAAACTAGAGAGTCTTATCTCTCTCACTAGGGAGGTCCACCAATACATGGCATTCCCTTGGAAACTCAATGTGGCCAATGTGACCTTTCTCTCCTCACTCACTTGATGGCACTCAAAAAGTTGTTCAACTTTCATCTCCCAATCTAAGTATGCCTCAACATCTTTTTTACCATGGAAATGGGGGAGGTCTACTCTAACCTCTCTTGGAGTGTGCTCTCTATCATGAATTCTATGTGGGTGTGGTTCATAGTACTGCTTTGCAAGCCTATTATCTACCTCTTGGTGTGTGAGTTGAGTTGAAGTTTTAGAACTCCGCCTTGTATGACTCCTACTTCTCTTTATTTCCTCTTAGGCTTTTTCTTGTTTCTCATTAAGGACTCTAAGTTCTTCTTCCAACTTAGCAATATACTCTTCTCTTTCAATTCTTTCTTTATCTTTGAGAAGAGTTTATTGCCTTTTCCAAATTTTAAGTGACTTTATCGCTTTTGCTAAATTTTTCAAAGTGGGTTTTACATCCTCACTAGAGTCGCTTACAATTTCATAGGAATTAGTCTTAGACATCCTTAAAGGTTTTGAAAAAGATGCAATGTAACAAACAAATACTTAAATTTCAAATAAAGTTCCTTAAGAGACTTAAGGAGGCAAAAGACACTGAAGTTCACTTCCAAGAAAGGGAGGTGAATCACAATGGATTTCTTAAATACCAAACCTTTCCAAGCCAAAGTTTACCTTAGGCACTCTTGAACCAAATTTTTCAAAGGGAACTAAAGTTTAAATTAAAGTTGACACATACTAAAATATCACAATTAAAGAAAACAAATAAACTAGCTATGCGGCCTAATGATTAAGTTAGAAGAAATTTGGTTCCTCCAACCAACTAAAAATGAAATTTACTAAGAAATAAAGGTTCTTGTTAGGAGATGGGATTGAGAACCAAAGAATACCCCAAGACACCTAACAAAGCCGTGAGTTATAAGAGAAAAAAAAAGAAAGATTACAAAGCCAAAAAAGTTACAATCAAATCAAAGCTTCCTCCCAAGATGTTTCTCTCCTTTCTTTTTGGCTACCACTCTAGACTTCTATCTCCCTTTGGGTCTCCACCACCTAAAAGGATACCTCTAAGATATTGGATCACCTCACAAAGAGAACCTACACCACACAAAGTAACCAAAACCGAAATTGTGCAAGAAGAAACAAGGAATAAAACAAATAAAAAGGTAAAAAAAAATAAAGGTTTTGCAAGAGGAATTTAATTATGACAAAAAAGCTAATAAATCCAAGAAGACAAGAAATTAAATTTTAAGAAAGAAAGGTTAGCACTCAAAAGAAATCTTAATGAAAGGTGTTAGAACAGATTCACAAAAGGAAAATTAATAGAAGAAAAGTGGGTGATTCTTGTCTTTTGAAAACTTTGAGAAAATGGGGCACTAAGGCCACTCTTTTAACATCATAGTGAAGACTTTTAGCCACTGTAAAATTGAAGAGAAAAAGGCCAAAAATAGTGAGCAAAACGTTCCAAACAGATTGAACAAAAACAGTGGTAGTGGTCCAAGCACACAATTGTTTTCAACACTTGTTAGGCTCTCTTTTGGTACTCTTTTGAAGCCTTATGCTTAAAAGCTTTTATCACTTCTTTTTCCACTCTTTTAAGGTGCAAAATAAGACAACCATGCACTTGGAACAGAGGTGATATATGGGTTTTAAAAGCCACAAAGACAAGAAACACAAAATAGGAAAGAATCCTACTATAATCAAAATGAAGTTGAAAACTAGAAACGTCAATAGAATTTTTTTTTTAAGATCTTGCCAATGATCTAATGGAAAGTATGAATCCAAAACATCAAAGATAAGACCCTCAAATGGTTGTATATGGTGCAATTTTTCAAACTAAGTTACATAGTTCTTTTGATGATTTTTCAAAGTTTCAACTAGGAAATAAAGACATCAAAAGGACTAAACATGACTCTAGACAACATGGAAAGATTTGAAACATAAAATGACTCAAACAAACATATATTGACCAACAAAAAACATTAAGGAATGACTCAAAAAGGAAAAGGCACAAAACAGTAGTTAAAACTACCAAAACATAACTTGAAAAACGCTAATGCCAACATTCTAGCAGCTTTGACCTTTGTTGAGTATTTTACTCATAACTTTCTCCAAAGAAATCCAAATGAAATGATTTTTTTTGTTTGAAACTAGACTCATGGGCTTTCATTTGAGTATATTTTACGTATTTTTTGGCCAACTGGGCTAGGTGCAGTTTAAGTTTGAAAATCGTCATAGTTTACTACCAGAACAAATGATATGAAAAAAAACACAAGACAAGTAAGGAATAACATCAACAACACAGAACAATAAAGGATAGACAAGGACCAAAAGACAAGAATCCTCTCAAATGAGAGAGTGAATTGTGGCCACTACCTATGGAAAAACTTTTCATTTCTAGAGTAACACATGACCACTAACTAGGAGGAAAACTCTCCAATGGGAAGCCTCCACATGCCTTGGAAAAAATCTTTCTCCCTTGCCCTCCAAGCTTAGCCAAAATGTTGACTCCTTGGTTGATACACCCATTTTCGATGTCCAAGCATAGTCAACTTTGGGTCTTGGCCCTTTGTTTACTTGTTTGGTCAAAATCCTATTATACTCGGCCTAAAATACAAGGCCCAATTGAAATCCTATACTACTAGGCCCATAATACAAAGCCCAAATAAAATCTGAACTACTTGGCCCAAAATACAAAGCCCAAATAAAATCTAGACTACTTAGCCCAAAATACAAGGCCCAAAATTATTCTTACTTTACTAAATCTTCATGATAACTTAAGATGGCCTAAGAGAAAGAGTCTAGGTTCATCTTCCATAGATGCCTCCAACTCTTCATGAATGTGTTAGGTTGTGGCAAGGGGTATGTCATCAAAAGGGGACATGGGAAACGAGAAATGGATGGAAAGGGGAAGGGAATAACTTCTCACCAGAGCTTTTCATTGCTTCACCAGAGTCTCACTGGATTGCCTTACTGTAGAAGATGACCCTTTATGATTGCTTCATGAGAGAGAAAGGAGAGGAACCACACATTGTGAGAGAGAGCACGTACAAAATGAAAACAAAAATGGAGAGTAGAGAGAGAATGAAAATGAAAATGGGAGGGGTATTTTCATAAACGAATTCCTATCACTCTTGCACATATAATTCGTTGTTAACATATTGGGATCCAGCTAAGAATTCGATCCAAGCACCTATGTCGTCAACATCATTACATTAGACTCTTTCTTTCTTTTCTTTTCTTTTTCCATTATAAGCCTCCCAAAACGTTATTAATTCACTATGGCAAAAAGTTAACAAACAGAAGGTTTCCATTCATGGAATAATTTGACTTTTTTCTTTCAGTATCATTTTGCATGGCATTAATAGTATGTGATATTATAAGCTTTCATTTGATAGAAGTTGCAACTTTATTTCTCTGATTGCTTGAAAAGTGGACTAATATTTTTTAACATAAGTGAAGAAAATTCATAATTTGACATATCACGTCACAAAAACACAACAAGTCACAGAGTTACACTATAGAAGCTAATGAGCTCACTTCCCAAAAGCCCCAAAACATTTTAAAAAATCATGCTCTGATACCACTAATGTAACATCACATTTTTTTACCAAAAGAAATATGAAATTTAAGAATAGAAGCTTTGTTTATTCGAAACATCATTCTTGTCCAAAATACTTAAAACGAATTTTAAATATTAAAACTTAAAACATTTTTCCAAATGCTTTCCGAAAACAACCAAAAGTTTCCTAGTGTGTCTCCTCACACTTATACGTATTCAACTATATTTGTATCAAACTTTGTTCCTGTATAACACACACGTTATACGACCATCGCACAAACACAAACAAGTAGGGGTGAGCTAACATGCAAAAGATCATTCATAAAACATGTATAAATATATTACTTCACATAAGAATGATCATGGGGTCATTCACTTGTGGGGCCTCTACTACTCTTACAGAGTCATTGTCAATGCAATACATCATGTCATCCACAAGATTAGTCCGTCAACACTTATGTCCAAAGAAGGCACATAGACTAGGATCTCATGTCACTCTCACCACACAAATCATCCTTCTCTACTTGAGACTAGATGGTTATTAAAGTATGAGGATAACCTCCAACATCAGGACTTCCAACATCAACGTGTACACTAGTCCATTACAAACATAGAATCTCTTTGCAAGACCCTTGACCAATCTCATATCATGTTCATATTCATCAACCAATTAATCATGCAAATTTGATCTAAATTCATGTTCATATCTTAACTTAGAATAGTTTTCAAGTCAATGATACAACCATACATACAAATCAATAATACAATCACTCAAGATTTCACTCGATTTGATCAAAGATTATTAACAACTTAACCAATTGAAATATTACAGGGAAGCATTTTTCTAATTGTAGACATTTAATCAATGATCTAATCTGATCAAAGTAAATAAAAACATGTTTAGAATATATGGTAAAATTTTAGTTCAATCCAACGGTTAATGAAACAGAAATCTTAATTTTGCCTAGATGATCCAAAAATAGAATTAAGGTGGCGTTGAGTTCCCTAAGAAGTATAAAACTAATTTCTCTGTATTTAACATTTAATTACAAATCTGAGCGGTCAAAGTGAATCAATATGTGTTAAAAACTACATATCCAAATTTTAGGTTAATCTAACGGTTAACTAGGTAGAAATTGAGGTTTTACCGAGAGAACTTAAGGACATAGATAAAGTGGTGATCAAGTTCCTCAAAAATTAGAAATTAATAACCTTAATCACATACCTCATCTTAATAATCTGAACGGTAGAAGTAAAGTAATAGATCTTAGGAATCATAAATCAAAATATTAGCTTAATCTAATGGTAAACGAAGTGGAAATTGATGTTTTACTTATATAACTTAGAGCTAGAAATAGAGTGATGATCAGTTTACTCAAAGAAGAAAAATTAATTCCTTAATAATCTGAGCATTCAAAATGAAGTAATATGTCTTATAAACCATATATCTAAATTTGAGGTTAATCTAATGGTAAATGAAGTAAAAATGGATGCTTTACCGAAGTAACTGGAAAAATAAAAAATAGGGAAAGCATAGTCTAGAAAGAGTTAGCTCTCCCTACCTCTTTTTTAGAATTTGTGCTTAGTCCAAGAATGTTTTTAAACCCATGTCCCTAGTGTCACCACACATAACTACCATATGAGCTATCACAATTTCTTGTTTTATTTACCACTTTTCTTTCATATAAATCTATTCATCACATTTTTTATCCACAAAAAATTACTAATAATAATAATAATAAGAGAAAGTCATTACTATTTATTATTAAGGTAATTATTTTCATTGGTCTTACATTCTTCGTGTAGCTCAAAAATCATTTTGAATCAACATAATCAATTATTATTAAACATAGTGGACTATTTACGAATTAAAATCTCTTTAACATAATTTATTATTGTCTAAATTAATTGATAATTCGTAAAACATGTAAAAATCACATTTTGATAAGGATAATTGATTTTTTTAAATATAATCAATTATTTTTTTAACATAATTGATTATTTTTTATCATAATCAATTATATTAAAAAAAACATAAAATTAGTTTTTCTATGCAAATTTACTCAAAAGTATATTAGAGATTGATTTATGCTTTACATTTTGAAAAAATTTAGATAATGAGTCATGGAGAGAGGAACCAATAATGTATCTTCACATATATAAATGTTGTAATTGGTTTGTATATAGTATTTGATAAAGTAAAGGAATTAGGTGTTATATATATATATATATATATATATATATATATATATATATATATATATATATATATATATATTTTCGAGGACTTTAGTTCGATACTAATTTCAATGCTACTGAATGAACTAAATCAATTCAACGTAGATTCTTATGGAGTGTACTAGCAAATTTATATTTTTCAATATGAATTAAAGTGTTTATGAGTTCATTACCAAGATCAAATGGATGAAAAATCCACTTATATTATGAAATAGAATCACAAATATCTTCAAATTAAGTTCTCTCTTAACATAAATTTCAATCAATAATTTGTGCATTTATCTTCAACAATCATATTTTTGGTATTTTTTTTAAAGATTGTGGTAGATGGCTCAAAATATAAAATGCAGAGTAATAGATGAATAAGAGAACAGAGATGAAGGTTTTCAACAATAAATCGTAGTAAAGTAAATTACTAAGGATAGAAAAACAACCAGTAAAGTAAATCAACAAAAGTTATGACCTAAATTGCTACAACAACACCAGATTAACCATTTTTCTTGTTTTTGGTGTTATCAAACTATTTGAAATTATATCCACAATTTATCACCCTTTTTTACATTGAACTACCTATTTATATTTTTTCCATTTATTTTGAGAATAACTTAACAAATAAAATAAAAGTAAAAATAAATAAATAAAGTAATTGCCTTAAACTATCCATGTTGTGCCAAATGTTCTCTTTATTTCCATGTTTTGTAATAATTATTGTATATAACTTCTCTCTCTATCTAGTTGTAGTCTTTGCCCTTTTGATCGCCTGTTTTTTATGTCTCTATCTTGATCATACTTTTTTTCTATGTCTTTTTGTCTTAACTCGATTTTTATTTATGTTTTTTTTCTTGATCAGGCTTTTCTAGATTTCTTAATAGTACTCCCTCAGTTCCATTCTTCAATTCTACTTGTTTCGACACATTTTTTTTCACTATTTTACTCTCTTTAACCTTGTGTGTCGATTTACTTATTTATTCCTTTGACTTAATTTATTTATTGATATCCTCAACAACATGATATATTTGATGTGAATTGAGCAAACTTATATGTTTGATAAATAACTTATGTGAATGACATTACCAAGATGGTAATTGGACTTGACTAAGATATAATGTGCATTGAGTACATATATAAATTTCACAAATTCCTAAATTATGCACATGGGAGGGAGTATTGGAGACGAGAAGTTGACAAGGGTTCTTGCATTATCCTCATTATAGTAAATGGAAGGAGTTGCATTAAAACCTTGTGAACTACTTGGTTATTAAGATGTAGTAATACCTCTTTTTTTCTAGATTGAAGTGTACTTTAATTCAAAAGTCCTTTGGAAATTTCTTCCAGCAACTTAATCACTTCATGTAAGACTGCAGAATATCAATCCTACATTTGCAACGTATTAAACATCTATTCAAGAAGAAAAGGAGAAAAGAACTAAAAATCAAGTACGATTGTTTTATTTATCAAAACTAAGATTTAATTTATCTAAAGAATGAATTATAAGGTTGATTTAGTGATAAAAATTTAAAAAAAAATGTGAGAGAAATTGTGAGTTCAATTTTCCTTATTAATATTTGGGGAATATAATAGTTGAAATTACTGTTATTGTTTAATGGAATTAATAACATGAAAATAACAATATTTGTTTTATCCATTTACCTTGTCCAAAAAATGTTGAAATAAAGTTGTTATGAGTCTGTATTTTCTATTTTATTATTTTATTTTAATGAGCTAATAACATTTATATTAATTTTAATTTTATATGTTTTTAAAATAAAATGGTTTGTATTTTAAAATTTAAAGTTTAACTATGCAAGGGTTTCACTCATCACAATTACACTCTCATTTTGTTAACCTGCGTTCCTTCCCTTCCACATTACACAATACATTTATTACAAATAAAAGTAAAATAAAAGCATAATTTATATACACCAAATAAAAAATTCTTATTCTCATTATACATTACCAAAAATTATAAATTATACTATAATTACGATATTTATACACTTAAATTTGTAGTTTGTAGAATAAGAAAAGAAAGGGGGTTATGGAATATATTTTATTTTTACTTCTGCTTGAAATGTTTTTCTTCATCAAACAAAAGCTATTAATCAATCTTTTGGGCATAGCATTAAACCTAGTTCATCACATAACATTTCCAACCATGCTTCAAACCTTGGTTTTCTGAAACAAGAAAAGCAATAGTAAGTGACACAAATAGTATTGGAATTTCATTACAAGACAATAATCATGAATTCACTGAACAAAGGTCTGGTTTTTAATGAAGAGAGCTTTGAAAACTAGAATCTTTGAAAGGAATGGAAGTACTAGCTTCCCTCAAAAGAAAGAACAACACAAACCGTATAGGCATCATCCTCATATTTAGGACTCACAATGAAAGAAAAGAATAATACTTCACAATTATGACCAGCCAATGATAGAAGCCTCAAATATCATTTTTCTGTTTGGATACTTATTACAAAATCTAAAACTTTTTATTTTAAATTCTGACACCACATTTTTTTAATCCTTGTTCTGGAAATATTATAGCAGCAACATAATAGATGGACCTGGAATTGGGACTCAAAATCACCAAAACTAGAGATGACGTTGCTTCCATCTCTGAATATCGATTAGCAAAAGCAGGACCTGTTTTTCAATCTAGAGAAACAAACACTGCTTTCATCCTCACTGCTCATCTCAAAGGTCAGTCTTGTAACATCTTGCATAACTCATTTAGCTTTTTAGCAGAGATCACAATTATTCTTCATGATATACAATCTTGCTTGAATCAGGCAAAACTATTATGATGGCAAAACCCTCTTTCAAATCATTTAATGCAGTTATATACTTAGAATTCAAACTTGAGTATCGGTTATGTAAGAACAAGGCTTGTAGGATTTGAAGGATATCTGTGATCTAGCATATAAGTGATAAGTGATGTACTTGTTTGTCCTTATTTTCTTTTCACATTTTTGTTCTTTTATTCTTTATGGAATAAATCATAGTAAGTATCCAATGAAAACAGGTTTTAAGAAGAATAACATTAACATCAAGATTAGTGAAGATGGTAGCAAGATATCAGTTAGTGGAGAGAAGCCTGTTCAGAATATTTTGATGATGGGATGGTTAATGCATAGGAAAGAGGTTGATGTTGCAGGGTTTAATAAGGTTTTCAAAATTCCTGATGGGGTGAAATTGGATGGGATCAAAGCCAAGTATGATGAGGAGGAATGGATAATGAACATTGTCATGCCAAAATTGGTTAAAGGAATTTGTGGGGTTAAGATTGAAGAGATCAAGGAAGAAAAATCTGATGGAAGGAGATCAGAACAAGAGAAAATTGAAGGTGATCACATTCCTAGTGCTGTTGGAGAGACAAGCCAAAAGGGGTCTAAAGAGTCTGAAGTTCAGGAAATGGAGGAGAGTGAACATTCTATGGAGAAGAAGGAAGAAGTGTCTCACAAGATACTTGATGATTCCAACAGGAAAATAACTAAGGATACTGTACATAAAGAATTAGAAGAATCTAAAGTTGGAACTGATGGTGAAAATGGAGATAGTTTTAGAGAAGTTGGAAAGGAAGAATATGAAGTGAAGAAGACATCAGAACCAGAGCAAAAAGTTGGAGTAGCCACCTCACAGAAAATTGGAGAAGCAAGCCAAAAGGAAATCAAAGAATTAAAGTTGAAGAATGAGGATGGAAGAGTAAAACCATCAGCAGAGGGGAAAAGTGTAGATGAAGGTATGCCTAAAGACATTGGAGGAGATACAAGACAAGATAAAGAGTTGAAGGTTCAAGAAATGGAGGGCAATGAAGGTTTTGTAGAGAAGGAGGAGAAAGGACCAAGTGAAAATATGCTTGATGATGCCAATGCAAACATAATTGGAGAGGTGATCCAGAAAGAAGAAGAATCCAAGTCAGAAATCAAGGAAAGAGATGGAGAAAGTGTGAAAGAAAATAATGTGAGAGCAGGACATAAAGGAATAAAGATATCAGAAATTGAGCAGAATGTAGGTGCAGATGTCACACAGAATATTGGAGATAAAATCCAAGGAGTATCTAAAGATTCTGTTATAGAACAAATGGGGGGAAACAAAAGTATTGTAGAGAATATGGAGAGAGAAGAGCCAGAAGAGATGGTTGTTGAAGCCAATGTGTCTACTGAAGGAGAGACACTTGGAGAGTCAAACCAAAAACAATTTGGAGAACCGAGTTCTGAAACTGAGGATAGACTAAATGAAAGTCTGAAGGAAAATAGAATGGAAACAATGAAGGCCCCACAACTTGACCAAAATGTAGATGATCAGATTCCTGCTAACATTGGTGGTATAAGCCAAGAAGGATATAAGGAGTCCAGGATTCAATGGAAGAAGAAAACTAAAAGCATAAAAGAGAATATGGATGAAGGGAAATCTGAAAAAATTCCAATTCAGGCAAGTAAGGATGGTAAAAAGCACATATATGGCAAGAACATGCAAGAGAACATTAAAAAGCCTAGGATTCAAACAGGGAATAAAGATCATATTCTGCCTAAGATTGAAACTGGGAATGGAGATCAAGTATATGATGGAGTAAAGGCTGGTAAGGAAGAATTTGATTTAATGGAAATAAGAAGGAAAGAATTTCCTCAGAAGTTACCAAAAGGCACAACTGAGGATGGCAAAAGGTTGAGTGTTTCAAAAATGCAAGAAACTGAAGATGTCAAAGAAGCAAAGATCAAAACAAAATGGAAAGAGAATGAATATTTGGTGGATAAGGATGAAGGTGAAGAACTCAGAAGGATGCACAAGGAAGCCAAAAAAGACTTGGCAAAAAAGACACTGCAAGAAAATGAAGATGTCAAAGAAGAAATGTCCAAAAGAAAAGACGAAGGGATTGAAAAAATTGAAGATAAGGGTGAAAGGAAAGAACACAACAGGTTGTATATGGAAGCGAAGGACTTCAAAAAAGAGAAAATACAAGAAAATGAAGATATCCATGAAGCAATGCTAAAAAGAGAAGGCAAAAATAATGAACATTTTGGGGATAAGCGTGGTGAAAACCCCGAAAGGATGCATATGGAAGCAAAGAAGAACATAGCAAAGGAGATAATGCAAGAAACATATGGTGTCAAAGAAGCAATCGTTAAAGGAAAAGGAGAAGAGATTGGAAATTTTACTGATAAGGGTGAAGGTGAAGAACCCACAAAGATTATTACGCATGCAAAGAAAGAATTAACAAAAGAAACAGAGCAAGAAAATGAAAAAGTAAAAGAAGCTATGCTCAAAACGAAAGACAAAGAAATTGAACATTTTGTGGATAAGGGTGAACCCAAAAGCATGGATGTGGAACCAAAGAAGGGCTTAACAGCAAAGACCATGCAAGAAAGTGAACATGTCAGAGAAGCAATGGTCAAAGGAGAAGGCAACGGTTATAAATATTTTTTGAATAAAGGTGTAAGTGAAGGACCCGAAAGGATGCATATAGAACCAAAGACGGACATGGCAAAAGACAAATTGCAAGAAATAGAAGGTTCCAAAGAAGCAATGGTGAAAATAAAAGGCAAAGAGATTAAAAATTTTGTTGTTAAGGATGGAGGTGAAGAAAACAAGAAGATGAATATGAAACTAAAGAAAGAGTCAACAAAAGAAACAAAGCAAGGAAGTGAAAATGTCAAAGAAGCCAAGGGGAAAATGAAAGGCAAAGAGACTAAATATTTTGTAGACAAGGGTGAAGGTGAAGAACCCAAAAGCATGAATGTGGAAGCAAAGAAGGAAGATGATAGAGAATGCAAAGATTGTGAATGTTTTGTGGATAAGGGTGAAGATGAAGAGACCAAAAGGATGCTAATGGAACCAAAGAACGTAGCAAAAGAGACAATGCAAGAAATAAAAGGTGTCAAGGAAGCAATGGTCAAAAGAAAAGGCAAAGAAATTGAAAATTTGGCTGATAAGGATGAAGCTGGGGAACTCACAAAGATGCTTGCGAAGTCAAACAAAGAGTTAACAAAAGAAAAAAAGCAACAAAGTGAAAAAATCAAAGAAGCTATGGTCAAAAGGAAAGCCAAAGAGACTGAATATTTTGCTGATAAGGGTGAAGATAAAGAACCCAAAAGCATGTATGTCGAAGAAAAGAAGGACTTAACAACAAAGACTACACAAGAAAGTGAAGAACCCAAAAGGATGCATATCAAACCAAAGGACATAACAAAAGATACAATACCAAAAACAGGTGTCAAAGAGGCAAAGGTCAAAACAAAAGAGAAAGAGATTGGAAATTTTGTTGACCAGTATGATGGTGAAGAACACATAAAGATGCTCGTGAAAGAGTTACCAAAAGAAAGAGACAAAGAAAGAGAAAAATTCAAAGAAGTTATGGTACAAAAGAAAGTCAAAGAAACTGAATATTCTATGGATAAGGGTGAAGATGAAGAACCCATAACCATGCATGTGGAAGCAGAGAAGGACTTAACATCAAAGACTATACTAGAAAGGGAAGATGTGAGAGAAGAAGTGGTCGAAACAGAAGGAAAAGATTATGAATATTTTGTTGATAAGGGTGAAAGTGAAGAACTTAAAATGACAAATATGGAAACAAAGAAGAACACGGGAAAAGAGTCAATGCAAGAAACAAAAGGTGCAAAAGAAGCAATGGCTAAAAGAAAAGGCAAAGAGATTGGAAGTTTTGAAAAGGGTGAAGAAGATAAAGAGACTAAAAGGGTGCATGTGGAAGACAAGAAGGACTTAACAACAGTGACAGTGCAGGAAAGTGATGGTGCCGATGAAGGCAATGAAAACAAATGCTTTTCGGATGAGGGTGAAGATGAAGAACCCAACAGGATGTATATGGAAACAAAAAAGGATTTTAGAGAAGAGACATTGCATGAAAGTGAAAATGTCAAAAATGTGAAGGTAAAAAGTGAAGGCAAAGACATTGAATATTTTTCAGATAAGAGTGCAGACAAAGAATCAATAAGGATGCTCATGGAAACAAAGAGAGACTTGACAAAAGAGGAAATGCATGAAAATGACGATGTCAAAGAAACTATGATCAAAAGGAAGGGCAAAGAGATTGAGTATTTTGTGGATAACAGTGAAGGTGAAGTTGAAGAACCCAACAGGATGCATATTGAAGAAAAGAAAGACCTAGCAACAAAGACAATGCATGAAATTGAAGATGCCAATGAAGTCATGGTCAAAAGAAAAGACAAGGAGATTGAAAATTTTGGTAAAGAATCCAAAATTAGGGAAACAAAGAAAGACTCAACAAAAGTGACAATGAAAGAAAGTGATGATACCAGAGAAGCAATGGTCAAAAGAAAAGGTAAAGAGGTTGAACGTTTTGTGAATAAGGGAGAAAAACCGAAATGGATGCATACGGAAGCAAAGAAGGACTTAACAACCAAAACAAGAGAAGAAAGTGAAGTTATCAGAGAAGCGATGGTCAAAAGAGAAGGGGAAGAAGAGATGGGCTATTTTCTGGAAAAGGGAGATGAGAAAGACATACCAAAAGAGAAAATTCAGATAGTTGAGAAGATTAAGCATGGAATTACGGATAATGATCAACGAAATGTACTAGGAAAAACTACTGAAGGAAAATCCGAAGTACCATCTGAAGAGGGTCCCAAGCTGGTGGGGGAACAAGATGGAAGTAGAGGACTTAAGGTTTCAAACATGGAAGACCCAAAAGAAATTATCAAAGAAGAAATGGCTGAAACAGAAAATTTAATGGAAAAGGTTCAAGGGCAAAAGTCTAAGAAGGGCGAAGAAGCAAGGAGAGTTATTCAGAAAAACACAGCAACTGAGATCTTACAGAAAGAAACTGAGGAGTCCAACAATGAAAGGAAGTCCAGAGAAGGACCAAATGTACCAAACAATATGGTCAAAGTCGTATTTGAAGTGTTGGGGACTTTTCAGGCAATGCTTCCCAAGAAGGTGATGGAAGCAATTGGCCAAAATAAGGATAAGAATGAATATGTTACTGTGAAGTTGAAAGCAGAGGGGTCTATAAAGATGCATGTTGAACCAATTGAGGCTTTTGATGAGGATGAAACTGAAGAAAGAAGCGAGAAAGAAGTTAGAAAGCCAGAACTCAAGTCTACTGACCAAATAAGTGGGAAAGAGAATGTTGATTTTGGGGTATTTGATGGAAGAAAGAGACCACAATTTCTAGAGATAGGAGAAACACAAGGCGCAAAAGAAGACAATGCACAAATAGAGGAGTGTGCGAAGAAAATAGATGGAGATCGATCTGAGAAGATACAAGTTGAAGAAAAAGGACGGAAGTCGTCTCAGTCATCTCAGAAAGGAAGAGAAGGTCCAAAGATCCAAACGATGGTAAAAGATCAACATCGTTTGCAAGAAGAAAAGGAAAAGCCCTTGGGAAAAACAACAGCAGCAGAAGATAAGAAGCCTAAAATGGGGGAAATAACTCCAGAGTTTGAGAAGGCTAGTGGATTCAAAAGGGCTGCAGAAAATTCGCATGAAAGTAGCAAGAGAGAACATCAAATAATGACTCCAAAGAAAGAAGTTGAAAAATCAAAGAAGGAAGAGCATTCTCCTATGCCTACAGCAAGCCAAAGAAAAGAACCTCTTGAATTATCACTGCCAAGCAAGGACTACAAAACTTCAAAGATAGAGGAAGTACAACAAAAGGAGGGAAAAAGAACCATGCATTTACTAGAAGCAACCTTTTCCAAAGAAGGAGAACTTGCACAAGCCATAGCTACACATTCAAAAGAAAAAAGTGAGATTGATGAGCTGCAGGTAAATCAACTACCATCTCCATCTACAGAAATGGGGAGTACAGAACCACGTGAATCAGAAAAGTATGGTTTGAAAGAAGATGGCTATAAGGCTGTGAGTTTAGATCATATGCAAGAAGGAAAAGATGAAACGGATGAACCATCAAAATTTCCAAGTTCATCTTCCACTCAACCATTTGAAGTTGAAGGAAAGGATAAGATAAATGCTAGTTGTGATGATGAATCTCAAGATTCAGACACGGACTCTGAAATAGATGGGGAAACATCAAACCAAGGTGAAACAGACGAAGAAGTTGTACAAAGAGAGACACCACAGCCAGAGTCCCCTGAAGATCAACAATGCACCCACAAAGCTCTGGAAGAAAGCAATGGAACACATGAAATAGAAGAAGAAAAGACAGATGAACAAGGAGATGAATCCGATCAGGAAGAGTTGGACGAGCAAAAAGAAGGTGAGGAGGAAGCCATTGGAGGGAACAAGGACCAGAAAAGGTCAAAGAAACTTATCATTTCCACCATCATAGCAGGATCAGCCCTTCTTGCTTCTGGAATATTTCTTATCATTCGACATAGAAGATCCATAAAAGGGTAAGTATGTGTTCATCAAATCTAGTTTCCACTTTTCTATGTGAAGAGAATCTTCCTTAGTGTTCCTGTTTTGCTCTCAGTGCTAAGTGATATTCAAAGTGAGTTGAAGTTTACATTTCTGCTCAATTTTTGAACTCCTGAGAATTCAACGGAGAAGAATATGCAATGGCGTGTTTGCTGTGTACATGGCAACACCTTTGTTGTTTGGGTAAGCAAATTGGTACGCATGACTTGGATCTTCTCATGTTTTATGTAATGAGAAAGAAAAATGTATATTGGCATGATTAACCAAACTTACACAATTAACAGTGGCTCTTGTTGTAGTCCTAAAATGATTTGCAAAAATGTTATCTTTAAATTTATATTTTCTTCATCATTTCAATTGATTAACTATTTTATGTTGGTGTTATCATAATTCATAGTATTTATCATTTGTACTAAACGATTTGTCACGACATTAGTAAACAATCTTCAGTAGATGATATTTTTTCTTCCTTCCATCAGACAATATAAGACTCTGATTGAACTCCAGAATTGTCTATTGAACATGATTTAGAATGAATCATAACACATGAGAGCAATACTGCAATTAGAGCAATATTCCAATATTAGACCCTGATTTATAACATTGTTCTTATGACATCAGATTCTGATGTGCTTGAAATTGGAAATGGAAGAATGAGCGCGCACGAAACAAAATCGTGTCTTGTTCACAATTTCAGCATTAGCTAAGCCAAGGTACCGTGAAGTCAAATTCAAACGCTTATTTGTAACTTTTAAATTAAAATTTAAGGCTTTAAAAATAAAGATATTTTTAAAGAGTTATCCTGCATAATTTTGAGTTCTCTGTTTATGGGTATGTGTGTTGTTACCCCCACTTGTAAGTGTATCAAATTCTAATTTTATTATACAAAAATCTTCTCTTTAAAGACTACTTTTACTAACACTATATAAATTATTTTTTGGTGTTAAGAATATTTTATTTAATACCCTTTTTATTTAAATTATTTTTAAGAAATTCTTTAGAATATTCTTTCAGTTTTTAGTTATTATTTAGATTTAAAAAATATTTAATATTTTGTTATGTTTTGTTCTATATATAAAATATATGAATAAAATAAAAAAGTTCATTCAGACAACATATGATTCATATCTTTTCTAAAAAACAGTGATGAGTTTATCTTGGTGACATGTTTGGAGAAAAAAAAACTCATAATAATGATGGCATAAGTAAAGGTCACATAAAAAAAACTCAATTCTATTATTTCAAGGTTTTGAGTAAATGGTATTGATTTGTTGAGTAAATTGGATTCATGTAACATTTATTTCTAAAAAGAAAAAACCATTATTTAAAAACCAAACCAAACAATCAGGAGAATAAATTTTATTATAAACATGAAACAAAATTATTTAATAAATATCTATGATTGCTAATTTCTTAGCTCAAAAATCAAACTGCTTGTTACCTATAACATCCTAAAATCACTAGAAAGTTTCAACTAAATTAGGGTAAAATATATATTGTATCGCTCAAAACATTTCAACATTTCGGAATGCTTGTTCAAAAAAAAAAAAGTAATCCATTTACTTTAAAACATGTGTTTTGAATAAATATAAAAACTAAGTCTATTAAATTTTTGTCGAAATTAAAACTAATATTTTAAATACTTTAAAGTGCCGAAAACTTTTCTTCTCATTATTTACCACCAAACTCCTTCATTTATGATAAAACTTACATATATTTATAATTTCGTTATATATTTAAAAAAATCATTTTTGAAAATCATGTCTAGCACTAGTAAGTTGTATTATCATAAGACTGTGATGTCAAGATGAACGCAAACTAGCTAACATTATGTTTGTGAAAATGTGATCGTGATCTTTACTATAATCATTAGTTTGTTCTTTATCATATAATTTTATAGTATTCCTATCAAGATATATAAACCATAAGTATGATCAACAAGTTCATAAGTTCACTCCAAAAGGAGCAACTCAGAATTCAGGTATTATACCAATAATCAAAGAAAAATTACTTAGAGGAATAACATTGTGAAAAGAAAGAAAGAAAACGACAAAGAGTTTTCGAAGAATCTAATTCAAACATCAAGTTTGATCCCTCCTTATATTGCTCCTCGGTTACTGTGTTATTTGCTTTTGCATCCTTTTCGTTTCTACGTGCGTCTATATGAAACGTTGGAAAAGTCTTAAAATCTTCATTCTTTACATTTTTAGAATTTAGAATTTAGAAACTTGTTATGAAATGCCCAAATATAAATGTGAAAATATATTTCAAATATATAAATTACATAAATTCAAAATATATTTTCAAATTTTAAGATACATTTTAGATTATACATTATGGGACATGACCGATGGGTGGATTCCCGGCATGTCGGCCGCCGTCCATGCGAACAAGTCTCTGTTCTTCCACAGGAGCGACCTAAGCTTTTTTTCCACTCCGGACTCCAATCCCCTCGTCATGGTAGTCGTCTGTGAGGGTTCCTTCCCTATTAGGATCGGTTGGGTCTCTCCCATAGGTTCAAGTCGGTCTTTCGTGTTCGTCCTCGGGTCGAGATCGGTCATGGCGACTTCAGAGTCGGTTGCCCTCCTCTTCCCTTGATGGGTGTACAACTTCAGACCGGTGGCATAACATTCCCGGGTCGTCTTCTGATCTGCCCGGACAATGCATATGCTTCCCTTTTCGGAGGGATATTTCATTGTGAGGTGGGGTGTGGACACGATCGCCCCAAAAGCATTTAAGCATGGCCGGCCGAGCAACACATTGTACGAGGTGTTGGCCTTGACCAGCAAATACCGGACCCTCTTTTCCTCGCTGGACCGCCCGGTCCCCAGCCTTGTCCTCAACTCCACGTAACCCCGGGTGTCCACTCTTTCTCCCGCGAAGCCTACAATTTGGCCGTTGTAAGGGACGATGAGATCCTCCGAGATATCCATCTGTTGGAAAGTTTTCCAGTAGAGGATATTTACTGAACTCCCCTGATCCACTAAGACCTTACTGACGTCGTAGCGGACGATCTCAGTCGTTATCACCATTGGATCATCCTGGTCGGGATTGGGTGCGTGGAAGTCTTCATCCGAAAAGGTGATGGGAGGCATTGTGCGACGAGGTTTGTCCACCGAATGAACGGACTGCAGAGCCCGAACATGTCGCTTTCGCGCGGACGAAGACGATCCTCCTCCTGCGAAGCCTCCCGAGATGGTGTTAATGTGACCCCGCAGAGGACGTTCGCGGCTTCTGCTGCGGCTCCTGCTCCGTCGCCGCTTCGAACATGGGCGTTCGGCCCGATCGTTCCTAGACCTGTCTGGTCTGTAAGCTTGCCGGGGAGCCGAACGCTCCGTAGGTGCCTAGGGACGTTCCACCCGAACGTACTTCTTAAGTTGTCCCGCCCGAATCAACTCTTCAATTTTGTCCTTCAGGGTCACACACTCCTCGGTGGTGTGACCCATATTCTTGTGGTAAGCGCAGTGTTTGCTCCCATCCGCTCCGGATGGAGTAGGTCGCTTCACAAGTTCGGGGAGCAAATTGTTAGAATCGCTGCAGCGGAATTATTAGCGTGATAACAAACCAAGAGGGTTTTTAATCCGAACGTGTGCCTTTTAATTTCTACTCAATTAAACTTACCAAGCAAATAATAAAGACAAATAAAGAGAGTAAGGTTGAGAGAAATTTGCACAGATGATTTTATCCTGGTTCAGATCACTAGGATCCTACGTCCAGTCGCTTATCTCAAACAAGATAAACCTTTTTCACTATCACAAAACAGTTACAAATATTAGTCACACAGAAAAACAATTTGTAACAGTTTAGAAATTACCACCTCTCTTGAAACCACAAGAGACGAACTTACACCTCCTTTGAATCTTCACAAAGGATGAACACCTCCTCCGAATACTTCACGAAGGATGAACACCTCCTCCGAATACTTCACGAAGGATGATTCTCTTCCGAACACCTCCTTAGACACACCAAGGATGAACCAGCTATTCCTCTATCACCGTAGCAGTATTTCACCAACTCTACAGACAGAGTTTCCTTAGCTGAGCAAGAGCACACAAGTCTCAATGATTTCTGAGTACTAGAGCACAAGGGAAGAGTTGTTTTTGAGATAAACAGAGAGCCAATTTATAGACTCAGCCAAATACTCTTCCATTCTTCGAAAACGGGCCATCTAACGCATTTAATCGATTAACATAAGTATTAATCGATTAAAATGAGTACAACGGCTAGTTTTTCAAATCTGAAAACCCCAACGGTCAGTGTTAATCGATTATTCTCAAGATTAATCGATTAGCTAATCGATTATTATACACTTTAATCGATTAGTCTAGTGGCGCTTGGGTTTTCAGGGCCAGCCTCTGTTTTAATCGATTAATACTTGTTTTAATCGATTAATACAGTGCGATTTTGACTCTGGACATTAATTATATAATATAAAATTACATGGAATCAAAACCACTAAAAATCTAAGTCCTAGACACTAAACTACAATTATTACAAAAGCTTTCCATAGCAATACAAGTCTTCATAACATCTTGAATCTTGATTTCTCTTGACTTGATTTGGACATCATCAAAACTTCATCTTCATCATTTTGCTAACATTCTCCCCCTTTTTGATGATGATCAAAAACTCCTTTGATTTAAAGCTTTTAGTAATAATCTGGATAAAACACAACTTACGGAAGAAAAAGTGCATTGGTGAATAAGCACAAATAGCACAAATAGGCAAATAAGCTTTAAACATTTTCTCCCCCTTTTTGATCATAATTAAAAAGTTGTGTTTGATGTTCTCCTCCTAAGATAATACTCCCCCTTAATAAAAGCAAGTATGCATATGAGCTAAAAATATTTTAAATTTAAAGATTCATTCAAACATGCACAAAAGGATATATAAAGCAAATATTTTTAGGATAAAGAACTTATAAAACATTGTTTAATCATATATTGAATTATATAAGATAGGAATTTTTTTTTTTTTTTTTTTTTTAAAAAAACAATCCTAAGATATTTCTAAAAAATTCCTAGATCTCTTCTAATGTTTACCCCTGTAGATATGCCTCCAACTTCGTAATGATAATCCTCTAGGTTGTTTCCACATTTTGTTTAGATCTTCATTTTGAGGATTGTCATCATTCTTCGCTTCATTTGTTGTCTTCTACAAATCTTCATCATTGCCTGCATCTAATTCAACTGACTCAAGAGGTTTTGCCTCAAGGTCTACAATTTCATCAAAGACAACATGCACACATAAAAATTTTTCCGATTGAAAACTATATATGCTTTGTATATTAGAAGATATCCAAAAAAATAGTTTCATGGGCCTTGGAATAAAATTTTCTTTGTTTTAAAGACATTCTAAATATTAAACAATAGGTACCCAACTACTTGTATGGGTCCTTTGGGTTAGATTTAGAAAAAAGAAATCATTTTACAACCCAAACATATCTACCACTTGGAACACCATAATGCTTAATTTTACATTTATTTGAAGTATGACCCTTTTTCATACAATAAAAGCATGATACAAAGTTTGTGTTCCTATAAGTTGTTCCTTTTTCTACCCATGTTCTACGGGTTCTATTATTATGTTTATTTTTAATTTTAGGAACATACTTATTTTTAACAACCTTATTTTCATTATTTTTACTACATTCTCCTAAGGTTGTGTGTTCTAATAGTTTCTTAAAATTTTCACAAGAAGCACATTCATTACTACTAGTAAATTTACCCTTTTCAAAAAATAAAACTTTATTTTTCAAATCTTTATTTTCTTCACAAATATTTTCAAAATTTAATTTTAAATTTTTATTTTCTTCAAGAATATTTTCAAAGTCTGATTTCAAATTTTTATTTTCTTCAGAAATATTTTCAAAATTTAATTTTAAATTTTTGAAATCCTTTTTCAATTTCTTATGAGCTTTATCTAATTTTTCAGATTCTACTATTAAAGCAGCATAAGTTTCATGCAATTCATCTTCACTAATTTGACTATAATTATCAGAATCGCTAGATGTACTTACTTGGCTTCCAGCGTCGTCGTTCACCACTAAGCAGATGTTTGCTTCTTCATCAGATTCGCTCAAATCGGAAATTGTTTCGTTGTCATCGTCCCATGCGATGTAGGCTTTCTTTTTCTTGAAGTTTTTCTTTTCCTTTATTTCTTCATTCTTCTTTTGATTTGGGCAGTCTGCTTTTAAGTGCCCCATTTCTCCGCAACCATAACATTTATAGTGTGAGGAAGATCCTTGATTTTCTTTCTTTTCGAATTTTAATCTTCCTTTGTCTTTTGATTTCATGAACCTGTTGAGCCTTTTTATCATGAGTCTCAAATTTTCTTCATCTTCTGAATCTTCATCTTCCATTTTGCTCTTGCTCCTTTCCACCTCAGATTTCAAGGCTAGACTCTTTTTCTTAGTTTTTGCTTTTGCTTCTTCTTCATCTAGTCTTCCGAGGTCAAGTTCATGCTCTCTCAACTTTCCAAATAATGCCGCCATAGTCATTGTGTTGAGATTTTGTGACTCCGAGATTGCAGTCACCTTAGGTTGCCACGACCTGTCTAAAGACTTCAAGATTTTAATGTTTAATTCATCAGTATCAAATGACTTACCTAGTCCAATGAGATGATTGACAATGTTGGTGAAGCGTTTTTGAACGTCGGAAATTGTTTCTCCTTGCTTCATCCGGAACATTTCATACTCTTGAATCAGGGAATTCTTTCTTGCCCTCTTTACGTCATCCGTTCCTTCATGTGTCACTCTGAGCACGTCCCACATTTCTTGAGCAGTTTTGCAGACAGAAACCCTGTAGAACTCATCAACAGTCAATGCTGATGCAATGATATTCCGAGCTTTTACGTCATTATGAAATCTTTTCTTTTCTTCAATGGTCCATTGACCACGGGGCTTTGGTTCCTGTGTATTGTTAGTAGGAACAGAAGAACCAGACGCAATAACATCCCAAATTTCACAATCAATAGATTCAATAAATATTTGCATCCTTACCTTCCAGAATGCATAGTTCTCACCTGTAAATAGTGGGGGTCTATTGATTGAAGCACCCTCTGCAAAGGTTTGATGTGATCCTGCCATTTGAATGACTATCAAAGCAAGCTCTGATACCAATTGTTAGAATCGCTGCAGCGGAATTATTAGCGTGATAACAAACCAAGAGGGTTTTTAATCCGAACGTGTGCCTTTTAATTTCTACTCAATTAAACTTACCAAGCAAATAATAAAGACAAATAAAGAGAGTAAGGTTGAGAGAAATTTGCACAGATGATTTTATCCTGGTTCAGATCACTAGGATCCTACGTCCAGTCGCTTATCTCAAACAAGATAAACCTTTTTCACTATCACAAAACAGTTACAAATATTAGTCACACAGAAAAACAATTTGTAACAGTTTAGAAATTACCACCTCTCTTGAAACCACAAGAGACGAACTTACACCTCCTTTGAATCTTCACAAAGGATGAACACCTCCTCCGAATACTTCACGAAGGATGAACACCTCCTCCGAATACTTCACGAAGGATGATTCTCTTCCGAACACCTCCTTAGACACACCAAGGATGAACCAGCTATTCCTCTATCACCGTAGCAGTATTTCACCAACTCTACAGACAGAGTTTCCTTAGCTGAGCAAGAGCACACAAGTCTCAATGATTTCTGAGTACTAGAGCACAAGGGAAGAGTTGTTTTTGAGATAAACAGAGAGCCAATTTATAGACTCAGCCAAATACTCTTCCATTCTTCGAAAACGGGCCATCTAACGCATTTAATCGATTAACATAAGTATTAATCGATTAAAATGAGTACAACGGCTAGTTTTTCAAATCTGAAAACCCCAACGGTCAGTGTTAATCGATTATTCTCAAGATTAATCGATTAGCTAATCGATTATTATACACTTTAATCGATTAGTCTAGTGGCGCTTGGGTTTTCAGGGCCAGCCTCTGTTTTAATCGATTAATACTTGTTTTAATCGATTAATACAGTGCGATTTTGACTCTGGACATTAATTATATAATATAAAATTACATGGAATCAAAACCACTAAAAATCTAAGTCCTAGACACTAAACTACAATTATTACAAAAGCTTTCCATAGCAATACAAGTCTTCATAACATCTTGAATCTTGATTTCTCTTGACTTGATTTGGACATCATCAAAACTTCATCTTCATCATTTTGCTAACACAAATCCGCGCTTAGTGCCTCTCGGAGGATCTTCTCCCTGGGGGCGTTCAGGGGGGTATACTGTTGAAAACGGGGTCCTCGGCATGGTTCCTTCTGCCTGTGGTCGCCCGGTTTTCACGCCGAAATGTCGGGCTTCCCTCCGTCCGCCTTATCCACCCTAAGCTCCTGGCTTTCCTTCTTGTAGGACAATTTCATCTCCTCCACCCTTATCTCGTCTGTCGTGCGTTCCCTCGGCTCTTCCATAGTCTTGGGAGCCCGCCGACAGAAGCTGTCTTTAAACGGCCCCGGCTTGAGCTCCGGGAGAATGTAGTGGAGGGCGAGCTTGGGGCTTAACGCCTTCACCCGTCGGACGGTCTTCTGGTACCGGTCCATAAACGCCCTCAGCGTTTCTTCCTTTCCTTGCTTCAGGGTGACCAATTCGAACACGGTCAGGTCTTGTGTAGTGTTGGCCGCGAACTGTCGGTTGAACAGTCGTTTTAGGCCGGCGAAATTCTCTATGGAGTTAGGGGGTAGGGAGTTAAACCATTCCAATGCTTCGTCTTCCAAAGACAACGAAAATGCCCGGCACCAGATAGCGTCGTTGCCTGTTCTGAATGCCATGGCGTTTGAGAACGTTTTGATGTGGGCCTCGGGGTCCGTGGTCCCGTCGTACATTTTGAATTGCGGTGCAATGAACTGTTCCGAAATCTGAACGTCCATTATATTTTGGGTGAAGGGAAGCAATAGCGTGGATGAAGGCTCCGGCTTCACCACCATCCGCCTATCCTCGGCCGCGCTCTCCGCGTGCACTTATTTAGCCTTGCTTCCTTCGGCCTCGGACTCTGTCGGCCTCCAAGTCTTGTCCCATTCACTGTTGCGTTCCATGTGATCTTCCGCAGCGGCCTTTCCTTTCTCCTTGGCCCGCTCGTCCTCCCCGTCCTTTCCCGCGATCTCCCGGGCTATCCGGGCCTCGCAGTCGGCCTTAACCGCCGCCAGCTCGTCTTCATGACGCTGTTGCATCTCGTCCATCTTTTGTTGTAGAACTCTGATCATCTCAATCGGGTCATCCATGCTCATATTTCTCGTGGTCACCATTGGGTTTATAAAACTACACGGCCCCACGGTGGGCACCAAATGTTTCGGATGTGAAGGGTTGTGTCGTCCAATGTCTCCACGTCCTCCTCGGCTCATGCTTCGTGTGTTCGGTCCTCCATACTCGCTCCTCAATTTCTTCCTCAATCCGCGGGTGGGAAACGTGCGAAAGATTCTCCGATGCCAAAGTCAGCTGAGAGCACTGGCGTTTTTCTGTCGAACAGTAATAAATGTGTAGTAAATGCAACCTATCTACCACTCACCCTGGATCTGTATTTATAGTTTTCGCTATGGGCTTGGGATTAGTGAAAAGTTAATCACGGCCCAAATTCAGCCCAATAGCTTTTAACCTCAACTTACCTTAAACCTGGTTAATTAGCGGTATGGCCGGTCGGTCTCCTAAAGTTCGGCTTTTGAACCAGCCAGCCCCTATGGGCAACTTGTGTAGCAAACGACATGTCCGACCGACCTTTTAGTGTATCCGGATGACGAGGTAAGGTTGCGTGATCTCGCATGGGCGTCTTGTTTGTTATGCCGATCCTTCAATGACGAACCGAAGAGTGGCGTGTTTGGTCCACTGTAGGCGTCCGACCTATCTGTCGTCCGGTCCCTACTGGTACAATATTTATATTATAAAACTTAAAAAAATACATTATAGATTATAATTTAAATTAAATTTTTAAATTTAAAAATATATTTAAAGATTAAACAACTCAAAATATTTTTTTTAATTTCAAATTGCACACTAGAATTATATTTTCAAATTCACATATTTTCTATTCATTGATTATTTAGAAACTTTTTTTTTTCTCACACTTACAAGGAGAGGAAAAAAGGTTTCTTTTAGCAACCCAAATTTCGGCATTCAAAGTTTTTATATTCATCATGAGCATTGAAGTTTCAATTCTAACTGAAAAATCAAACGGCACAATTATACTTAAAACATAATAAATACCTATAAAACTAAAAGAAAAATAAATATACAAATCCTATTAAAAAAATATTAAAAAACTTGAAAGAGTTTCAAAAATTAAGTATTTCGATAAGTAGATTGAAAACTACATGGTGAATACTTCCTAAAGATACTTCGATATTTTAAGTCTGTGTTCGTATGAGCGGAAAGTATTGTTTACTCAGTTTTGAGAGCGATGAATTGAGATGAATGTCGTGTTCGGAGAAATGCGTAGACGGATTTAAAGGTAAAAGCGGAATGACTCTACTGTTCACTCACCCGTGAATGTGGTGAGATTTGGAGGGATCCTTTCTAAAAAGTCACAAGTGTCCCTCCATGTGAAACTAATTCCAGTTGCAATTTGGCACCTTAATATAATCGGATATAAGTAAATTCGAATCGATTCCAGTTGCATTGTTGAAAATAAAAACACAGTTACGCTGCTGCAATGTGATGAGGTTAGTATGAGTGTATGATTGTTTAGAAGTATTTGTTGTTTTTTCCTTGTAGGTTGGTGGTAGATGAAGAAGATAATGTTGATGGAAGATGAAGAAGAAAGTGGTTGATGAAGAGAACGAGTGTTTGAAGCTGAAAAAGATGAAGAAGAGCAAAGCGCATTCGATTCCAAGGGGCATTTATTCGGTTCCAGTCCCGTGAAGAACACCAAAGGCAAGCTGTATTCGATTCCAAAGAACCTGTACTCGATTCTAGCCCCATGAAGAACAACAAAGGCAAGGTGTATTCGGTTACCATTACCTAGTATTTGATTCCACGCGTACGAAGAACTCCTGGTCCTGAAGGACGAATTGCGGTGGAAAGGCAGGAATAACAGAAAACTTACCTCGCGAGAAACCTCTTCGGTGCGGCGTTGCCGATTGGCGTGGGTTTGTTCGGCGATCCACTTGCAGCGTTGGTTAGGATAAGAGAGAGGATGCCATGGCTTCTGGTTGAGATAGGAGTGGCTCCAGGCAGTGCTGGATTTGGTCTTGTAATCAACTTATGCCTCCTCCTTCTTCCCCTTCCATCACATGGATTCTCAATTCTTCTTCACCTCTGATGAATGAAAAATATTGTAAAATCTCGTCAATTTTTTAAATCCAGAAAGGTAACTAAAGTAGATTTTAAATTGTTTTTTAGATAAATAAGTGGAAACATAGGTATATAGAATAAATACTTTTTAGAATTTTAATATAGATAATTTTGTTTATTAAAGATAGATTAATTGGATTAAGCAAAATAATTATACAACTTAAAGATAAAATAAATAATGTTACAAATAAAATAACAAATAAAATCATACCGCTTTGTCATAAATAATATTACAAAAATATTACAATTAAAAATATTACAATTAAAATAAAATTTTTTACAATATTAAAATTAATTTTAACAAATTAAGGTTAATTTTTTACTCTTTATAAACATTTTTACAATTAAGTATAACATTAACAAATATCATTTTATATTATTTTAATAACTAGGAAATTTTGGTAATATTTATTTTCTACCCATTAAACAAATTTTTTAAATAGGTCACATCAATCAAATTCTACACTAATTCTCACAAACTTTACTTTCAAATTCACTCTCAATTACCTCCAAATTCACTCAAACAAATAATAAAAAGTTTATCTTCAGATCTTTTCAAATCCATTTAATCACCGTCTGTTAATAATCTCATATGCCTAAGCTATGAATAAAAAAAAACTAGTTCTTCGTACTAAATACTCATAATAGTTGTATTCACCAATTCGGTTGACCAAGCTAAAGTTTGTTTTTAAAGTTGATTTATTAAGTGATTGACCGATGGATTCGCGTAAACCCGTCAATCCATATAATACACTAAGCATAATCATGGGATATGAAAATTGGTAGGCTCGTGCACCTCATCAAATTTCTTCTTGCACACACCATCCAAGGAAAATACTTAAATACCCTTATCATTGTATCACACCATCATTATCATTGTCTCATTGCTGTTGTCACCGGTGTCACCACCGGATCACATAAAGATACAAAAAATGCTAAAAGAACTCATTCGGGAATGGTTTTTTTCTGGAAAATATTTCATGTATTCAGAAATATTCAATCCGAAACATATAGGGGTGTTTAGAAAAATTCATTCCCAAGACTATTATATGTATTCTACAAAATTTGTTGCAGAAATTTATTTCGAAAAACGTAATCGGTAATATATTTTACGTGTACCCGAAAATTTTATTTTGAAAATCTCATTTCGAAAATTCGTTTAGAAAATTTTGTTTCCAAAAATTTCATTCCAGAAATTCTACAAATCCTGTTTTGAAAAACCTGTCCCAGAATTAATAATTCGGAAGTCACTTCTACAAAAGTAATATGTCATTGTAAAAAATTGATGGGTGCAGGAAGAAATTTATGGGGTGCAGGAAACCATATTCCACTCCTCATCATCTTATTCTTATGAGTCATTTTCTTCTACATCCCCTCCTTTTTTTCTCCCAAAAAAAGCATCACTACTTTTTTCAATACATCTCATTATCAATTTTAAATTGTATTTATGATTAACTAATTTAAATAATAATTATAATTTACATAATTCAAAAATATAATTCTAAACTGCAAAATCTTAAACGTAGCTCTAAATTATGCAATTTGAAGTATAATTCTAAATTATTAAGTCTAGGTTATGGTTTTAAATTACAAAATTTAAAATATAGTTCTAGTTTGTAGAATCTATAATATAATTTATGTTATGTAATCTAAAATCATGGTTTAAATTATGAAATTTGAAACTATAATTACATAATTAAAAACCATATTTCACATTTTGTAATTCAAAACGATATTTTAAATTACGCAATTAAGAATCCAAAGAATATTTAGGGATTATGTAATTTATTCTATGGTTCAATGATTTAAGAACGTCCTACATTGCTTAATTTAAAATCACAGATATAGTTTGGAATAGACTTTTCGAAACCTATTCAAAACACATAATTTGTGTTCAATGTATTCCGAAACAAGTGAGGTTTGTTTATTTAAATAATAGACAAAGTTATTTTATTAAATGCATTATAATTATACAGTGTATCAAATGTGAATTTTAAGTAAAAATAAATGCTAAAATTGACAATTAAATGTATTTAAATAAAATGAATGTTTATAAAATAATCAGAAAAGACTCAATCTTAAAGTAATATGTACCTATCAATTTTTATACAAAAGTTGAGAAGAAAAAGCAAAAAAGAAAAAGTTTGAAGACTAGTTCTTAAACTAATATTATGTCTGTTTAATGTATTCTCTCTTTTAATTTGGACGATGTAACATCCCAAAATATAGCATAAAACTATATAAAGGAGTTATCATATAATAATATAATAAAACAGTTACTGGAAATAAAGTTACCTTACAATTATTACAAAATAACCATAAAATTTAAAACTTTACAAAATTCTTATACTACTACAAAACTATGTACATAACCGAACGATTATTACAAAGATAAAGTTATGACCGAATGGTTAATATAAAACTATGATTAGAGGTATGACGAACGATCCTAATCTAAACAGCAGGGTCCTCGACATCCAACGCCTGCTCCAACGAACACTCCTCTCCAACTGCTCACACCCACAGGATGATCATTGCAAAAGAAGAACCGAACAGGAAACATGGACAAAACAGGAAATAAGGGTAAGCTAATGTAATTTAATTGTATACACATACATACATTTCACACAAGTCCAAACAATGCAAGACCAAACATTACAACATACCAAAACCGAATACAAGCAAGCATATACAAACCGAATACTCAAGTAGTTATGACCGAACACTATACTCATGCATAGACCGAACACCATAATTCATGCATAGACCGAACACCTGACTTGACCATCCGGATTGTATGAATGTGTAGCTACAGGCGTCCCTTCACTTGTGGTGGTGAAATAGCAAGACCTCCATCAAGCTACCCCACAAGGTTAGTCCAATGAAGATTACCTCGATACCCTGAGGTTAAAGGACCTCCTACCATTCTCACACATGAGTTACTCCTCTCTACTTGAGAATGAGTAATCACAAAATATCAGGATAAACGCCAGCTTAGCACGATACCCACATTCATACTTTATAATTCCAATACCATCCACGAGACATTCTTCCTTGGAATTCTCTTCCACATTACTTGAAAACATAAATCCTCATCAATTAACATAGCATGTCATTCACCAATCATATACTCACTCATAAGACTGAAAACCCTGTGAACTTTGGAGACCGAACAGTTTCTCACCACCCTAGGACAAGACCAAACAGTCTATAACAGACAAGACCTAACAATTTACCGAACACTAACGAAGAACGACTACTAGGGAAAGTCTAACACTATATTAAAATTGAGTACTAAAACTAAGTTGAATACCGAGACTAAACTGAGTGTTATTATAATACTGAGCGTTAACACTAGTATAAATGCTAGTATAAGACTGAGCGCTAACACTAGCATAACTGCTAGTATAAGACCGAGCCCTAACACTAGCATAACGCTAGTATAAGACCGAGCGCTAACACTAGCATAACTACTAGTATAAGACTGAGCGCTAACACTAGCATAACTACTAGTATAAGACCGAGCGCTAACACTAACATAAATGCTAGTATAATACCGAGACTAACACTAGCATAAATATTAGTATAAGAACGAACGCTGACACTAGCATAACTTCTAGTGTAAGACCGAGCGCTAACAGTAGCATAACTGCTAGTATAAGACCAAGCGCTTAACCAAGACCGAACGACCAACTGTGCACACTTCGCGTTCTGCAAAATTCTGTAGAATTACGAAGAACACCAGAATTTACCACTTTTATACATTTTTTTGCCAACTTAATGATTCTAACCGGTCACAATGCCTTATTCAAACTCACTTCACTGCCAAAAATCACTCCCAACCTCAAACTCTCATTTTCACTCTCTCACTTCCTCAAATTGACACTGGCCGAACTCTTTTTCTGCATATTACTCCCTAAATCCAGTTCACAGAGTTGAGTCCTCACATTCAATCGAAAACAGAAATTCAACATGCATTTCAATCAATCATACAATTCATTTCAAACATATAAAAATACAAGTTAAATTATTTAGCTTCCCTTACCTCGAATGAACCAGACAAATTCTACACTTCCACAGTCTTGCCTAACCCGCAAGTGGCTAACTTCTAAGGCAGCCTACAAATTTCTGATCGGTGAAAAGGAACCAACCAGAGGATCAAAGACAGAAAACATATTCAGAGAAGTAGTTGATGAACACATGCAAGTTGAACAGTGCTTGCATGTAACAGAAAATGTAGGAACCTCAAAGGATGAAGGAATTGAACTTACCAACTCCAAAACAACAACTTGATCGATGAAAAGAGAAGCTATTGACACCAGGAAAGTTCAGTCACTGCCTGATTGATGATCAGTTGAAGAAAAAGTGAGAATTTCTAGAGAGAATTTGTAGAGAGAAGGAGGAGAAAATAAAACTCAGAAGTTTGGAGAGAAGAGTTGCATGCAGAGAGTGACACTAAATTTTAAAATGTTCGCTTATATACTACTGTCAAAAATCGACCGGTCTTCTCAGCTGCATACACATGTCTTCCTCCACTTTCTCTGAATTTCACAGTCTTTACACGCGATATAATTTGAATGTTATGTGCCGAAATATATTATTTTTAAATTAATTTTCTAAAAGTATATAAAAAGTTATCTTTAATATTAGAATTGATTAAAATTATTAATATATTAAAATATTATAATTATTATTTAATACAATTTAGTATGTTTGTAATGTTTGAATTACGAGATGAACCCATATAATTATAATTAGAAAGTATAGAAAGATTTGGGAAATGATTTCTAGAACTCGACATCATTAAATTTACTTAACAGAATGGATTTCAAATGTATTGATTGTTTACTTATAAACAGGAAACTTAATGTAAGAATATTTTTGTCAGATACTTGAGGAATCCATTTTTTATAAATATTCTTAAGAAAATGTTATAAGAATATTTTATAATCATGTTACAAAAATATTATAATTAAGAAAACATTTACTTTATTCAAAAAAGAGTTAAGAAGAATATTTTTCAATTTCATATTTAGTTACTTTAATATTGTTATTTGATGAACTTGTTTTTCTTTATAATCAACATAAGTTACTTTCTATAATTATTATATTTATAATCATTTTAACAAGTAATCACTTTAATTTTTTTTTTATAAAAGATGTTTTTGAAGTACCTAAAAACACAATAAAAGGGATTAAATAGTATTAATGAAAAAAAAATTCGCAACTCTTCTGATATAACACGTTGGTCAAGTATTAGATTTGTTAAATAAGTATTTAAACATTCGACCTTGTAAATAATTTTGAAAGATAGTTTCCTTTTTACGTGTTCTTCAGAATATACACTGTAGTGTTTATAAGAACTTCCTTAATTAAACGAGAATCGTTTAGTGCAAATGTTACTTGTATGTAGAAATAAAATGTAGTTGTTGGTTTTAATAAAAAAAGCAATTAGACAGAAGTAAACAATAATTGCACTGGTATTTTTATACTCGTTCACTCCAATTAAGCTACGTTCAGTCTGCTCTATTCAAAGAGGGTTCCGCTATAATCTTCAATAAGATTACAACTCAGTATTCTCACCACTCCTGGTATTCTTAATCGGCGAACACTAGTACAAAAAAAGGATTTTAACTCGCGCATTTGATATCGGTTTAGCTGTAACCGAAGAAAAAAATTACGCGGTGGCATTTTTGTAATTATTAGAAACGTATACACCTCGGTTCAAAAAGAACCGATGCCTGAAACTGGCGCGGTGACATTTTTGTAATTATCGCAAACGGATATGCCTCGGTTCAAAAAGAATCGATTCCTAAAACTGGCGCGGTTGCATTTTTATAATTATCGCAAAGGTCTATTACATCGGTTGTTTAAAGAATCGAGACATAAAATAGCTAAAAAAAAATTTAGAGAGTTTGGGCATCAGTTCTTTATAAAACCGAGATCGTAGACCCTTATTGCCTCGATTAAAAAAATAACTGAGGTAATAACATGTGTTTAGGGTTAAATTTCGTGAACAGAGACAGAAGTTGCGCCGCTCCTCTCTTTTCTCCCATTTTCTTTCGTTGGCGAGAGGGAGGCTTCCTTCCTCTTCTCTGTTTCGATGAGGCGCGACGGAGGGATCATCAATGGCGCGACAGAGGCGTGATGGAGACGCGGCAGAGGCGCAAGGGCGCGGTGGTCGTTCTCGTTCTTCTTCTTCTTCTCTCCGTTTTGATTTGTAGCAAAGGAGGAAGCTTCCTTCCGTTCCTTTTTTTGATTTCAATTGGGTTGTTTTATGTGTGATTGATTATATGCAGGAGTGGTGGGGTTTGATTTATTCTCTGCAGGTGATGGTGGGAGCGCACCGTCCTTTGATTATGGTGGTATGAGATGTAGCAGTGGGCATTGATGATTTACGGCCAAGGGCTAACAACTCACCTGGCGAATGGTGAAAACAAAAAAAAAGAAAAAACCCCTTTACAGCCTCGGTTGGATTTGAACCGGCAAAAGCACACACCGTTTTGCCTCGGTTGAGAACCGAGGCAAAAAGCCTACCCCTTTTCGCCTTGCCTGTATATGCCTCGGTTTCGGAACCGCTACGTATAAGTGAAAATAACCTCTATCGTTTTCCTTTATTGGAATAACCTTCTGTTATCCTAGACTGGATGAGTATTCGCACCACTCCTCATATCCTCAATCAGCGAATAACCTCTTGTTACCCTAGACTAGATAAGTATCCCTGATCAGCGAATAACCTTCTGTTACCCTAGATTAGTTGAGTATTAGAACTACTCCTAGTACTAGACAACACTACCTAGATTTCCTTATTAACTCCATTGAGTTCAACAAGTGTTTTAATTCTCTTCAAAATTGCAATCAACGATTGCTTACAAGTCGTTTAGACTATTAGTCTCGCATAGAGGATATGTGAACAATACAATACAATCTAAACACTCGCAGGTGTTGCTCTCTTTTCTCTTTTTCTCTCTTTCTTACAACCGTAAGCAAATTTTACAATGAAGCTCGAGAGTATTGATTAACTTCTTTTTCTTCTCACATATTCTCTTTTTCTTAAGCTCTTTCGTGCTTCTCTTTTGAACGTTTTTCTCGGGATGAATATTTTCGTTGTAAGTTATTCTCTTCATTCTTGCTTTGAGTGTTCTTCTATTTAAAGGCTCTTGGAGAAAATCTGTTAGAATGAGCTCTTAGCCTTGATCCTTATGTCTTCTCTTTCTTCATGTACACTTATGATATTTTGAATAAAGCATGTGGATGCGTGTAGAGTAGGTTATCTGCAAAGAATGGAGTAGATTCTGCATGCAGAAAATATGTCTTATCTCTTATCACTTTGTTGTTTTTGAACATTAAGCATTTAATGTCATTTAATGTTTGCTCATTAAAAAAAAGTGTTTTTCATTTTCTACCGTTGAGGTAGCGTTTGACAATTAAGTTTTTCTTCTAAAGATGCCAAGCATTGAGAAGGAACTTCACCGTTGGACGAAGTAAAAGTTTTAGCTCATGGTATCATCTAGCAGATGTAAACGTTTTTTGTTTTTTGTTTTTTCCTTTTTAGAGCAAAAGCGTTTAACAAGTTTTGTTTTATTTTATGTTTTAGGTTTAAGCTTTTTAGAGTGTCACTTTTTCTGTTTTCCCGAGAGTTCAACTAAATACCCCATGGGTACAATATAGCTTTCGTGTTTAGCATAACTCTCTTAAACGCTTTGACTTATTAATCGTTTAACATTGCGTCTGGGTACTTGACTTAGGTGTTTATATGTTTTCCACAATCCTAAGTGTTTTCCTAAGGCTTTTGTGTTGTTGGGAATTTTGAACCTAATACTCATGTTTTGCTAAGAAGTGGACTTAAGTCTAACTCAACCCCACAAAACTGGCTTGTAAGGTAAGGTTTGCACCCACTTATATACTCTAAATTGGCCTTATCTCTAGTCGATGTGGGACTTCCAACACACCACGTTCACGTATAGGTATATACATCTCGAGCGGGAGACTAGACATCAATGGGTGGTCTGATAACAGCCCAATAGGGAGTAGAACAGGCTCTAACCTGACTTTGATACCATGTTAAGAAGTGAACTTAATCTTAATTCAACCTCACAAAATCAGCTCGTAAGGTGAGCTTTGCACCCACTTATATGCTCCAAATTGATCTTATCTCTAGTCGATGTGAGACTTCCAACATGTTTCTACCTATGGTATTTTCAGATTCTTATTTCGTTTAATGTTATTTGGTTAAACTTCAAAACTTGAGAGCGTTTAGACGTATAGACGATTTTGTCTTAAGAATCTTATTTATTACAAATTTATCACAATTAAAATAAAATTGTTTTAGCATGACATGACTTCATTTTAGTTAAAATAAAATCATTTCAGTATAACATGACTTCTTCTTTATAAAGTCATGTCAAGTTAACACGATTTTTTTATAATCAAAATTATTGTAAAAATGATTTTATTTGAATAATTTCATAATAAAATTACACTATAATAATAAAAAATTTATTCACTTTTTTTTTCTTAAGATTACAACTAAATATTAATACACTTGTTTAATAAAAAATTATTTATAATAAAAATAAAAGAATATGAAAATAAAAAAAGAAATTACCTTTAATTATTAAGCGGAATAATTCCTTTGAATTGTTTATAAATTAGAACATAGTCTTACTCATGCAAGAAAATTAGAGTTAAGTAGACCTCTTCATAATGTAAAAAGTATAATCACCCATAAGTTATATTATCTTTTAAATCTTTAAAATAATATGAATTATATTTTCAACTCTTACTATTAGAGAGAATGAAAATGCACTTGAAAATTCACGTAAAATTATCTATAAATAATAGGTTTTTAGGAAAAAAAGTGTCTTGTTTTAATTACCATAATTTGACCTTCTTTTAAACAAATAATACACTTGAATATTTTTTTCTTTTATTATTTTTTGGGTTAAATATGTTTTTAGTCCCTAAACTATTGGTCGTTTCTGGTTTTCGTCCCTCTTTCAAAATAAGGTACAATTTGGTCCTCATTTTTTTCGAAACTTTGGTTTTAGTCCTCGAAAACTAACACTGTTAAAAATGTGCTGACGTGGCTAACCGTAGACTGACACACGATTTTTTTTTCAAGTGTTTCTCACCTTTTCTCCCCTTCTCTCTCTTCCTTCCATCTTACACCCAACTTCATCTTTCACAGCATCCCTGATTACATCTTTCTCATGCAATATTACAAAGTCATTTGTTGCAGTTAAGACTTGAAGCTGATGAGGTAAGCTATATCAAAACTGTAAAAAAGCCTCAGTTATATTTGGCTTTTACCTAGCACAGGTGTTTCATAAAATGAAAACCACTTTTACAGTATATGTTGCTTCCCTCTAATTGTTTTCTTTTCAATGTGAAGAATTTCTTGAATTTAACTAGTTAGTCAATTTGCAATTATATTCCATGCTTATTCGTTTTGGTTCGCAGAGAAATATCTGATATCATTCCCAACATCTTTTTCTTTTTGTCAACACCCAATTTCGTCCGGATTGACTAAATAATGAGTCTCTTTTTATTTTGCCTTATTTTATTTTCTTTTATTTTTATTTTATGTTATTTTATTATTTTATTTCTTTAGTTTAATTTTATTTTACTATATACATTATTTCGTTTTATATTATTATATTAGTTTATTTCACTGTATTTTATTTAGTCTTTTCTAAAAAAAAATATATAAAAGAGAAGAAAAGAAGAAAAGCAAAATAAAAAGAAGAAAGAAGAAAGAAAGAAAAAAATGAAAAAAAAAAACAAAAAAAAAGGGGGGGTAAAAAAAAAAGGGGAAAGAAAAAAGTATGGTGTTTAAATTGGAGAGGTGCTGCACGGTGATGGATTGGATTTTATTTCTTGGAAAAATGGTACATGAGAAATTAAAGGCACACTAGGTTACGACTGTGAGAGTGCTTCATGATGTAGGATTAGGATATTTTTGCGTGGGGAATAAAAAGCACATGGTGTCACGAGTTGAAGGAATTTATGGGCTTTTAAAAGAGTGACTGCCATGTCTTTGAAGCCAGAGAATGAGAAGCCCACGACCCAGTAATAGCAAAGAGAAAGCTGCCACGTCCAACAAATTAAAGAGTTACTTCCAGCAGCATGTTACAGCCCATGGGCAACATATACTTGCTACATACAGCAAGATGCTTGAAAACAAGTCCAGCCTTCACACGGTCCAGCAACAAGGATTTTGGTGAGTGTCCAGAGTCCCACACAAGTCCAGCAGCTTGGGAGGTAGGTCCAGCGATCACCGAAAATGAGGCAGAGGGCATTCATTTCTTGAATTTAAGTAGGGCACATGATGTGGTCTCGTGGGGGGAGCAGCCACCATATATAAGGGATTGAGCATTGAATTAAAAGGGGGACCACCCAAGGGGACACCTTCATCACCCATCCCTGTAACATCTCCCATCACTCTCTCGGTCTTTGGTTTTTAGGCTTTTGGTTTTTGAACTTTTCTTTGGCTGAAACGCTGTTTTGAATGAAGAGAACCAGGAGGTTTTTGGAGTGATGTAAGGTAGAGAAAGAAAAAAAGGAAGAACGGAGAGGGAGATATGGAAGGCTACGGTTGAAGAGAGAATGCACATTTGATTTTGGCTGGAAGCAGCAACAGCATGTGGAAATGGAAGTAGGTCCTGGACTTTGGAAGGAGAGACGTGGAGGATGACCCTGCCACCACCTGTAGCACATTCCAATATTTTGCTTTCATTCAGCATGAAATGGGTCACGCATATTCCAATATTTTGGATTTAGAAGCTGCCAAGGTAGCTTTTAGAGAGGGGACTCCAGCCGCACATAGAGCTGGAGCGGAGAGCACAAGGGGATGAGTCATTTTGAGTGGTGTCTTGGCCTGCTGGAACGTTTTTATTTTTGAAGAAAAAGATGTGAATGATGTTACGGTGTTAGGAAAAGCTCTACTTTAGTTTTATATTGCTGATTACTCATTGCCGATTTATTTTTATTTCATTTGCTTCATGAAACTTGAGTGAAGCGTGTGCGGAGAGCACGGTGATGGATTGAAAGAGAAAAAGGTTTGCCTCATTTTGCTAGAAGGAGAGGACGGTGATTGATGATGGAGAAAGGGGCAGCTGCACGTTGGAAGAAGAGAAAGCATTTTTGTTTTGGAGAGCGCATGGTGATGGATGTGCATTGAGAGACGAGAGAGAAAGGCAGTGGTGCTGCGGTTGGAAACGGTTCCGGTGGCGTTTGGGGTTGCCGCCGACGCCAAGACTGGGAGAGGTGGTGGCGCGGTGGCCGATTTCGATGGAGGCGGCGGCGCATGTGCGTTGGAGGACGAGGCACGTCCCTCCTTTGGCTGGCTCGTTTGGGAGAGAGACTTTAGGTCTTAGGATTTCTGATGTGGGAACGAAAAGAGGCTTTGGGCCAGACAAGCAAATACCCAATGGCACCCCCAAATTTCGTCCTTACACCCAAATACAAAGTTGGAGAAAAGGGTTTTGGTCCAAATTAAAGAGCCTCAATTTCACTCCACACCTCTGGTTTTTATTTCTGTACCCCTATTCATGTTGGGCTTTTCTCTTGCTTTACTTTTATGCTTTTGTTTTCTTTTTATTAGTTAGTTTTTTATTGCATGTAACCCCTTTATGATAGTCCACACGCTTTTGTTTTATTTATATCGGTTAGACTTGTTTGTTTCATTCTCCATAAAAATTACAAAAAAATATTTTGAAAAGGTTTTAAGCACACGTGCGACCGCTCGCGTAGGCCTTGTGCTAAAAAACCTTTTCCTTTTCTTTTACAAAAGTTTAAAATCAAATATAAATATTTTGAAAAGGTTTTAAGCACACGTGCGACCGCTCGCGTAGGCCTTGTGCTAAAAAACCTTTTCCTTTTCTTTTACAAAAGTTAAAAATCAAATAAAAATATTTTGAAAAGGTTTTAAGCACACGTGCGACCGCTCGCGTAGGCCTTATGCTAAAAAACATTTTCCTTTTCTTTTACAAAAGTTAAAAATCAAATAAAAATATTTGAAAAGGTTTAAGCACACGTGCGACCGCTCGCGTAGGCCTTGTGCTAGAAAACCTTTTCCTTCTTTATTAAAAATACTAAAATATTCCCAGCTACAAGTAATCTCTCAGCCAGAACTACGTGATCCTTGATTCTCCATCAAAAATGGAGATACGTAGGAGCAAGGCCAGTCCTTGTCAGGTTCATTTCCCAAAAATACAAAATCATTTCCAAACCAAATTCTCAAACAATTTCTTAATCAAAATTTTCAATATGTTTCCTAGAACTACGTAACCCTGATTTCTCATTTTGAATGAGAATACGTAGGAGCAAGGTCAATCCTTGTCGGGCCCAAAAAACTAAAAAATATGTTTTGTTTATTTAGAATTTTATTTTAGGGGATAATTAAACATTTTGAAAAACCACATCATATTCGTGCATTTAGTTAAAGGTACTGCCTTAGGGCAGGCGTTGTAGGGTGCTAACACCTTCCCTACACGTAACCGACTCCCGAACCCAGAATATGGTTTTCGTGGACCGTGCTTTATCATTTTGAGGTTTTTCCATAGTTTTCCATAATAAACTATGGTGGCGACTCCAAATCTCTTTTTAAAACCCGTTTCTTTTTTGGATCGTCGTCCCGTCGCGATTCCGGTTGCGACACTTTTGTACCGAAAAAACCTAAATTTAAAGAGGAAGAAATTAGTTCACAAGATTTTATTTGAAATCCAGCCACTGAAGCACAACTACTATGATCTAAAATATGCCAATTTCATTTGGTTAGCACAAAGAGAAATTATTAAATTACGGTACTGTTTTATGTCTTCAATTCGGCTTGATCTTGATATGACTATTTCAATGAGTGTTTATTGCCCTTCTCTATGACAATGTTTTTCTTGGAAATCGTACTTTTGCCGAGGGGAGGCAATGGCATCTGCAGGCACTCAGCTTAGGGCCACAGTGAAAGCTAAAATAGTTAGTTGCCTCATATATCACAAGTCATGATTTTTGTCCATTTTCGACTGTTGGAAGACTATTAATTGGTTTATGGGTGAAAAACATTAGGTGCAAATATAAGTAAACCAACCTTCTTGTTCATTGCCTTTTTTTATTATTCATTATGTGCACTGCTCATGAATCTTCATATATGATCCTGTGATGGAATCGCATTTGGTTGATCTAATTGGCATTTAAGTTACAGACAAGGCGACACTTTGACAGAGGTGGGTTTGAAAAAGAAACAGGTGGTCCTAATTCTCCCACTGCTCAAGCTGCTGCTGACGCGTCATCGGGATCTGAGGGTAGGACGAAATGGGCGGGATCTGACGGAAATGCCGAAGGAGCAGGCGCTTATCTCTCCAAGATTCACTCTTTCTCTTCAACAAGAGCAACAACGAGAAGAAAAAAAAAGCTTTGTTTCTCTCTATGATTTCTCTCTCTACATCCACGACGATGACTACTACACGGATTTCATGACTCCTACGCGTGAATTTAATTTAATAAGAATTTCATTTCGCCCCAATTTGCATGAGAAAGATGTAACCAGGGATGAAGTTGGGTGGAAGATGGAAGAAAGAGAGAGAAGGGGAGAAAAGGTGAGAAATACTTGAAAAAAAAATGGTGTGTCAGTCTACCGTTAGCCACATCAGCACATTTTTAACGGTGTTAATTTTCGAGGACTAAAACCAAAGTTTCGAAAAGAATGAGGACCAAATTGTACCTTATTTTGAAAGAGGGACGAAAACCAGAAACGGCCAATAGTTTAGGGACTAAAAACATATTTAACCCTTATTTTTTTCCATTATTTTCTTAAAAATGTATTTTCTTATTGAAACAATTTGACCACTAGAATTGGTCTAATGTTAAAAATAATGAATAATTAATTATAATGTATGTATTAACTGATACATGTAGAGAGTAATAGTGTCATCGATCGATCGCTTAAGCATGAAAAATATTTATCGTCATGAGTAGAATCAGTTAAACATCTAAGTAATAAGATTTAAAGAGAATTGAACCATAATTAGGTTGATTTTAAACACAAGCTCGTGAAAAAAACTATAAATATAGGTCAAAGGTATGGTTGTTGATGTTAGGATTATCAAGGAAGAGGTTTGTTGGGGGAGACACAACACCAATAAGACTTAAGTCTAACCACATAAAGGATTGACACCACTCTCAATCCAAAACATTAAGGCTTTGGGTAGAGAGTGGTGTCAATCCCTTATGTGGTTGAGCTCAAATCTCATTAGTGTTGTATCTCCCAGTGAAGCCCCTTCTTTGATAAACCTAACAAGTGGTATCAGAGTCGATGGTTGGTCTTTGGTGACTAGCTTAGACGAGTACAATATGGTTCTTGTATCGAAAGTTTGGTAAGGGTTCCAAGTAAGCGTGTCCTGTTAAGATGAATGGCAGTACGAATGGGTACTCGTGGTTAAAAATGCTTTTGTTGGAGGAGGAGTGTACTAATGTGGAAGAGTTTTACCCTTGAGGAAGAGATTGTTAGGAATCCAAGTGTGAGTCTAAGTCCCACATTGGATAGAAATGAGAAAGTGGAGTACCATATAAAGGTAAGGACCTATTAACTCATTGTCTTAAAGTTTTAGGTAGAGAGTGATGTTAATCTCTTATGTGGTTGGACTCAGATCTCATTGGTGATGTATCTCCTCACCGAACCACCTCCTAAGATAAACCTAATAATTGAGACTTTTATCATGCACTTATTGTAACATTAATTGCTTTAACCAATCCAACTTAAGCTAACTTTAGAATTAGAACACTTTTAGCAGATACCCTTGATTGGTTGGTGAACAAATTACCTTAGCACAGAAACGACAACATTGGATGCACAATCAGAAAATTGTTTTAATTGGACGTTCGACCCTACACCCAAAACATTTTAGCGCCCACCTTGGGGTCAAACAAAAACTTCTTAAAACTAGGAACATGGCAAGTAACATTATGTTGGAGGAAGCTTTGGACAATCATATGGATCCAAAGGAAATTATGCAAAGGCATTGCGAACCAAGAACGAGATCATTCGGTAGGAGAGAGATGGTAAAGATCCCATGCCATCCACCCCGACCCTTCAAGGACCAGCAAAGCAGCATTAGGATGAACCAAATCGGCCAGTTCAAGCGAGAAGCTTCAGGGCAAGCAAAGACCAATACCTATTTGTCGCAATAGTCAACATAACCAGCTTGCTCTCATTCACTATGGGGATCATGGAGACCCCTTTACTTGACAACTAGAGGATGTTTATATTTGACTAGTATGTGGGTCTACTAACTCAAACAAACACATCAAGATATTCACAAACCAGATGATGTTGTATACGACAAGTGACACCATATGGGGAAGAGTCTTTCCCACCTCTTCGAAGGGAGAAGTCCTAGCTTAGTTTTCCCTTTTACCAACTTATTTTATGAACTACTTCACAAGTATTCAATCAAGATTTTGAGCTCAAGTTGCCACTAGTTGACCCAATCATTTAACATTGATCACTTTGGTTAATATTAGAAAAAAGAAAGAAGAGTCCATTCAAGCCTTCATGGAGCAATTCGGGAAAGTATCTTTTCAAATCCGGAACCTTAGTTTTGACGTGACCATGCACCATATGATCATGGCACTACGACCAGGGTCATTTGCCTATAGTTTATGCATGAAGCCTGTTGAAAATATGGATGAACTTAGGCAACGTGCGACCTAGTTCATACAGGTTAAAGAGATTAAGGACTTCAAAAAGCATATGCACGCAAAGTCATCAAGAGGAGACAAGAATGGAGCATACGAAAAACCGTCTAGGAGACAAGAATGGAGCATACGAAAAACCGTCTAGGAGAATAGAACGATCAAAGGAACCTCACTTCAGTAATTACAATCCGCTTAATGTATCGCGGATCAAGGTTTTGGAAGAGGTCCTTAGAGTCGACTCGTTGTTCCCACCGAGAAAAAGGTATATTTGTTGGAGTTTTTATCACACATTTATTATAGTATTAATTATGTTAACTTATTACGTCTAAATTAATTTTAGTATTTGAATACCTTTATACTATAGCTCTTGATCGGTTAATGGACGTATCATCTTAGCATCAAAAAAATATTAAAATACACAATCAAAAAATTATTTTATGTTATCCTTTCCAAAACAAATGAAATCCCAAATTTAATCTTTGAAATCCTTATTGTGTAAAAAAATTAAAAAAAAATAAAAACTTTTACCTAATACATAACTGAACACTGAAGAATTTTTACATATTTCGTAATTGCATTTGTAAGAGACTAACTTATTTTTTACCGAATTTAACTGTCGAAACGCACTTATTGACCTCTATTCAATCACTTTTAGCATATTTTACTGAGAAGGAAAAAGAAAAGGACAAAGATGGTAGAGACCACAACGTTTGGCAGAAGAACTGTGATTTTACTTTATTTCAAAGTACAAATCCCGATGCTGCAACAAAAGAATAGATTGACTTTTGATAAAGAAGTCACACCTTTGACCAGATCCAAGAAATAATGTCATAATCTACCAAAGAAAATAAATTCTAGATGATAATTGACTAAGTCAATGTCAAAGCACTTCATGAACTTTGACTGAAAACAGTCTCTTAATGGATTCATCAAACTCAGTCTTGTGACAGATTCATCCCTTGAACACCACTACTTAGCTGCTGTGGTCACATCAAAATATAAAATACTAGGAACAAAAGTCCAAATAACACAACTAAATACTTGAATTATCTGTTAGAATGTTTCTTCATGGATTTTCCATTTTTGTAGAGTAAGTAAATAGCATATATAGGAATAAATTGGTGAATAGAATCTTCATCAGAACATGTTTTCTGAAGCCAGATAGAGGATGAATTTTGAAGTAATGACAAAATGGTCTTAATAACTTGGTCATTATGAATTCCAAAATCAGAAATTATCTTTCTTATGTGCAAAGATGAGACTAAGTGCAATGGTTTTTTTTTCTCTATATTCCTTGCACGACACTGGAATACCTTAGTTTGTTTTTTTAGTTTGTCAAGCTTCCTCTCCAATTTGATTGTGAATAACTTCTGAGAAAATTAATTAATCTCAAAGTCCTTCAAAACACTGTGCTATAACCAAATATATGGCAAGCATGGGTTCCAAATTGCAGATAACATCAAACCAGAACATCCATTTGTTCGTTTTTCTTTTGGACACTAAACTCTCAACACATCAATTATGACATATACAAACATGCATGTTTTGGTTGGTATAGAGGAATGAAAATAGAAAAAGGATAAATAAATAAAAAATAAGATTGAAAGTTTAGTTGTTCTGCAGAACAGAAATAAATTAAGAAAAATATATACATATTTTTAAAATTATGTAGTCAGATTGATTTGATAGAAAGCAAAGAGAAATAATAGATCAACAAAAATAAGTCCTGCAAATTACATCTTCAACTCTCTCATTCTCTCCCTCTCTACTCTATTACACACCCTTGATCATTCCTAACTTTTTCAACCTCAACTCTTTTTATGAACTCAAACCCCATCTAAAAAGTTCATAGTAATTCATCTTTTATAGATAGATTACTTCTCATTTTGTATGTAGCTGCCACTATAAAGTTCTCTCTGTTTCTCATCAATTTTCTATGTTCACCTCCATTTTGTTAGCCTTTGGTTTCTGGGTTATTAAAGATCTAAAAACGGATTTGGAATGGCTACAGTAATCAATTTCACACATTCACACAGTTAGGAAATCAGGACACTCGTCTTTATATTAATATTAGTGGACTGATAGAGATGTCATCACAATAAATATAAAGGGAAAGTGTCGGTGAAGAGAGAGTAGCCGAAGGGACCATCACAAATGATCTTTCACAACTGAGGAGCTAAGCATATTCAATTTGAAGGAACAAACTTAGCACGCTTTTTCATTTTTTTCATCTACAATACTTCAATTCAAATTTCTTGAGTAGAATCAGATTTCTTATGTAAAAATGTAATATAATGACAATGATAGAATGTATTTACATTTTATATAGACTACTGAAACAAAAAAGAACACAGCAACCACATGTTTGCAAGTGCAGGAGCTATATAAGGAAAATGTATTGAATTACACATACGATCAGAATCAGCTATAATGAGGATGCAGCAAAACACTGAGAAAACTGATTATACAATAAGCCACATCAGAGCACAAATGGAGAAAAGAGTAAAAAGCATAGACCTCAAAGGTCTACTTAAAATATCCTAAATTCTATACATTTTTTTGTGGTTTATAGATACAAGAATCCTCCCTTTACATACCTTACTACTATTACAATGATCATCGATTCAAATCACCATATCCTCTTACCACTCATTGGTTATCCTCCTAGTCATCTTTTAGTCATTCACAAACTTCACTCATCTAAGCAAAATCAGGCTATGATCTCAAATTGCAATGTTGAGTTAAGCATCAACAAACAAACAGTGTTTTTTTTTTTTTACTTTTTACCCTCTGCCATGGGTGTCAAGCCCTTCAGTTCTGCTGCGCACAATTCTGTGAAACACCTCCCTCACTTGTCGTTCCATAGGGTCCAATCCATCTTTCAAGGCTTCACAAACCCTTGAAACATCTTGCACTCGCTGCCTAACCTCTTCTCCCTTCTTCTCACTCAAAGGAAACTGCAGAGAATCAGCCAACTCATTGATCACTCTAGCACACTTCTCAATCTGGTGAATCTCCTTCAGCAACCCACATGTGTTCTTCCTCTCCCTCTTCTTTGACTCCTCCACGATCCGCTCGTGCAGCGCCACCACCGGAGCCGCCCACAGGAACTGCCTCGGAACAGAGAAATGGAGCCCCAGCCCGCGGTCCTGGCAGGGAATTGCAGCCACAAGTGCCCACATAACAAACACCAGAATACAACTCATTGTGTAAATAGGCAACGCAAGGCCATTGGTGGCAACAATATCATTAGCCTTAGGAGGGGACAAGTTGTTCCCAATGGCTTGGAGCTGCCTAGCAGCAGACCAATTCCTTGACACACTCCAAGAAAGTGACCTAAAATGCCCAAAGGAATTGTGCTGATTATTGCCATGGTGATGATCCCTTGAACCGTTGTTGTTTCTACCAAAGGACCTGTTCCTATGAGCAATAGAACCACTGGAGTTGGATTCCTTATCATCAAGCATTCCAATGGCCAAGTCAACAAGAGCCTTCTTTGCGCGGCGAAATTGGCCCTCACCAATGCTCCTCTTCTGATCCAATGCACAGATAACAATCTCCAACAGCTTCTGCCACTGCCTAATCTGCTCAACCCCATCACGGATTGCGTTGCAAACATCAAGGGCCTTCACACTCCTTTCAAAAAACTCACCCACCATGCGATCCAGGGTGGGGTGCTTCGACACCTGATCCCTGTGGTTGTGGAGAATCACCCTGAACTCGTCTTGGCAAGACAGCAACGAATCCAGTAGCTTCCTAACCCATGAAAGAGAGAGCAATTCCCGGCTTTCAACCGAAGATAGCTCTAGGAACCGCTCAGTCACATGCTTCTGAAACAAATCAAGCTCTTGTTCCATGCTTGAACCCTCCATGGAGTGAACCTGAACCCCACGAAGATTCAGAACAGAACCTTGAAACTCTGCCGTCGTACGCATTCTCACACTCAAGGTTTTCAACAGCAATTATAGTTTCGTCACGATCCTTAGTACTACGAGAAATTATGAACAAAGGCGATAGATTCAACCAGTTATAGCAACTCCAAGAACCTTTTAAGTTGTAGCCAAAATCACGATCGGACAGTTTTTCGTAACCTTGCTTAACCACACAGGAAGATCACAGACCCAGTTGTCAAATAACAAATTGAATCGAAAAGTATGGCACTTTCTCTCCAAGTTGAAAGCTTTAGTGAGAGACAATGGAATTGAAACCCCAAGAACGAGAAATTCCACTGCAAAAAAGGGAAAGTGCAGAACTTCGAATTGGGAGAACCCAGAAACGAAATTCGAATACGATTGGGACCCAGTTGGAAACGAGAGAATGTGGGAAAAAGTGAGAAACTTGGGAGAGGAATGAGACAAAGGATCAAAGGAAGAAGAAAGGAAATTGGATGAGGGTTCTGAACTACTGGAGATGAAAGAGTTATATATTGGGGATAATCGGAATTTGGACCGCGTTTTAAAGTGGTTGGAAAATTAAACAAAAAAAACGAAAAAGCTTAAAAGAAAATTATTTGGTTAAAATTTATCTCCACAAGAGGCAGTGAAAATTTCTCTCTTTTTTTTTGGTAATTAACTTTGAATTTTGGTTATTAGCGGAAGCTAAGGTTGTGTGAATTCCGTACACACGTTTGAAACACGGTGCCAATATCTCATACGAAGGATTCATCGGTTCAATTCTAAATTCAATTTAATTGATGTTGGATAATCAGAAATTAAGACCAAGATATATTTGTTAGAAAATAAAGCAACTAAATTATAATATCATTGTCTTTAAACTTTTAAAAAGGATAATGAAAAAAGTCTAAAAACGAAGGTAGTAACAATAATTATTATACGAATTTCACAATGATAAATTATATTACTTTATAATTTTAGTTTCTTTCTTTGGCACACAAATTACGCTATATCTTAATAATTCATTAATACACAGAATAATTAAGTTCTTAAAATATGATAAATTATTCTTGTGGTTAATTTGTAATTAATTTCTTATTAGAAAATGTTGAATAGTTAATTGAATAGTATAAAAAGGAACACATAATCTATCATGTCATGAGACATAAAACGTAATCCATTATGTAAACCTTTACTACTATTTCTTCATGCATTCCATCTAATTAGAATGGTCAATTCATATACTTGCAGTATTTCTTCATCCAAATTTTCATAAACACAAATAACTGCATGTATAATGAATCTTTTACTTACGTTTCTCTTTATTCATTCTATATATTGCATAATGTAATTTAATTTAAAATTATTTTTTTAAAACTAGTGCTAAACATTACTGTATACTTTAATCTTTTAGTTAGATTCATTTTTCCAGCACATCTACATTTAAGATTGATTTTAATTTTATTATTTTTTAAAATTGTAGCCATTTTGATCATTTTTCAAACTTTAAGAAAATACTAAATAAATTATATAAAAAGATGAATTATTTAAGCAATATAACATAATAAAGGTTAAGTGTGCTATAATTATATCTATTAATTTTTCTTTCAATTTTTCTTCTCATTTTCATTTGTAAGTGTTTGTACTATACTTTAATTTTTTTAATTGGTATGTGAATTTTTTTATATAACCTGTCATTAATTATTCTAATATATTAATATTAAAATTTTTAATTATTTTTTAACATGATTTAAATTTTATAAAATAATAACTTTATAGTTAATTTGTTAATCTTACTTCCTGTTTCCTTTTTTTCTTTTTTTCCTACCTCCCATGTCCATGCCAAATAAACCATATATATATATATATATATATATATATATATATATATATATATATATGGTGATATGAATTGAGGTATGTTGAAAAAAAAAAGGTTCTGATAAGATTCTTTATTATCTTTATTTCATAAATCCGTGTTCAAAAATCGCATTCATAACAAAAAAGAAGGGGGGGAAATGATCCACACCACACATCATCATTAGTAACGCCGTAACGTTTTCTCCGTCAATATAATCCCCCGTTATTTCCTTTATCGTTTTATTTCGATGCGCGTTATTTTGACATTTTCTTTCAATTGATACTCTCAATTTATTTTCAGAACGTTATTCACGATATTTTTTATTAGGTTATGAATATATATAATAGTATTTGTATTTTATCTATAAAACTCAAATTAAATCCTATTTAAATATCTAAAATCAATTTCATTCTCATCAAATATTGATATATATATTTTTGTCTTTCCTCGTTCATTTTAAATAATTGACACTGTTAAAATGAATTAATCACATCGGGATAATTGTGTTTATAAATTATAATAATACATGATTGAATTATATATTATAAATAAGTTTAATGATTGTATGTTATGGTTAGCTTACTCTTATTTGTTTGTACTATGATCGTATAACTCATGTTATACGTGAGTAGATAATGTTACAGATGCAGTTGAAAAAGCTTAGAGATGATGAGAGACAAGCTGGGAAAAACTTTCAGGGACTTTTGTAAAAAGAATAAATTGTATTGGAAAAAATATGTTGTGTAAGACTTGTAAGTTTAATTTCGAACTTATGTTAAGTGGTGAAGACTATATTGTTTAAAGTTTGTAAGTTTGGAACCGTACTTTGGTTGAATTGAAATAAAGTTTGGTTGTTTATATCAGATATCGAATTAATTTAGTTTTTACTACTAGTAATACCCTTAAATTATTTGGGTGTTACAATTTTCTATGTTTGTTATAAAATCAGTAATAATTTTTCTAACAACAGATTTGTTAGGCATAGGTATAAGCCAAGTATAACGAGAAAAATCATCCACAATGGTGAGAAAATATTTAAAACCACGCATGGAAAGAATACTACAAGGACCTCATATATCAATGTGAATAAGATCAAAGATTTTCATGGTTTTAGAAGTACTACTAGAGAAAGGCAGCTTGCTTTGTTTAGCATGATGGCAAGCATCACATATGTATGTCGAATTATGCACAATGAATGGGTATTTGAGTTACAAACTATTCAATCTAATATCGAAAGTCTTAATCTAAGATGCCATAGGCTAGTATTGTTTACAACATTGTTGGCAAAATTTACAGGAGAAGTAAGCAAAGATGAATTTAAGATGTACAAGCCACTAGTGAGGTTAGCTGTAGAAATCTTCTCTTTGGTTTGAATGTCCTGTATAGTGCAGTCATGAAAAGAAAAAAATAGTTAATATTTATTAAAAGAAATCAACTAAGACATGGAGATAAGATTAAAAGAGAATTGCGGAACAAAAAGGACATTTAAAAGATGGATGTTACTGTTAAGAATAACAGTGGCAGAATACTCAGAGTAAACAATACTACCATTAGGTAAGGCAATTTGAATAGGTTTGATTCTTTTATAGGATGAAAAGTTTTCTAGAAAATACTTATATGGTCAATGGCTCCAAAATCAATAATTCAATTGGTCTTAGGGTAATTAGAAGTAAGAGTAGGGAAGATATTACCTGAAGAATGTTGGTTTGCCGAAGCAGATGCAATATGGTGAATTTGAGTAGAAGTGGAAGCATCATTCAAATTGTGGTCTTTGAAGAGCTTTGCAAGAACTTGAAATTGTTGTGGTGTGAGGTGGATGTGATCAGTGTTGTTCGAATTGGTAGCTTTGACATTCCCATTGTCTTCTTGGACAGAGGTATGATGAATCTAGGTATGCTTATTATAGAACTTATGTCCTAGAGGATAACCGTGCTTTTTATAGCAAACATCCACTGTATGACCACTTTTGTTGCAATGAGTACAATGTTTTTTGCGAGTCGGTGCACTTTTGAAACCTTTGTCTTGATTGGGGAAGTCATTCTTGTGGTAGCAGACAGCTTCACTGTGCCCATTCTTGCCACAATAATTACAAACAGTGAAGGAGGTGGAAGCAGTGTAGGCGGTAGCAGTACCGGTGTCCCGAGTCTTAATTGTAACAATCAGATTTCCACTAGAAAATTTCCTTTCTTGTTGTGCCACTAGTGAAAAAACTTTGGTGATGTCTGGAATAGGGTCCAGTAGAAGCACATGCGATGTAACGTTAGTAAATTGATCGTTTAATCCCCGTAAAAATTGCATGACTTGGTCTTCTTGCCTTCTTTGTTTGACAATAGTAAGAACTTCACAACCACAATCGAGTTTACAGGTACAAAGAGGTTCAGAGCAGAAGTTTTCCATCTCATCCCAAAGAATATGTAGTTTGGTGAAATACTCTGAAATGGTAAATTCACCTTGATGAAGAGTAGCAATGTCAAGTTGAAGGCTAGAAATGCGAGAGAGACTTCCTTGAGAAAATATGTTCTTTAGGTCGGTCCAGATCTCCGAGGCTTTATTCATCCATATGATGCTTTTCTGATGGACATGGAAACATAATGGACGATCCATGAGACAACCATGTTGTTTTCGCGATTCTAGGCGGCATGCTCCAGCTTATCCTTTTCAGGTGGACGAACGTTGCCAAGAACGAATTCAATCTTGTTTTTGGCGTTGAGAGCAGTTAACATGGAGCGGCTCCAAGAATGATAATTTGTGTCGTTGAGAATCGGTGAAACAAAGACAACGATTGGATTTTTGTCGGGATGTAGGTACAGATAATTTTGTACGAAGCTGTCTTCCGTCATGACTGAAACAAGAACAAGAAAAGAAACGAAAACAAGAAAGGAACTTGTGCAGACCCAATATAATATTATCATGGTTCCTAGGGTATTAAACTTGTTAAAAATTTATATTAGATTAAATTTTTTAAACTTATTTTAATACATTCAATCAAGCATGTTTCGATTTTTATGTTCAATGTTCTTTAAAACAAAAATAATTTATGATATATTAGCAAAAAATCTCATCTTACTAAATTGCCATTATAATATTAAAATTATAATTAAACTATACATCTATCAAAAATTAATTTTTTTACCATATACATAGCTAATATTCCAACATAAAATGGATTAAAATCGTGTGATAAAAAATAATGGGCAAAATATTTTGTACTTGAGAGGTTCATTCATACAGTGGCAGGAACGAAAATATAATGGTGATGGGGCTGTGTGTTCAGAAGTTGGGGAACCGGGGTGCATGCATCACCACGTGGAGAGTGGGTCACGTGGTTAAATGTCACTGTCAGGTAATAGAACGGGAATGGGTCTACTTTGGCATGGTGCGTGGCAAGGACGACGACAGGGTCTCGCGTGGCGTGGGTAGGTTTCTAGAAAAGGACGATGATGACGTGTCATGCTCATATTCCTTGCTCACCAAGCCATCAACACGTCTCCGTTTTCTCATGCCTATTTCTATTTCTAATATCAAAATTTCTAATCAACAATAAATTACAAGTTAGACTGCCCTTTTTTAATAAGGCTTTAATTAATAACCTTTTAATAATCATATATTTATTAGTCACATGAAATGGATAGAAAGATGAAATATATATAGTTGGTTTCAATGATATTTAATATTTTCAAACAATATTTTGTAAATAAAAAAAATTAGAGAATATATATTACTAAAATTAGTTAATCAATTGTTTTCTTCTAAATTTTTTTATAATCAGCTTTAATTTAATACCAATAGTTATCACAGATAGAAGAATAAATGACATTTTGAATTTTTTTCGTAAGTTTTGATACTTTAGCGCTGCAACTGCATGGAAGAAATACTTTATGTCTTTGTCTTGTTTTTGTTTTGATGTGAACAATTAATCCAATACTTTTCTAATCTTTTTTTAGTTTATTTTTAATAAAAACATCGGAAATATGGTTCTTTTGTTAACAACCTTTATTTTATTAGTATATCAAAGGTGTTTTCTGATTCATATATTATTGCATTTTTATTTTTAAAAAAATAGATTATAAAAACGTGATGAAATTTTTTATATTTTTTTTTATAAACTAACGGTAATTTATATTTTATAAATTAGAATATAGGTTACAATTCTTTTAAAATAAACCTAGTATATGTAAAAAAGAATAGTTTACGATTTCACTATTAACTGTATCTTATTATTTAATTATTAGGTATATGTTACGGTTATATAAGAAAACCATAGCTATATTTTGATTTATGGGATAAATTTTTTGAACTTTTATTTATTCGTTAATTTATTTTTTATTGTCTTTGTTTACCATTTGTTGGAGTTATTGTTAGGTGTCTTTTTATAGGCATTCAAGCATTATGTATTCAAGCTCAAACACTATGTTTCAAGCGCTACACGTTTAAGTACAACTCTCTCATATTTTTCTTGTTGACAATTGATATTTTTTTTGTTGATTTCTTATCATTCACAAGTGTTATTTAGTGTTGTTAAATCTTGAGTTAATATTTTAGGTTGTTTGATAAAATGTAAGAGTTCTAATATAAATATAAATATATATATATATATATATATATATATATATATATATATTAAATTCGTATTCATACCCCTTCATGCACTGCTGTCACACTAATTGGTATTATGTGGTCCACAAATTTATTTCTCGACAAACCTAATTTGTCTTCTTCCAATGTTAAAGAAAAACAAGTTTTAGGCAATAACTATTAGTTGCTTATCTTTTTCTTAATGAACTTTCATTTATCTTAAAAAGATGTTTTATGTGGTATTAACAAAGCATAAATATCTTCTAATAATTTATTCAGATCAATTCCTCAACCAAATACTGGTTTGCAAATCCAATTTTCCCAATTGAAAGGAATTTTATATCAATATTCCAAGCTCAATTATAACATACCATCTAATTAACTCACTTTTCTTAATATTTAATAAGGATAATTACATAATTTATAAAAAATATGACATTTCATTTTTATGATTTTAATTAAATTATATATAATTCTGTGAAAGAGACTCTGACTTTTAGATTATAATGATTGACATCTCATCTTCATAATCATTAATTGTTGAGAAAGTGAATAGAGAACTAAAAAAAAGACATTGAAATAAAATAAATAATAATAAACTCACAAATACAATAATTTGATGGAGAAACAGATTCTAGAAGTGGAGAAGAATATCTGAACAAAAATTATTCAGAAAAGACTTGTTTGTTTTATTCTATTTTGCTTAATAAGAAAATCAAATTGAGATTATTAATCAATTACACCTTCACGTGTGTGCTAGATTCCCCTTCACTATAGGTTTGAAAATTTTAAACTGGATTCTTATAATTTGTGTTTTTATTCTTAGAATTTATAAATTCACTCTTGGGGAACTGTGATTTAATTCCTATACGAATTATATAATACACTTTGTACGTATTTTCTACAGGTAACAAAATAAAAGCTTTAAATATTAGCATAAAAATATAATAAACTTATGTGTGGTATTGCATTTTATACAGTTATTACTGTTATTTTTAATTAAAAATATGATCTCATTTCAATAAGTCAAGCGAAAAAATCAATATTGAAAAATCATAGTTATTGTTATCGAAAAAGAATCTCTCTTAAGCCGAAAAAAGTGATATATTTGAGAATTTGAGTTTAAATGTTCAAGAATTAATTGTGAAATTGTGGAAAAAGGACGATACGAGATCCATCTAAAAAAATTAATGTTCAAATAAGTAAGAATTAGACAAAAAAATAAATAAGAGATCTTAATCTTTTGAAATATCTTTTATCGACAAATTCGTAATGAAATATTAAACTTAAAATTATAGAGCATCAAGTAATTGATTTTAATTATAATATTATTAAGAAATTAACTTAAAATAATAAATTCTAAATAAAAATGATTTTGATTGCAACACCAACACTAAAATCAGGAAAATAGTTCACTTCTTCAAATTAATGACTGTGTTTTTTATTTTCCGTAAATTATAATTGATATGTGTATGGTTTGTTAATGCGCGTACGCTTGTTTTTCAGTTAGTACATTTAGCGTATCGTGTTTTAGTAGACAAAAATACCCTTATATAACTCTCAAACCTTTGCTCACGTGTCTCATTCCTCTCAACCCTTTCTCTTTCATCTCTCTCACTCCAACATTTTCTCTGCCAACTGAAAAAAATCAGAAACACTAGCGGTTAAACAATCTTACAGAAAATGATTTTATAATGAGTTTTCATTTTATAATTCTCGTCTTATCTAATTTTATCTAATTTTCACAAGCATAAAGGAATTGGTAACTGACCTGAAAAAAATTAGAAATACCCGTTGTTAAACAATTTCTTAATAAATAATGATTTTATAATGAGTTTTCATTTTATAAGTTTTGTCTTATCTAATTTTATCTAATTTTTACAAACATAATGACATCAAAGAAATTGGTAATTGGCCTAGAAAAAATCAGAAACACTTATTGTTAAACAATTTATTACAAAAAAATGATTTTATGATGAATTTTGATTTTATAATTTTTGTCGTATATAATTTTATCTAATTTTCAGAAGCATAATGATATCCGAAGGAGGCCTGGAGGGTTTTTTTTAGAGATGATGATTCAACATATGCAGATGATGAAATTAGAGAGGTTAGTGAAGATGGTGAAATTGAAAAGATCTTGAATGAACCTTTGCCTGAAGGTGCATTAGGTGAATATGTCATTGACTCAACTCTTTAGAAAGGCAAATTGTTTAACGACAAGTGTTTCTGATTTTTTCAATTGAGGTTATCGTATGAATGACAGAGAAAAGGTTGGAGTGAGAGATGAAAGAGAAAGGGTTGAGAGGAATGAGAGAGGTGAGTAAGGATTTAAGAGTTTCCCTTTTTTATTTTCAGAATAAAAATTATTAAAATACCATTAAACTTAAAACTTAGAATTCATGATATATAAAAATATATTTGTCTACTAAACACATTACTAAAATAATTTATATGCCAACTGAAAAGGAGGCGTATGCACATTAACAAAAAACACACACACACACACACACACACACACACACACACACACACACACACACACACACACACACACACACACACACACACACACACACACACACACACACACACACACACACACACACACACACACACACACACACACACACACACACACACACACACACACACACACACACACACACACACACACACACACACACACACACACACACACACACACACACACACACACACACACACACACACACACACACACACACACACACACACACACACACACACACACACACACACACACACACACACACACACACACACACACACACACACACACACACACACACACACACACACACACACACACACACACACACACACACACACACACACACACACACACACACACACACACACACACACACACACACACACACACACACACACACACACACACACACACACACACACACACACACACACACACACACACACACACACACACACACACACACACACACACACACACACACACACACACACACACACACACACATTAAAGATAAAATATATATATTTTTGTAATAATTTAGAAAAGAAAGATATTTAACTTAATCTTTAATTAGAAAAAAAATGTTAAATAAAACTTATTTAACATTTTCAAAACCGTCGAAAATAAACCCTTTGTAGTGTTATTGATCAGTAGGTAATAGTTATGTTATTTTAAGGTATTTAATTGGAGATTTATTTTTTAGTATGTTATTGTTCATTTTGCATAAATCATGTCGACGAGTGGTTTCAACTATAACGAGTGACATCCTGTCCATGAGGAAAAGGTTCCTAGTGGTGTTCTCCTTAAGCGGGGTCTTCATTCTGAAGAGGTCCCAAAAGGCAAATGAATGGGCTTTTGCTTAAAAGTGTGTCTTCCAATAGTGCAAAGACCTTGTGATAGAGGACAAGATCTGAGAGGCTTGGTAGCTCCTGGTGAAGGCTCATAAAGATTAGAGTACAAGGAAAAAATTATTTACAAAAGAATATCTGATGCTCAAGTCAGTAAAAGAGTTTAGATCTTTTTGAGTAAGAGAAAATAAGTATGAGAGAGTGTGTATTTCTTGTGAAATACATGTGTATTTATAGGGGTTCTAGGTACTATGACTCATGTGATAAAAATAGATAATATCGATAAAGTAATAACTTACTATATATATGACGATCAGTAAAATAATCACAATAACATAATATCTTACCTAATATAATAAATATCCTAAAAATATATGATATTAAGAGATATTATAACGTAATTAAGTATCAAAATTTTGTTATATATATTATTAATATATAAATATTTACACCAACAAATATATCTGTAATATCTTCGAACTATATTATATTAGTGAAATAACCTAAATAATTATTGACCTTTGTTCATATATTTATTAGGCCGAGTATTTACATTAGGTAAGTCGTCTATATAGTGTTGATCCATCACACATTATCCTTTGAGCTAAACGCAAAGTATATGTGATGTAGCTTTGATTAACCATCCACATTATTCAACAAAAATTTTGAATCAATTATTTGATTACTTCAATTATTTGAATCAAACATCATACGACACTGTCAACTTTATATTTATCCATACATAGAGTTCAGAATCTTTTTAGAAAAATAATACACAACTCTGTTATGGTGTATAATGAAAACAAAAGAGAAATGAAAAAAGAAAAAAGAGAATAAAAATATAAGTGTAATATGTGATGTTGAGAGAGAGTGAAAATAATTAGAAAGAGAAAGTGTGTATTTTAAGAATGTTTCAAATTTTTATGCACATTTTAAAGCAAATTACCAAAGCATACTGAAGAATGGATAATGTTACTTTATTTGTTTTCATCTTTTTCCAAGAAAGAACAACTTTTTTATTAAAAAGTTATGCTTAAAAAATGTTGGATATTCTTTTAATAAATAAAATTCCAAAAAGGCTTAGTTTTAAATTTTTGGAAGAGTTAAAAAGGCTAAATTTTGTAAAAAGGCAAATTCTAAAACATGTATAATAAGATGTCTTTTATACTTTGTTTGAAACATGTCAAACTAGAAGAAGTCAAGAAGAAGAAAATAAACACAAGCCATTCGATTATTAAAAACTCGGTCATTTAGAATCTTCTAAAATGTGAAAGAACATATAAACAAATAGCAAGACATAATAATATTTACCATATTTGTCTTATTTCAGATGAAAAGAACAAAAAAGGTGATCTATATCTAATTATAAATTATATTATTTTTACTTCTATTTTATATATATATATATATATATATATATATATATATATATATATATATATATATATATATATATATATATATATATATATATATATATATACCGACAGGAATACTTGCAATCCCGCGTTTGTGTATGTGCATAATGTGTAGCTATTTTTCATAAAATATTTTATGATTTTATATTTCATTAAATAAAAAATAATTTAATTTATTGATGAATAAAATTTATTTTCTACCCAATTAATATATATTTTCAATTTTGTACTATTTTCCTTTCTATAAATATTACTTACAAAATTATATCACGTTTCTCGAGAAGTGAAAAACAGAAACTTCAAGAAATATTATAAACACTTATAATGTAAAAGAATTTTAAAAAAAAATAGATTGACCTTGTTTTTTCTTTTAGCATGTTAAAGAAATGTATTTTATAGTTGTGCATCTATGGCTATGACAGGGTCATATATGCAAAGAGAAAAGAAATATATTGATGTTGAATTTCAAAACACTTTTTATGTAATTATTTATATCTGAAGTTTTTAATGTGTGGTGCAATAATGTTTTGGAATTGGACTTATTCACATGTGAAAGGAAGTCAAGTCAAAGTTTTACTTAGCTTAGTCCATCCCAACTCATAAAAAGAGATCTATTTGAAAAGACCATATTGACCTCTTCACATGCAACAGTGTTAGTCATTGTCTTCATTTATTATGGTTATCACAGAACCATATCTTTCATTCTGTTGGGACCCTATTCTATAAGAAAATTCCCAAATGGAGATTTAAAATACTAATGGATCATATATTTTATTTTAGTTCTTTAAAAAGACTCATTCAACTTTTTTTAGAAAGAACTAGAAAGATCAAAATAAAAAATTACACAAATCAGTATGATATATATAACAAGAATAAAAAGTTGAACGTGAAAAGTCGGATGTTTATAGTTTTTCCTATTAAACTATAGTTTTAGCAAAAATAACATTCATTATGCTTTTTTTTTGTCAGTTATACTCTTACTTTTTTACCTAATCTTTGATTGATTTACATAAACACTTTTGTTAGTAATAAAACTAAAAAATATTATTAAACCATTTAATTTAGATCAATAAAATATAATCACAAAATCAACTTTTGAGTTAACATCTATATGTTGAGAATCAAATTGTGAATTTTAGTTTTATATTAAATAAAAATGAGTAAGTAAAACAACATATAATTTTTTTTTATTAATTTATTATCTTAAAATTTAGATAAATAATGGTATAAATTAAGGTTTAAATATTATTACTGCTGTATTTTTTTTAATGAAATTCTTAGATTCAATAATTTATAAGTGTTGTCCCCAACTTATCTATAGATAAAATTTTCTACAACACATAAATTAAGAAAAGCATGCACGTTATTTTATAAAATTTATTAAAGTGGTCATATACTAAATGAAAAGTAAGATAATGGTCGTGTTTGAATAGTTAACATATTAATTTATTAGGGAAAAGACAGTAAGTGCATTTCAAAATGAGATAACATTACTTATTTGAGGACAAAATGAAGAGGTTAATACTGCATATATAATTATGGGATGCAGGTAGTAATAAATCTTCGAGTGATTTTTCCTATACCTCACTGCCTTCATCCTGCACCCCTAATTTTACTTTTATACCCTTTATTAACAAAAAGTTAAAAATTAATACCGCATTTCGAAGTGTGTTTTAATTAATTTTTTTCTAACCGCACTTCGAAGTGCGTTTTCTATAATTAATTGTTTCTTTCCTAACCGCACTTCGAAGTGCGTTTCCTATTTTAATTAATTGTTTCTTTCCTAACCGCACTTCGAAGTGCGTTTCCTATCTATTTAATTGTTTCTTAACCGCACTTCGAAGTGCGTTTCCTATTTTAATTAATTGTTTCCTAACCGCACTTCGAAGTGCGTTGTAATTAATTGTTGCACTTTAAATCCAAAATAATATTTAACATTACATATAATAATTATTATTTAATTCAATAAACAATTTAATAATTATTTCAATTTCATAAAAAATTAAAAAACTTAAATAAAATTAAATACATAATAAATAATATATTAAGAAAATAATAATATGTTGAAAAATAACAAATTCAACAAAATTTAACAAACAAATAAAATAATTCAAAATATATTAAAACAAAACATTTTATTTAACAACTAACATAAAAAATTAAATTTATTATACTAACCTAATAAAAATAAAACCTAATAAAATAAATATATACTAACCTAATAAAAAAATTAAAAAACTAAACCCTAAAAATCTAACGCACTTCGAAGTGCGGTTTGTCTCATCCGCAGATCGAAATGCGGTGGATTTGTGCTTTTCGCTTTTGGAAGTGCAGAAGGAAGTTGCCGCAGTTCGAAATGCGGTGTGCAGGAGGAAATTGCCGCAATTCGAAATGCGGTTTCTCTGTGAAGGGTATCATTGGAATTAAAATATGTTTTGGAGGTGCAAGAGGAAGACCGTGAGGTGAGAATCACTCTAAATCTTCCCTATACTTATTGTGCCATTTTCTGTATTATCACAAAATCCAAGGAGAGTTGAAGAGTTTACGTATGAATTACCAACAAAAACAATAATTACATGGTGAATTCCAATGTAAAAGTGCAGCACCTAAATAAGGAGTATGTAGAGAAAAGGATTTCGAGGTATTAACAATTTTTTTTGTCAGTATCAACCAATTACAAATTACCACAATGTAAAAAATTGTCAAAAAAATTATTAAAAAAATATTTTCCTAGAGAAAAAGAGCATAACCCCCAAATTGCATGATCCAACTCCAATCCAAAATAGTTAAAGTCGGTGGTAATTCAGATCTTAGGTTCATAACTTTTTGTTTAATGTATTTTCTCAACCAAGTGGGGGTCGGTGCTTGGATAAGATTTTCTGAAGTCTATATAGACTTTTCGATAGGATCATGATAGGTAGCTGGTTAGGTCTTTTCCCAAAAGGGTTTAAAATAACAACACTCTTCTCTCCCATGAATCATCAGATAACCCTAAACTTAAATAGTGTAAACTAATCTTCATATGACAAATAATTAAGTGTTAATAATATTTTCTGATCAAATAAAAAACTTCGTGTGTTTCAAAGAAATTGATTAAATTTGAAACAATAAACATGGCATGATAATTTTTCTTTCACAGAACTACTAGTCATCACTATAGTTCCCCCAACAAGAGAGCATGGTTCAGTTTTATTGTCCTTATGGCAGTAAGCTCCTCGACCATTACCTATGAGAGATTCCCGGCGTTGAAACACTCAACTTGGGACCACACAACATTCGTCACATAGGGTCATAAATTTTTGGCCTAGCTCGAGTATAGTAATGCTTGTAAAGAGAAAAATAACAAACAACAGTAGAAAGAAAGGTTAAAATATGAAATCTCACCGACCCTGGCAAGAATAATTTAAGCTCTTTTCAAGAGACAAAAAGCTATATTTAGAAAGAGAAGCTCCATGATACGCGGTAACAGTATAACATCATGATGTAAAGTTATGACATGATACTTATTAAAGTTTAAAAGAGTACAACCAGGGAAAGCCAAAAAAACTAAGAATCTTAAAAAGTACCATCTGCTCATTGAATGATCATATGCTCCTGTTCAGTGCCATATAACACAATAATGCCATTGCTTGTAAACCATACAATTAGCCTTGATATTTCAATCATTATTTTCTCAAGATAGGAACTTAAAATGAACATCACAGAATTGATACAGTGTACAAAAATAATGCATTTTCAAATCTTAAGTCACATTCTGTGGTTAGAAATTCATTATGACATGTTCTGCATATGAAGCTTGATCACACTAAATTAGCCTTCGATCGTGAAACTAACCATTGGAGTGACAATTTCTACAAAGATGGGAAAATTACTGGACAGACACCACTTCATCAATTTCACTCGCTACATCAGTTATAAATATAGAATTAAGCCCATTGCTAATTTCCACAAAAGTGTGTGCAACTGAATTCTTGGTCATCATGCATGTTTACATCCATTGCTAATTTCCACGCCTCGGTTTCAATCAACCATTTTGCCCCCATCTTTCATATTTCTTTGTAAAAGATTTAAAAGTTAAGAACCACCATCCTTGAGGAACTTCACTTTGGAATGATTCATCAACGTCTTAAAATGAAACCCAATATGGTAGTGGTGAATTTTTCCTGTTCAGCAGAGAAAGATAACGTAATAGTAATATGTAATATAAAGAAGTTGTTGGTGGGGGTTGAGGGAGAAGGACGAGGGAGGGTGGTGCAGAGCTAGAGGTACAGAATCTAATTTCAATTGGAAATCATTAAACCAGTTTATAAAATAAAATTTACATTTATATATATATATTCTAATTAATCTTTGATAAGTGTGAAAAATACTTGTTATTCATGCTTATTAATACTCTTAAAGTTATAATTTTTCATGAGTTATGTGTTTTTCTCATAAAAAAAATGTAATAGTTATTAGGAAGTTGATGTCAGCTTAGTGCACATGAACATTATAAAATTTAAGCATGTTTTGAATTTTAACCTTATTATATATCTTTTGAATTGTAAATATTCTTCTTCAAGTTCTTCTAATGTTTAAAAGATAATACTCTATCATTCTTAGGCTATGTATGATTAATGAGTAATCAATAATTAATCTTGATCTAAACATTAATATAAAAAGTAAAGAAAGTATAATACTAAATAAATAAGTACAAAACTTAAGATATGAGTTTTTTAATTATGTCACTCGTATATTAATTAATTAACTTTATGGTTGAAGTGTTTTTTTAAACCACATTTCATATACACGAACTCAAGAGAAAGAGGACATAATAATTGCTCCCAAAAACCAATGGTCTACCACCAGACCTACAAATTAACTGCTAAAATACATAATTGAACCAAGTATAACACTCCTTAGTTCTTCCATAAATATCATAACTGCCCTAATCCAGAGCTAGCAGAATACCAGTTCTTCTTCAATGGTCATATAAGCTTCAGTCTTCCATTTTACTCCCTTTGATGCTGGAAATGAACCGTACGTCTATCTCTTCTCCGATGCATTCCCAAAACTGTCATGCATCAAGCTTCTGGCTACCGAAAACAAACCCCAAAGCATCCATCAACTTCATCTTGATGTTTACCCATTATCAGTTATCAAGCTAAGATAAACCCAAAAATTCGTATTGACAGGATATCTGACAACAAGGTTGCCTACATGAACTTTCAAGATTCTTCTCGAGAATATAAAACAATATTCTTTTCACGGTCTAGAACGTTTTGAACATGACAAACCACATGAGACTGGGAACCATAACAAATACTGCCCAACAATCCCCCATAAGCTAAGCAGTGTAAACCAAGCTGTAAAAGGCATGCTACTACATCATCAGTGGAGGTTGGTTCTTCACAAATATAGATGCTGTTTTCAGGTTCGTGGGTGTAACTGATCTCAGTTTTGTAACTTTTGTCAACGCAAACCTCAAAATCCATTCTATTGGAGCTTTTGGTAGACATTAGCCAACTGAAATTAATAGGATCTTTACAGGATCTCAAAAAAGGGCAATCAGAGATAAGAAAACCCCATACTTTCTGTGTAATATCTGAGACACAACAAATAAATTCATTTGATACATTCTCAAAATCTGCACTGTTAATTTGACCATTTGCTACACAGGTTCTAATCCTATCAACTAATGAACACTTCGACCATTTGAATTTAATGGCTGAAGTATGGTTTGGAACAATCAGACCCAAATTATCACACGTACCCCACCCAGAACTTCTGCTTAGGTATAACAAGGATTCACCAGCTCCTATCCAAAAATTTGCAACAGAAACAATCAGTGAGGATTCAGAATTGAAGAGATGATGAGTTGCACCAGCAAGTAACAGCGAATATGCAGCACTGGTCCTGCTCATGTCAAAAGCCTTTAACTGATTTGTATCTATTTCAGAATCTACAAACAATAAATCACTGGCACAAACTTTATACGCTGAAGCCAGTGTTGTGTACGCTTTTAAAGAATGGTGGTTGAGGGGATGCAGCATGAACTTAGAATCTGATTTTCCTTTAACGTCTTCTAGCTGCTCATTTAGACCTTGCATGAGTATCTTCTCAAGTTTGTCACGACAAGACTCAGGATCACCAACCAAAAGATACTCTGATATGACATCATCAATGCACTCACTCAATTTGCTATCAGCCATGTCTTTGAGGAACTTGGAATATGAATCCATTGAATCATAACTGAAAGCTGAAATTTCCTAAAAAATAAATTGACCATGATGTTAGTGTCCGGTGTCCAATAATAATACCAGTATGTCGTGGCACTTTCCATCCCAAGTTTAGTAGTAGAAAATTGCAGACCCAAAAGGCAAATAAAACTGTAGTTGAGTGAACAGCAGAAAATGTTTGGTAAAGGCAGGCTTAACAAAGAGTAGAATATTAATTTCAAAGACTTACTTGCAATGCATGATCCACGTATGAAAAAGGAAGAGCTCTACATCGTTTACAACAGCAAACAAACCTATACTTTGACCATAGCTCCCACTGTCTCGTTGCCTAGACAAGAAAAATACAAGTTGAGATCAATAGAATTGATCAATAAAGGAATTGAACGAATTCAATAAAGGGCGAAGAAAAATTGAAGACAACCAAAAGAAAAAAATAAAAGCTTTCAAAGAGAAAAGTAAAGTAAAACTTCAACTAATTATAATGAGAAACACGCTTACATTTATTATTTACCAGACAACTTAGCTTTTAAGTAACAATTTCCAAATTGCTATATTCTTATGATAAATAATATAACAATTTAACAGAAATAAAATAAATAGCTCAAATATGCCAGCCGGGGAGGGAACATATTTTATATATAAAAGTCCAAGGTGAGATATTAAACGATGAAAAAGGATAAATACAACATATGCAGTTATTTATCACTACTAAAAATGAAAACAACATAAAATTGTATTCATGTCAAAAAAATGAGACAAACTATAGTGTGTCTGTCAACAAAGAAGATGTAATTCATCCATAGAAGTAAACCAAGATAAAAATAATAAGCAATCCCCTCCCACGAGGATCTGCATTAACGGCAGTAGTATAACATAAAATCACCACCCACCAGTGCTAGATAGTAGCAACAGTAACTCTTTCTAAAGTCTGAAGAAATGATTCAAGTCACTCGTGCAGGTCAGGCTAATAAAAGTGATGTATGACAAAGCAGTAAAACAGAAGCACATATTCACATTTTCACCGTCATTGCTACAACCAATAGAATTGATTACGTGGACAGTTACATTGTGACAACAATATTAAGTGTTACATTAAGATTTCAAGCTTCTATTTTCTATTGTTGCGACAGACAGACAGGAGTGTCCAAATCCAGCTCAAACCTGCACCCTCTTATATTCTAGTGTTCAAACACCATACTTCACAAGTGCACCATATTTCATTATTTGTCAACGTCCATCAAATAGAAGTTAAAGAATATGATTACAATAAAATAATAAGAATGCTCGTAAAAGGTCTTAACTCAGCAGCACAGGACCAATCTCATATGAATAATCCATGATGTATATCTATAACAATTATACCGGTAATGCCCACTTTTGATTTGTTCTCCATACTGTTTGGACTATTTTTTACTCCTCAATTAATATTATAAAAAATCTACAACAATGTAATGTTTTAACTGGATATGAAAAAATCACCTTAATATCTACATATAAAATCAAAATTCAAAATGACCGTACTCTCTCATTTTCTATTTAACCTCGATCTCTCATTTCCTACAAAGTGAAGGAACATATAGCATCTTTTTCCCAGAATAACAAAATTCAATATATATTATACCATCTCATATATGTAAGATTGTTGAGTTTTGTAATACGATTGTTAATTTTTTGCAAAGTATTAAGAGTGTAATTTTAATTGGTTATTCACTTTAGGGTGATTTTTAATTGATTGAGAGTATAGAATTATTTTAATTAACAGCGGATAAGTAATAAAACTAATCTGAACCATACCTTGGGCTGTAAGATATCCGTATAGGCTACAGTGACCTCTTCTCCCTTTTTGATTTTCTTGATACTCCTCACAACCAATCTAGGGCCATAACCCAGCACCTCTACATTTTCATGAACAAAATCAATTCATTAGTTTCAATTTTTGAAACGTTAAAGCATATTAAACAATGAACTGACTAAAGACAATGACCACCTTTGGCAAATTCATTACTGCTAACACAAACCCCACCACTACCCATCTGCAAAACACCAAGTACAGTCTAAACACAGGACTAAGAGAAGCAAAAAAGTAATATAACGAAGTGGAAGAAGAAAGAGTAGTTCACTTTTGGATGCGGAGCAATGCGAAGAAGCTCAGGTTCATCGGAAAGAGAAGAGGAAGGAGGAGAAGAGAGGACGAAACGGTAGCATGCGTTGGGGAACAGCTATGGTTGATCCAAGAGAAGGTGGGATCATAAACAGCGATTCCGAGGGCGCGCCCTTCGTTATCATGCACCTCTACGGCGTTCGTCAGCACCGCGCATAACGCAATCGTAGCCTCCTCCAAAACCGCGTCGTCGTTCGGAACGGCGCACTGCTCGGAGATGGCTTCGGCCATGGCGGCGGCGGCGAGCTTGATTTCCTCCGACACATGGTCGTCGTGATGGGAGAGGGAAGGGGTTTGAGGAGAAGTGAGGATGGGGCGATTGGAGAGGAGGCCGGCGAGGCGGAGGGAGGAGGAGGAGGGGCGGTGGGAGCAGAGGAGGCGTAGGGCGGCGCGGAGGTGGGAGGAATGGGCGGAGGGAGGGAGGTGGATCTCGGCGGAGGAGTGGTGGAGAGGGGAAAGGGCGGCGGAGCAGGAAGGGGAACAGTAGAAGAGGGGAGTGGGAATAGATGGAAAAGGGCTGGAAAGAGGAGAGAAACAGGCGGAGCAGTGAGTGGTGAGATTGGAATTGTGGAGAGAGAAAGAGAGAGGAGTGAGAGTTGGAGTTATGTCTCTTCCAATCTCAATCTCTTCACTGCTTTTCATCTCCATCTTTCTTTCTCCTTCTCCTCATTTCTCAAACTTCTCTTTTTTACCACACATTCTTTTCTTGCTCAGGAAGAATATATTTCTATTAAACTAAAAAGTATAAAATAATTTGAAGATCTATTGTTTACCATGAACTATGAAGAAACTCTAAAATAGCAAGATAGTATCTTCGAATCAAAATCCTAAACCTTTAGGCTGTGTTCACTTCGCATGAATTTACTGTTGATGAGGTTTAGCGAGCGATGAAAAGGAACGAATACCGTGTTCACTTCATGGAGTTTGCGAAGAAGAAAGACGATTGAATTGCGGGATGTCGCTCTTTTTGGTCACCCGCAGAGTTGAGAAGATTTGGAGGGATACCTTGCATAATTACTCATGTGCCCCCAACATTTAAAAATTTTCGAATCAAGATAGCATGAACTATGAAGAAACTCTAAAATAGCAAGATAGTATCTTCGAATCAAAATCCTAAACTTTTAGGCTGTGTTCACTTCGCATGAATTTACTGTTGATGAGGTTTAGCGAGCGATGAAAAGGAACGAATACCGTGTTCACTTCATGGAGTTTGCGAAGAAGAAAGACGATTGAATTGCGGGATGTCGCTCTTTTTGGTCACCCGCAGAGTTGAGAAGATTTGGAGGGATACCTTGCATAATTACTCATGTGCCCCCAACATTTAAAAATTTTCGAATCAAGATAGCATGAACTATGAAGAAACTCTAAAATAGCAAGATAGTATCTTCGAATCAAAATCCTAAACTTTTAGGCTGTGTTCACTTCGCATGAATTTACTGTTGATGAGGTTTAGCGAGCGATGAAAAGGAACGAATACCGTGTTCACTTCATGGAGTTTGCGAAGAAGAAAGACGATTGAATTGCGGGATGTCGCTCTTTTTGGTCACCCGCAGAGTTGAGAAGATTTGGAGGGATACCTTGCATAATTACTCATGTGCCCCCAACATTTAAAAATTTTCCAACTCGTACGTTGCAGGTTGAGTTAGTATTCGAAAGTTGGAAGGTACTGTGCACTCACGGAAAAGCTGTAATATGCACAAGAGATTCCTGAAGCTTTGGTTCAGACGTCCAAACACCAAACAGTGAAGATTCGCGCATGAATTATCAACAGTTCACACGGTTTCTTCATCCACAGTGTTAGCCTTGTTATGTTAAATGCAGAACCTAGAAGAGCATTGTGTGGTTGTGTTAATTGAAGAAGCGAGAGTAGCATTGGGTTAAGCAAGTTCAAGAGCTCGAAGTGGAAGTGTGTTTCAATGGTGCTGGAAGAGAGAAAGCTAAGGTGTTTCAGTGCTGGTGCTGCTGGAAGAGAAAAAGCTAAGGTGAGTTTTGATTGTAGTTGTTTATAGCTGTTTATCGTTTTTATGTTGCAAGTGATGGAGGTAGATGAAGACTATCGGTGGAGGAGATGAATAACAGAATCGGTGATGAAGAAGATGACTCTGCGTGAAGGCGGAGAAGAAGAAGGGTGTGAACGTATCCGGATGAGAGAAGGCATATCCGGATACACCGTGGATGAAGAAATCGCTAGGAAACCTTATCCGAATACACTCATGCGTATCCGGATACAATCATGCGTATTCGGATACGGTTTGAATGTTGCGGCTTGGATCCTGATACAGAGGTCGTCGTCGTTCCGTGGAAGTCGTCCGATTTGGTTCGTTGTTGGCAGAGTTTGGGGTGGAGAAGGTGGCAACGCGCATGTGATGGAGGTCGTCCGGTTTGGTTCGTCGTTGGCAGAGTCAGGCGTGGAGAAGCTTGCAGCATGTGATGTTTGGCGTGGAGAAGCTCGCTGCGCATGGAGGTTTCACCAGTAGACGAAGCTGTCCGTGATGATGGAGAATGGAGGCAGCATTTGATGGTCCGTCGACCAGCGACGATGCCGATGTGATTGGAGAAGGATGCACGGCGGTTGTTTCACAGTTCAAGCAGTGCACCAAGGAGGAGGATGGGCACACATGAGGATGCTGAGAAGAACGCAGATGTGGTGTTATTGGGTGAAATATGATACGACTAACGATTTGTTTGTGATGGTTTTTGATGCAGGTGTTGTTAGAGTGTTGAATTACAAGCTTAAACATTGAATTGCAAGCTGCTCCGTGGTGTAAGTAGATGATTGTGCTTCAATATTGTTGAATAGAGGGTGTGTGTTGTGATTTGTTATGAACTTCATCATGCTTTCTTTAATTATTTTGCAGGTGTTGGACCGGAGTTGTTGGTTACGGTGAAGAAGGTTGTGTGTGCATGTTTTTGTCCACCAAGCGGAGTAATTTCTGTGGTTGAAGAAGCTTATCTGTGAATGTTGTTGGGAGAAGCCCAGATAAATTAGTTTGTTAGTTGAACATGGAAGAACATTGAAGATTGAGCTGTATTAATTTCTCTGGATCACAAATAGACTTTACTTTGTTGAAGAAGGTTGATTAATAATTACAAAATTTGTAGACATTGCTTTTTAACCATTATCTAATATTATCATATTTACAGGTTTCGTGTGACATAGTTGGAATACATAACAAACTTTCCATCCAACTTTGGCTATTGAAGAATCAGTGAATCTTTGAGTATATTTGTGGTTGCGGTTTGACTCTTTTGGCTAATTCATACTTGGAAATCTACATACACAGATCTTCAACAGGTAAATGTGATTGTTTGTTTATTTTTAATTAATATAAGAATGCGTTTTTAATGTTTAGGTTAAATATATGTCCTTTAATTTTAGTAATATATGAATGTATTAGTTAAATTTCTTTATATATGAATATATGATAATATGAATAACATATGTTTGATGAATATATGAATGCATGATTTTAATTATAGTATGATTATTTATTTAAGTAAAAATAGATGGAAGAAGAATTAGATTTGTCGTACTTGGACCGTGAAGATATAGACGACGATGTGGTTGGTGTAGACTTTAATATAGTCGCAATGTTACATCAACAATTACAAATAACAACCTCAATGGCTGCACTAACAATGTTATGCATTGTTTGTCATGCCTTGAATATATTGAATATGTGCTCGAGTGATCCAAGTAGTGTTAGCACTTTCCTTCCCGACAAAGACCGTCGCAGGCAACAGTTAATGTCGTACTTGGTGCATACTAATCGATGTCGTGACATCATTCGGATGGGTCCAGAGGCATTTATTAATCTTTGTGAGAGACTAAGAACAACTGGGTTAGTTAAAGATGCCATTCGCTCAACAGTGGAGGAACAAGTAGCTCAATTTCTTCATATAATTGGGCATAATGTTAAGAATCGAAGTGTCGCATTCTTCTTCCATCGATCTGGGGCGACGGTTAGCAAACACTTTCACAATGTGTTGGATGCTATTTTAAGTCTAGAATCTGAATTTTTAACTCAACCATCAAGAGACGAGGTGCATCCATATGTCTTAAACAACAATCGGTTTTATCCGTACTTTAAGGTAAGCATATGAATCTGTCAGTTTTGAAGCACTTCTACGAAACAATGTTTATGTTTCGCATTTGTATGATGACTTGTTATTTGAATGTTTAGGATTGCTTAGGGGCCATAGATGGTACTCATGTTCGTGTAAGAGTGCCAAGAACAGATGCTCCAAGATTTCGTGGAAGAAAAGATTGGCCAACTCAAAATGTGTTTGCCGCATGTGACTTTGATATGAAATTCACATACGTTCTAGCGGGGTGGGAAGGAACAGCATCTGATTCTAGAATCTTAAAAAATGCTCTCGATCGAGATGATCCGTTGGTCATCCCCCAAGGTCAGTGTCTTCATTGGGATGTTATGATTGGTTGTTTATTAATTAGTAAATGCTGATGTTATGCATTATTGTAGGAAAGTACTATCTTGGCGACGCTGGGTTTATGCTAAAAAGTACAATATTGACACCATACAGAGGCGTGAGATATCATCTTAAAGAATTCACACGCACAGGACCACAAAATGCACGCGAGCTCTTTAATCATAGACATTCATCATTGAGAAATGTTATAGAAAGAACATTTGGTGTGTTGAAGAAAAGGTTTCCTATCATTGCCAGTGGAAGTGAACCACATTATGGATTGGAGACAATGACAGACATCATTCTAGCTTGTTGTATCCTACACAACTTTATCCGTGGAGTTGATAGGGATGACCCATTGCTTAATGAGGTTCATAATGAGTTAAATGAAGGGGAAGACCATAACGTGGCATCTTCTCAAGTTCGAGAAGATGATTATAGGGTCGGTACAACTATTAGGGATGCCATAGCTGATGAAATGTGGCGAGATTATGAACATTAATAGTATTGTATTTGATATCATTTTATTATGACTGTGTTTTTTGAATTTGACATGTACTTGGATTTATGATTAACTCTACTTCACTTGTATAAATTTTCTTTATCAAATAGGTTAAATATGGACAGGGGTAAGGGACAAATGATCGAGTCATCTGCTGGTACAAGAGAGTTCGTTAAATGGACTGAGGACATGGATGCTAAGCTTTTGCATTCTATGATTGAGGAGAGTCGTTTGGGTAATAGGGTTGATGGTAGTTGGACAACCCAAGCATATAATAACATGGTTCAATACCTTCATAGTTGTGGTTATGTTAATGTTACTAAAAATAATGTCAAAAATCGTCAAAAGGTATTGAAAGACAGATGGCGTGAGGTTCATGACCTCTTTGGTGGATTGAGTGGATTTGCATGGAACGCCGTTACTATGAGATTTGAAGCTGAGAACGAAGTGTGGGCTGATCTCATCCAGGTATTTGTTAAAAATTAAGATTTCGTAGATTCTTGAAACACATAACTTCAACCACTATTTGTGTCATCTGTGTTGTTTCAGTCAAGGCCAACTGCAACCAAGTGGAGGGTTAATAGCATAAGACACTACGATTTAATGGTCGATTTATGGGCTGCGGATCGAGCAACTGGGAGTGGTGTTCGGACCGCTCGTCAAGCGCGCCGTCAGCGGGTTGGGCCTCGTGTACAGGTTGATTTGAATCAGAATATGGAGTACATTCCTGAAGAGCCTAACTATCATGACTATAGAGACCCAACTCCACCATCACCTCCTCCATCGGTGGATGAGTACAGTCTAGGACAGACTTAGTATGTGCCATCCGTTCCATCCGGAGGAACTTCATCCACACGAGGTTCCAAAAGGAAGGCACCTATGGTCGATGCGATAGATGCACAATTTGATAAGTTGAAAAGCAGCCTCGATGGTTTCACAGATGCCCTAGGCTCAACAAATGTTCACTTTGGTGTAATTTCTGATGCTGCTGTGCGTCAAGTATCAGCAATGGAAGACAGAAATCAAATACTCCGTCGCTCCTCCACGTACACATACACAGAGAGCGACATTTACGAAATGTTGAGTGCTATGAATATTTCTGATGAAAACTTGCTCGATCAATGTTATGATTTCTTATGTTCAAACCCCACTTGTACAAAGAGGTTAATGGGACTTCCACCACACAAGAGGTGGAACAAGTTATGTAAAATGATAGCGGGTGGTCAATGTTAGAATGTTTTGGTTACTTTGTAGTTATGTTTTGCATTCAAACTATTAGATGTTTCCTTCATCCATGTTGAATATTGAAGTAAAGGTTATGGTTATGGAATAATGATTTGTCTTTAATTGTTGTTATTATTAATATTCTTTAATTTGTTATCACTTAACTTGTGCATGTTTTTATGTATGGTTTTGTTGAAGAAATTGTTAAATGGCCTCATCATCAAGCAAAAGGCCTAGAAAAAATCGTAAGGGAAAGGAATCTGTGACTCAGCCAGAAGATGCAGTCGATGTCAGACGATCTATTGCAGAACAATTAGATCAGCGTCTTTTCTTCACTCATACCCATCAGATGGAAAATTACGCAGCTGATTTCTACACAAGAAATATTGTTCTGCCAAAAATAATGAATTTCGAATCATTTGCCGATTCCAACTTATTTTTTACTCAGCATCTGTTGTTTCAAGGAGTGGTTGAATTTATTTCGTTGCAAGCACCCTTTTATCCGGATTTGATCAAAGTTTTTTATTCAAATCTGAACATTTCTTGTAATGGATATTTGGTCACTGAGGTCAACAAGACAAGAATTAGATTGAAACCTGCTGATTGGTTGAAAGTTGCTAATCTGAAGTATCAGGGCAAAAAGTTGTGTTATTCAACTATCCCACACGACTTTCCCTATGATCGGGACATGGCATTAGCTACTATGGTTAGACCAGAAATGCAGGGTGAACGTGTAAAAACAGTTGGATCTTTAAATATTGATGATAGACTTCTGCATTATGTTATTGTGCACATGTTGACTCCACGACCTGCAAATTTTGCAAGGGTATTGCAGGAGGATATCTTTATGATATGGGTGCTTAAAAATAATATAGCTATCAATTGGCCTTATCACATCATGCAACATATGCTTAAATGCAAGGCCGGTGACACACCCCTTCCGTACGGTGTCCTTATCACCCAAATCATGCAATATTGTGGAGTGAATGTTGATGCCGATGCCACCACTCATATTGGGACCAGACATCATTTTTCAATTCATTCATTAAAGAGGTTGAATATTGCTAATGTCAACGGTGTTTGGCAACACGATGTCGGCGATGATGAAGAAGAAGAGCAACCACACCATCATGCCAACCCTGTGGAACCTCCTCCACATCTTTCAAATCCTAATATGATGACTCAAATGTGGGAGGGGGTTCAAGACTTGCAACACAGAATGCAGGGTATGGAACAAATGCAGGTGCGAGTTCAGCATATTGAAGATAACTTGACAAACTTATCTCTCGACATGAACCGACAATTTGCTGACCTCAATCAAAATGTTAACTTAATTCTTCGTCATTTACATGATTAAGTTGCTTACTTTTCGGTGCGTGTATTACATGACCTTATTTTTGTACTTGACTTATGTGCTTCATTGCTTACAAATCTCACTGAAGCAATTTCATCACGATCTATTCCAAATATATTTATATGTTATTACGTTCGTTGTTTTTATATTATGTTATGTAAAACTATAACTGTTTTTAATTATCGCCTTTATTAAAAATTAATAAATCTCAGTTCATTACAAATAAATTCATACTACTCGGAACTAAATTATATTCAAAACAAATACTACATTTTAATAATAATTCATTTTACTAAATTATAATTCAATTAATTTTTATAAATTATTTTAAATAATTATTTTAAGTTTTTTTCTATTAATAAACATTTTTACAAATTAATATAACATAAACAAATATCATTTTATATCACCTAAATACTTAGGGGCATTTTGGTAATCTTAAATTTTAATCAATTAAACAAATTTTTTAAAACTGTCACATCAATCAAATTCTACACTAATTTTCACAAACTTTACCCCTAAATTCACTCTCAATCACCTTCAAATCCACTCAAATAAACACAAAAAAATTACCCTCAAATCCCTTCAAATCCATTCAATCACTCTCCCCCAAATCATCTCCCCCAATCAACCCAAGTGAACATACCCTTAAGGGTGACCAATTCACAGTAATAATCAATAAAATCAACAAAAATAATTGATAAAATATTAATAATCGATTATAAATAAAAGCCGATTAAAGAAGAAACAAATCATGAATACTCTAATCGAAGGAATCACATTGTTAATAAACTTGCGAGTCAAAGCCACGATAATCTCTTCGAAACCAAGAAGGTAAAAAAATGTGAGATTAAAAGAAAAATACTAGTAAACTTTGTATTCTAACTTAAGTATTGGATCAGTGAAGATAATATTTAATTGATTAAGTTTTTTTTACCTCCAACAAGTTTCATACAATGCATACAATCTAAATCTTCTATTTTCTAAGGAGTTCGGACACCAGGATTCATAACTAATACAAGGTATTGCAACCCGAATAAAATAAAAAATAATGTATTTTTTTATTTATAATGGTAATTCAGGATTCAAATAATAAAGAAAAAGATTGTTTGACATTAATTTTTAGTTTCGAAAATTCATATTTTATTTATTGTATTTTTGAATTATTTGAAAAAAATACAAGAAGACGAGAATGGTCATACGGACAAAAGAAAAGGTAAAAGAAAAAAGGAAAATTTTCATTGTTGTTTTATATATTTATTATTATTTTAAAAAATTATGTATATATGAAAAAGTAGGATGCCAAATAATAAAAGGGAGGAGGTATAAAAAATTAAAACAAATGTTGCAAAAAATAGAAGAGAAATCCAAAACTTTCAAAAAGTAAGAAAATAAATTTGGTATATGTGTAAAATATGGGGTGTAAAAGTAAAGGTTTAAAAATGACATAAAAAGGAATGGAGGTGCGAGAGTAAATAAATGGGTGCAAGAGGCAAACCTAGTGATAATAACGTGAGGGTGCTACTTGTAAATCATGGGGATGCAACGAGGAAACTACGCGAAAACAAAACAAAGAGCTTGCAAGAATAGTAAAATAAGTGCTGCAGTTAGCAATTAATACGCGGTGCCAACACCACCACCCTATACTTCCTCCACCTCCCCACATTATTTTAAATACAATTATATCCTTAAGTTAAAAAGATTTTTACTTTTATTCTATTTTAAATAATTTGAAACCCTAATTTTACTTTCCCAGCACCCACCCACGGAACTCTCTTCCCCTTTCCCCATTTTCGTTTCACCTCCCCACCTCCCACACTTCCATTCCTTTTTCTTCCCAGTTTTTTTTTTGTTTGAAAGCTTTCATTCCCGCCATGGTGTGAAAGAGCGTCGCCACCGTGGTGTGGAGGAACATCGAGGAGCGTCTAGAGCATCAACCAGCGTGAGGAAGTATACAGGTGACATCTTCAACATATGTCAACATCCGTTTTTCCTTAAACGGATGTTGACATCCGTTGAAGGATGTCACTTCTGTTTAAAGGTTACGCTTTTTATTTTAGGGATTTATTTCAAGGTTTATTCGAATACGAGGAAGCACTCCACGTACTGCACCACGAGAGTGATACTGCACCACGAGAGGAAGACTGCTTGATAATTCTTTCCACCACCACCAACCTTTGCAACTTGTAGTATCTCACAACGACGAAAGAAAGAGAGGAAGAAATATAATCTTAAAATGAAAGAAAAGTATTTTACTCATCTACGGGACTAGAATAGGTTATTAGTGAAATAGGTTCTGAATGAGTAAAATTAAAAAATAATAACCCTAAAAATCAAATTTTACTGAGGGATAAAATAGTAAAGGAAAGGTGGAGGGAGAAAGGTGTGGTGGTGGAGGGATAACTCCCACTCATTGAATTCCGAGAAAAATCATTGGGCTTTTCGTTCACGCTTTCTTTCTTCTGAAAACGTGATTGTCATTGGTTGTGTATATGTGTAAGTTAGTGTTGGAATTGAAGGATGGGACAGAATAGAATTCATGGAGGCTGGGAGGTTGATGATGATAGTAATGGAGAGTTGTTATCTGTGTGTCAATGATTGTGAAAACCTGTTGAAGAGGGAATGGGAAGCATGGAGGGGATGAAGATTTGTAATGGCGTGGGTGATGATGTAGTGTTTGTGGAGAATAGGAAGAAGATGAAGACGAGGTGTCGCTATTAGAGATGGCCAAAAAATTTGTGGGAATATTTGTGGATAAAATTCATGACAGATAATTGATATATGTAGATATTTATTACCTGTAGATTGCGGGTAGCGGATATTTTAATACTCGTGCGAGTATTATACTATTCGTATTTATGGATATCTGCTATCTGTAAAATATAAAAATAAAAATTTAATTTATATTTTATTAAGTTAAATTTAATTAAAATTAAAATTAATTTATATTTTATAGGGTTAAATTTAATTGAAATGAAATTTTAATTTATATTTAATTTAATTTACATTATATTTTATATATTTTTTATAATTTTATTATATTTTATTTTAATAATTTATAAAAATATATTTTTTAAATATTTACGAGTATCTGTATGTATACACGGGTATTCGCGGGTTTTAAAATATTTATGGATATTTTTTAAATGGATATCCGTGTAGGTAGTGAATAAGTAACGGACAAATTTTCTTTTTGGATCGAGTTGCAGGTAGACACTATTCGTGTCCAAGCTGACCTGTTATCATCCTTAGTGGCTACTATGTGTGAGGCGTGGAGGATGAAAAACAAGGTGGTGAAAAACAAGGTGGTGTAGGTAACTTCTTGGACTTGTTAGCCATTAGGATGTAAGAAGAAAAAGAAGAAGGTGTGGATAATAAAAATATGGGTTGGGTTAAGATCAATGTGTGACAACAGAAATTTGGGTGGAGTGAATAGGACCCAAAACTTTAACAAATCTTCTTTTAGGAACTCATAAAGGGTGTTTCGTCTTGCATTCCATGTTTTTTTTCTATACCTACAAACTTTTTTTTTTCTATTTTACCATCTTAGTAATAACAAAATGGGAGAAAACTAATCGAACCAGTTAATTCTTTTATTAAGGACTGTAGTGTCGGATTTTAGAATCCAGATTCGAAAATCATAGAAAGCATATCAAATTCACAGAAAGCATAATTCGAAAATTTAATGACCACACACAATTTCTCATAATGAATTTTAAAATCATACACACAAACGAAACTGAATTTGAAAATCCGTAAACATATAACTTCATATAATTGAATTTCGAAATCCAGTACACATACAAATAAAACTGGATTCTAAAATTTAGTGAATATACAAAACTCACATAATTAGATTTTTAAATCCAATATACACAAATAGATCGAGATTTTAAAATCTGATAAATATACAACTTTACATAATGGGATTTCAAAATCTGGTACATAAAAAATAAAATCGGATTGCAAAATATGGTAACCACACACAAATATACTATTGGATATCAAAATTTGTTGTTTAAAATTTTTGATGTTAGTTTAGGATCTGGTTATTGTCAATAGTGGTTATAATTTGTGTGTGGATTAGGGAGGGGCGCTGAAAGGTCTCAAGTTTGAATCCCCTTAGACCAAAAAGGCCACTTTGTGCATTAGTTCACGTGTCTAGGTGGAAAAGAAGAGGGTGTTGCTTTGTCTTTTCATAGCCTTCCCTTTTTGTATTTATTTTTCGTTGCAAGTTTTTGAAGAGAAAAGTGGGTTGATTTTATTTATTTTATTGCTTTTGCATGAATTATATATTAATTGTGCTTCATAACTTTAGGCTACTTTTCATTCATTCCTTTGTTTTTGTTGTTAATGTAAGGGAGGAAAACCTAGGAAAATAATAGGGTATACGATGGGCACATAAGTTTGTTAAATGATAATGCTTATATGTTCTTGTAATGCTTATGTCTTATGTGTTGGGTTGTATGAAGGAGAGGGTTAACCATTGCATGTGTAGAAATTTGAGGTTACTGTGAATGATGCAATATTTCGATTCATTTGGATGTTGTGAATATAAGTTTATCCTCGTATGCATGGTCAAAACATTGCTCTATTAATGTTGTGGTTTATTTCTTTTCTTTCACTTGTCAATGGTATACTTGGGGCACATTCATACACTCTCTGATCAAGAGGGTGATGGGTGTAGGGCTTGGGAGTTTCTCTTCCTATTAGTGGAAAAGAAGGTTTAGTGGATGAAAAATGAAAAGAGAAAGGCATGAGAGAGTGTGAGCGTGTGTACGTGAATAATTAGAAGAAGAGGATGAGGGAGTAAGTTGAAACCAAAGCAAAGAAAGAAAAAAGTGAGAGATTAGTGGGGTACATGGAGGTTACGTAAATGAAGAAAAAAAGAAGAGAAGGAAAGTGAGGATTGTGTTTGTACATAAGTTAGAGAGAGAAGAGGAGAATGAAATAGGTTTTAATGGGTAATAGTGAAAAAGAAAAGTGAGGGAAAGGGTGTGTGGTAGGTAACGTGAAAGTGGGTGAAATTGGGAGAGAGAGAAGAAGAATTAAGTGTGTTGTTTTGATTTGGATTGAATAAAAGATTATGTGAGAGAGTGATTTATGTAAATGTAATAAGAGAGAGTAAGAAATATGTGTTTTCGGTTTAAGTAGAAAAAAAAGAAGGAAAAGTGAGAAAGAGAGAGTAATCTTATGTAAAACATTGGAGAGAAAGAAAGAAGTTGGTTTTAAAAGTAAAAGGAGAAAGAAGAATTAAGTGTGATTTTGATTGAAAAACAAATATGGAAGAAAGAAAGGGGGTTTAATGTCTCCGTAGGTCCCTATTTTGGTCATGAATTTCAAATAGGTCCTCTTTCTTTTGGACGTATCAATTGAGTCCTTGTTTTTGTAAAATTGAATCAATTAGAGGTCTGCCGTTAAATTGGACAAACGGCCGTAACACTATTGGTTACGTGGCATGGTCAGTGTAATTACTAAGCAGACGTGGCGTTTAAAAGAATTTTTGTATTAAATAAAGAAGAAGGAACAAAAGTATAATCAGTTTTGGGTAAGGGTATACTAGGAAATAAAAATAAAAATCTTTGGTTTTTCCCCCAAAGCCTTCACCACCATACTGACCACCTATTATTTTTCTCTTCTCCAAAACCCTAATCCATACGTCGTTGTTTTCTCGGAGTGCTCCATAGGATAGGTACTTGTGGACCTGCTTCTTTGTTTGCTGTTTTCTGAGAAGAATTGAATTGAATTAAATTTTAGCAGAGGAGTATGGAGAATGTGTGTGATGTTAATCACTTGGATGTTGATGTTCTTTTGCCTCCTCGTAAGCCTCTTCTTGCTGGATTGAAAAAACAGAGCTCGGATGGTGATGCTACAACATCTCCATCGCGGGTTGTTGCTTCTTGTGCTACAGTTTCCAAGGTTGTGTCCTCTTCACCCTCTTCCTATTCCGTTGAATTTGAAGTCAGGCTTAAGAATTTGCTGAGTTCTCATCCCACTAACCCTAACCTTACCCCTGAGGAGGTCGTGGAGGCTTCGAAGGCTGAAGCAATGGCTACGGTGAAAGTTGCAAAGGCTGCTAGAGCTGTAGCTGAGGTAAAGGCCGAGATTGCCGCAAAAGCAGTTGCAGCTGCCAAGAGAGCTTTGGATTTGATTGCCTCTTTCTCCGAAGAGGAAATGGGTAGCAAGGAAAGAAATCCGAAGAAGAACAAGCTCAAGAAGCATCTCCCAGTTCATTTCTTGTACAAAAAGTACCAACAAATTGAAAATTGTGGGACGGATGAAGAATTGGCCCGGAAGTTGCATCGGGCTATGAACAATTCTCCAAGAATCTCAAAGAATTCTCCAAATTCAGACTCAAGTGGCAGGAAATACAAAAAACCCAAGAACTTTTCGAGCTTTGAAAATCCAGAACCTGAGCTAGCAAAAATAAAACCAAAGATTTTTATTTTTATTTCCTAGTATACCCTTACCCAAAACTGATTATACTTCTGTACCTTCTTCTTTATTTAATACAAAAATTCTTTTAAATGTCACGTCTGCTTAGTAACTGCACTGACCATGCCACGTAACCCATACTGTTACGGCCGTTTGTCCAATCACTACAAGAAAAAAGTGTATTATATACAGCAAAAATCCGTATATAAGACCCAAAATCCGTATATAATACTTGTTTATATACGGATTATATACGGACAAAAATCCGTATATAATACCGTCGTAGCTAGGTTTATATACGGATTTATCCGTATATAAATTATATACGGAAATTATATACGGATTTATCCGTATATAAATTATATACGGAAATTATATACGGATTTATCCGTATATAATTTATATACGGATAAATCCGTATATAATTTCCGTATATAATTTATATACGGATAAATCCGTATATAATTTCCGTACATAAATTATATACGGATAAATCCGTATATAATTTTCGTATATAAATTATATACGGATAAATCCGTATATAATGGTTTAAGAAGAGCTAAATAAATGCCCTGTATATAGCAGTTATGCAGGTACTATAAGCTTTCCTTCTTGGTAACATAATCTATTTCAACAACTTAAAGAATAGAAGAAAAAAATCAAGCAACCTCAAAGAAAAGTGAGACAAATTATAAGATAATATATTCATATGTACAATAATCATATAAACTATATACCATGAAGCTTCAAATTCAAGTGCACAAGTCTCATTACTATAGTGCATGTGCAAAATCTTAACTACACTGGCCAATTCTTAAGCAATCAACTTTGCAACAAAGGAGTTACAAGTTTTCAGAACAACAAAAAACATTAATTAGCAAATATAAGCTCAATCATTAAATAAGAGGATATCCTAGTACCATAAATGCAACCAAAAATGCACTGCAAGGTGGATGGGAAATTGTTTTCTGCTGCAATTGACCTGCAGAATATAAACATCAATCTTTTAACTGTTTACAACTATTGATAGTACATATAACTTCACAAAAATGCCAACTAATAAGAGTAAATTTCAATGTGCAGATTAGAAAAGCTACCCTTCAAAGTAGACTATAAGCTTAAGCGATTAAAGGAACTCGTGGTCAATAAATTTTTGTGAGTGGAAATTGACAAGCTATATAGACAGCACAACTTGCACAATCTAAAGTTAAATATCCACATGGTTAAGAGAGAGGAAAAAAAATAGCACATATTGTTTCCTTACTAATTCACCACTCAGATTCATGTAAGTCCGAGGAGGCTTTGCAAGGAAGACAAGAACTTCACCAACAAAACCTGCAACAAACCAACTTGCAAAAAAAATTTATCAATACAATAAACATAGACAGAAAAATAGAAAATAGAAATATCTAAGCAAGGCAGCGGGCAAACCTTTTCCGAAAATGGCTTTGGAATAGGAAGTGTTCATAGGAATCCCCTAAGATTCAGCAAATGCATCAATCATCTCAAAGCCCACCTAGACAATCATCAAATCAAACTTGTATTTCAGATTTAGCCATTTGTTCAAGAGGATTTATTTTTTCCTATTTAGCTATTGATCTGATCTCTGTTCTTATTTACTTAGCAGTCTTTAGAAACTTATTTTTAAATGTTTTAATGGTTTAATAACAGTTTAACCATTTTGACAGTTTTAAACAAAAAAAAAATGCCAAAAATAAAAGGTGACCAAAGATGAAAGGAAAACAGCTACATTAATAAATACATCACCATATGCTATAAGCTTGTGCAAAACAACCATTGATTAATCTTAAAGAAAAGTACAAACCAGTATATGGACAAAGCAATTGAACATCAAAACTCTGAAACTCAAGCAGAGCAATGTACTATATTTAAAGAAGCATGTAAGTGTATGTATGTTACATGAAAATTCAAAACCATCAATACCTGCCCCTATACTCATTGTATTCATCTTATTCAAAATCAAATCACGTTACTGGATAATTAAAACCAAAGGTTTCTGAAAATGTGAGTAATATTTTTGCAATTATTTTATATTATCATATTATCGTTTCTGTGTATATTCTTTTCCCCGAATAATTTATCATCTAAAACTAAAACTTGTTTATTTTATTCCCATTTTAAAAATATTTTTATGAAATGAAATTGATAGTGTAAATGAGAATTCGTTATCACCAAAGATTATATAGCATGAGCTATAAGGATCTATTACAGTTAACAAGCAAGGAATAACTATACAAAACAAAAAAGAGAAGTTAATTCATGACATCAAATGATTAACATTTAAAATAAACACTACTAGTAAGGTAAGTTTTTTCTCTGCTATTTTTTATTCCAGTAAGCTTCAAAGAAATTGGTCAAAGTGGGAAGTAAGGCATGGTGCATGATGACATGAAAGAATCACTTGTTGAGAAGGCAGCCCATGAGCATCAATATGGAGAGCACGGCCTTGGGAGCACGTGAATGATGGGAATTCATTTGTTTTTTTAATTGAAAAGTGCACATGGGAGGAGACAAAAACACACGGCTGAAAACAATAAGTGGAGGACCCTTTGTGACATGGAAAGCACTATATTATTGGAGAAATGAGAGACTTGATACGTGAAAGAAGAAGGGGGCAGTGTGGAATTAATGGAAAGGAAATGACCTCTTTTCTTGGCTGAAACAAAGTACATGATGACAAGGAAGCCACCCACATATAGGACAGACCAAGGAAGAAAGTGGAGAGCACATAGTTAATCACAATGAAAAACAAATAAGTAAAAGTAAATAATTAGCATGCATGGGTTTTACTGTTACAAAGTTAAGCATAAAAAAAAGATAGTTATGGGAACTGTCAACCTTCTTGGCCTTGTTGGTGGCTTCCTTGCTGATGCCAAACTTGGGAGATACCTCACTGTTGCCATATCTGCAACCATAGCTGCTGTGGTATGTTAAAAGATTTGCATATTTTGATACACTCAATAGTCACTTAACTCATTTCTCTGGCTTTTAACCACACTTAGGCAACCAATTTTCTCTCTTCCCTTAAGGGAAAGTGGTTTTCAAGTGCAAATTATACAATTAATTTTAAAAGAATGTTCACTATTTACTCTTAACATCTTTCTATCTATACTAGAAGTCAGTAATTAGTTTTCATGTCACTTGTCTTGGACCAGGGAGTGAGTTTGTTATAAAGAGACTGCATGTACCCAAAAAAGCTATATCTTGATCTTTTTTATACCTGACATAAGAAGATATGTATGTGAATTCATCTGATAATACTAGTTGATATTTTAAGTTTCTTCATATTTTAATCTAGTGAGAAATCAAACATTAAATAGAAAAAAAAAACGAATTAAATATGAACCATACATAACTAAAATATAAAATGCTTTAAAGACCATACTTACAAGTCCAATATTGTAGGGATAAGCCTTGGTAGGGAAGTCTTTAACTGTACTCGTGTTATGAGACCAACCATCTGCCCTAGTGCTTCTACAGATGCGACACGAACCTAAAACGAAATAAGTTTAAATAAGACAAAGATCAAAAACAATCAAGTAAAAAAGTCATAAATTATACACTAAAATACTCATTTATGTTCATCAACCACACAAACAGAACATGTTCAGAAACTTAACTTTTATAGATGTATCAGCAAAAAAAGGATCCAGAAAATTATAAAGTGGAGAGACTACTTCCAGGACTTGACGACTTGTCAACTTCTAAGAAAATTCTTAGCCCTCGTTTTTCATTCCTTTGACACTAGTGTTCTAAGTCAATTGATAAGTTAACAACTAATAATCTAAATTGTTCAGAATAAGGCATTAAGAACACGATAAATTATTGTTTATACTTTATAATTTGTCAAAAGGAATAAATGTTTAGAAGTGACACAAGTAGTTTAGAAGATGCAACTCATGTAGATCGAACTTCTTCTCCAATCAATTATGTTCACTATGGTATTGAAGAAGCCAATCAAGCTCAAATAATAGACGACGAGAAAAATAAATAAAAGTAGAGCTTTAAGAATTTATAAATAATCAGTCAATCCATCAAAAAACAAAAAAAAAAAAAAAAAAAAAAAAAATTATCCAACATGAAGAATATGACATGCAAAACAAAGGATCAGAAGCCATTCAAATTCAAAAGGATTTCTGATGGAAAGCACCTCCAGCTTCACACAAGGGAAGATAATGAAAATTCTTTAAACTTTACTTACAGAGAAGGAGTCACATTCATGTAAATGCAAATATTTTATAGGTGGCAAGGATTGATGGCTCCCATTACGTTCAAGTGCTGGACCAGGCCAATTCCGAACTAATTGTGCTTCTTGTTCAAGACCTACATCTGACGGCTTGATTCTCTCTGTAGAAATATTATGTAAGGTTATCAATAAAATATCTGTTAGACATGAAAATTATTCGGCTGCAGGATTAAAGTCATCTAATCTAAGAACTAAGATAGGAAACCATAAAGGTATTAGTAGTAATGTGTTAATTCTGTCTGCACTATAAACCACGCAGGCATGTCTCAAGATGAAGGAAAATAATTGAAGATACACACTTTGAACATACAACTTATGACAAATCCCTCTTTTCCTCACGTCAACTTACAACTTCTCTTTAGCTCCTTCCTCGTTAACGTCTGAATTCTAGCAGTAATCATATGATTTCTCACATGACTCAAATAACAAGTTCGGACACCATAGGCCTAGCCATAAACATTTTCTTTGATAGAAATGTTTTTTAATACCCTCTGTACCAACCAACAATATAAGAATGATGTAAACATAGACAAAGAATAAATTAGCTCTCCTTATTCCTTAATTTTGTTAGTTCCAACTATATATGTAGTAACACTTTTGAAGTTCATAGTGATCATATTGACCAAACTCCAGCTTATGCACTGACTTACTTTAATCATGTGACCACAGTTGGCATCAGTGTGTCTAAAATCATCAACAGGTCCAGCATGTGATGCCTTTTTTTTCGAGTCCCTAGTAAAGTGAATTTCAATTTTGACAACCTTCGTCCAAATCTTCTCTCCAGGCAAATTTGAAACCATTCAATTTCCAGCAAATTATTTGTCCATGTGGAAAATAAATTGGGGGAAGGACAACTTCATTTCAAACCTTGAATCACTTTTTGTTCAACCATCTATTAAATGAAGACTCAGGAATTATGCTTATCTCTCAAAAAAAATTATGTCAACAAGCTTAACATCCAATCCCCCAAAAATCAGACAAGTTATTTTTTTTGGGAAATCATCTTTCAAATTAAAATCAACATAGTCACGGTCACCTTAAGCTTCCTTATCATCTATTAAATCATCTAACAAAGTAAAATCACACAATAAAACAAATCCATCAAATGTGAACTAAACACAAACCCAAGTCTAATGAATTAATACCTGGAAGGTGCAGAAGGCAATTGGAGCTCCACCTTATCTCTTCCAACGGGAACAAACCAACCTAGGGTTTCAAAATTCGGGATTTCCAACCTCCAAAGAAACAAGAACAATAATCGGTCAATGTAACATTATAGATACTATGAAAATGAAGCAAATTTGGATTACTTACCAGATGAAGGTTTCAACTAACCACGGAGGTCGTCCTACAATGTTTGCTGAACGAGATTGTTTCGGCAGGCAACGACGCACAACCACATTAGGGAAAATGCTTCCAAGCCCTTTAGTGTGTTCGATAGAAGAGCCTTTCACTGCGTTCGACAGAGGAGACTTCAAGTTAGCCTTTGAGAGAGGTTCAACGAGGGAGAAGGTTGCAGTAGCATACAGAATAACGCTCCATGAGGGAGAATAAGCCTGAACGAGGGAGAAGGTTGCAGTGAGTGAGGAAGATTAATGACGAGAACGAGGCATACGTACGAGTGGAGAAGAACGAATAGCTAGGGCTCGAGAAGGGGAGAAACTTGGCTCGAGGGAGGGAGGGAGAAAAGTGATACTTCTATATTATTTAGTTTTACTTTTTAATTATTAATTATCTCCATATCCGTATAAAAAATCAGCGGGTAAATATTTTGTCAACTTACGTACGGTCTTACATACGGATCTATCCTTGGAAAAGGTCCCGCTTACACGCACCAATTTTACCCACCGATATTATATACGGATAATCCGTATATAACATTTTACCTCATTATATACGGATTTTTCCGTATGTAAGGCTATTCCACAGATCCGTATATAAAATCCGTATATAACATCCCTATTATATACGGATAAAAATCCGTATATAATAATCTGTATATAATTGCCATTTTTCTTGTAGTGAATTTAACGGCAGACCTCTAATTGATTAAATTTTACAAAAATAAGGACTCAATTGATACGTCAAAAAGAAAGAGGACCTATTTGAAATTCATGACCAAAATAAGGACCTACGGTGACATTAAACCAAAGAAAGGGAAGGCTATGTAAAAGTGAAAGAAATAAAGTTGGAATTTAAGAATTGGGTGGACTCGCGTGGGCCCACCTTGGTGAGAGAAAATGGGTTTTTATTTTTAAAATAATAAGGACCAGTGGATCCCACTGGAAAAGTTGATGGAAAAGGGAGCGTGGTTAGAGAAAAAAAGGGTACATAGAAAAAAAGGTGTTTTTCTTTTATTGTGTGAACTTAGTAATTTTAGGAGAATGAGTAAGAAATTTTGTTTTAGTGGATAGGATTGTGAACTTAGTAATTACAAGGGGTGTCCTAGAAATTTTGATTTAGTGGACAAGAGTGTGAACTTAGTAATTTCATGGGATGCTTAAGTAAAAAGAACTATTTTAAATATTTATTGAAATTTTTGGTTTTTTGTTTAGCCTACGCTTTTAGTTGATTTTATACATTTAGTCGTATGGGGGCGAGACAAAATTGGGTTTTGGGAGCCAGACAAAACTGGGTTTTGGGGGTCAGATGAAACTAGGTTTAGGGGGTAGGCGAGTTGGGCTTTGTGGGTCACATGAAGCCGAGTCTTGGAAGCTTTTGAAATTTTGAAATTTGTAGTTTTCTGAAATGTTTTTCTTTTGTAATTTTGACAAAGATTTGATTTTTGAAAAGACCATTCCCAAAAAGAGGGTCCTGATATTAAGATTGGAGAAACAAGATGTAAAGAACATGGTAGAGTGTTGAAACCCTAACTTAAAAGCGATAAGTTACCTCTTTTGTTTGCTGAGGTTGTAGGTTTTCAACTTTTACATTCTCCTTGCTCTTCCCCCCATAGGACACTGTAGAGTCCAACAACTAGTAAAATAGTGCCACCAACACTACCATAATTAATGTAAAGAACAAACACCATCCTAGTTATTATCTGAATAATATGAAAACTAAAAAGAGATAAATGTGTTTGATTTCTAAAATTTAGGTTAAAGTATCTGAAATTTTTAAAATTTGTTTTAATATCTTTAATCTTAAACTCTTGTTATGCAAATATTAGCAAAATGTTTTAAAAAACTAAACATATAAGTTGTTTGATGAAAAAAAATTAAAATAGAAAAGTCTACAAGAAAGTATGGGTAATCAAACAATATAATTACAGATCAAGGATTAAGCTGGAAATTCTTTCATGTCATAAATAAAAACAGAAAAAAAGTTGTGATAAAATTAAAGTTATTTATATAAAATTAAATAGTTATTTATTTTTTACAATTGTTTTGAGATTGATAGAGTAGCATATGTACCTTCCCAAGTAAAGTGTTTCTTTCCACAATAATGTTGAGAATATTGTTGTGATTATAAGAGCAAGAGGAGTGAACATTGCTGTGAAAACTGGGCCTTTTGTTTCTATTGTGCAGACTTGCAGCCAATTACAAATGTCTGTTACAACTACACCCTGCAAACAAAACACTCTTAGTGATGATTACAAAATCGAATGCAAATTGTAAAGTATAAGAAAAAATAATTAAGCAGTTTGAAAACAAAACAAATACTATATAATATTAATTATTTACTTACCTTTTGTAATTGGGTAAATTTTCTTGTAGAATCTTCTAAGTGATTTAGACTATTTGTTTTAGGCTTAATACCCTATTTTGTTCCCAGTTTCGCTCGACAATGTCAAATTAGTCCATCCTTTAAAACGTGCGTCAATTACGTCCTTACTTAATAAAATTTATATCAATGAAATCCCTTCTGTTAAATCCGTACAAACAGCGTTAATAGAAGAGAGAGAAAAATAATTAACGCCGTTTGTACGGATTTAACGGAAGGGATTTCATTGATATAAATTTTATTAAGTAAGGACGTAATTGACGCACTTTTTAAAGGATGGACTAATTTGACATTGTCGAGCGAAACTGGGGACAAAATAGGGTATTAAACCTTTGTTTTATCATAAAAGATCTAGAAAAACACTGTTTACTTAATTATACAATTAACCGTCTAATCATTAGATAATATATATAGGTTTAATAACACAGTTGGTCTTTATTTATGGTGACTTTTTTAATAGATTATTTAGTTATTATTTGTTTCAATTTGATTTTTAATTATGAAAAATTAATGTAATTGGACCTTACCATGAAATAGACTAAATGACGTTAAATGTCAACTGACATGGTAGGGTGTTGTGGTGTAACTGAAAGAATTGACAAAGTGAGATTGTTAGTCAGGTAGTTTTTTTTTTATTTTTAAAATAAAAAGTTCAAAAGTTTTTTCTTCCATCCAAAAATGTTTCTTCTTCCATTAACAGTGGCAATCACCTAAACAGAACTACCACCTCACATCCTGGCATCACTATTAGCCATTAGATTTTGAAAACACTGTGAATGGCGAAGACAACCTTGTTTCTCCATAACATCCAAACTGTTGTGTTAAACAAAAAAAACAAGTTAGGTTTTTCACTTACAGTTTTGTGATCTTGCATAAATTGTTGTAAATCATTCAGTTCATTTTTTTAATAAAATTTTTGAGAGTATTATACAGTACCTGAATGTCTTCTGAGAATGTGCCTATTTGATCCTTGTGTGTGTGTGTTGTTCTTCGGTGAGCAGTGAGTGCGGTGGCCCGAGGTTGTGTCTGGAGGAACCCTAGTAGAGCTCCAGAAGCTTTGATCTCTCTCTAAAAACATCACATTTTGTTTTTCTCCCTATCACATGCATTTTTCTTTTTTTTAATATCAGAAGATATTATTTGGCGTGTGGTTACATTTCCGCCCCTACTTTTTCTAATATGGTATCAAGAGCTTAGGCTGTTGTCCTGGTAGGTGTGTGAAGTGGGTGTTGTGTTGATATCTGGAGGTGTGTGTATCCAGAAGTGTAGAAAGAAGGGTTCTTTGACTTTGTGTAGATCAAAGATTGAGAAAGATTGTTGCAAGAAAGGATGGCTGGAGTTGGAGGAATTCAGGGATCACTACCCATGTTTGATGGTAAGCAATTTGCTGATTAGCGGATCAAGATGTGGGCTGTGTTTGGTTTTCAAGATGTGTTGGAAGTCATTGAAGATGGGGTGCCTGTGTTGAGTGAAAAGGCAACCCAAGAACAAAAGAAAGAACACAAGATACTGGAGAAACTGGATAGCAAGGCCAGATTCTTAATGTATCAATGTGTAAGTCAAAAGATTTTCAACAAAATCTCTAATGCAGCCACTACAAAGGAGATTTGGGGCATGTTGGTGAAAACCTATGGTGATGGAGACAGAATTGCAAAGGTGAAACTGCCAGCTCTAAGGAGGCAGTTTGAAACTCTGATCGTGGAGAAGAGTGAGATCGTGGCTGAGTATTTTGATAAGGTGCAGGAGTTAGTGAACAAAATGAGGGCTTGTGGTGACAAGGTGACAGATGAGTATATTGTAGATAAAATTCTGAGGACCCTAACCCCCATATTTGACTATGTGGTGACTGCCATTGAAGAAACTCGAAGAAAGGAGGATATTGATAGTGAGGAGCTGCTGCATTCATTAGAGGCCCATGAGTTACACCTCAACGAGCGCAAACAATGTCAGGAATAGGCCCTACGGGTCAGATTTTAGTGGAAAGGGAAAAAGAGCTTCAAGAAAGGACGTAAAGGAGGCAAGAAAGGGAAAGACTCTCAAGACCAGCAAGGAGAAGAGTCTAGTGAGTCTGCAAAAGAAAAAAAATCAAAGAAGACTTATGGAGAGTGGAAATTTGACAAGAAAAAGGTCAAGTGTTTTAACTGCCAGAAATATGGTCATTATGCTAAGGAGTGCTGGGATGGAGAAGGGGCTAAGAATAAGCTCAAGAAGAGGGCTAGCCTTGCCCAAGAAGAAGAATCAGATTCAGAGGCAGTGATCTTAATGGCACATGTTGATCAAAAACAACCAGAAAGCACTGTTTGGTACCTTGATTCTAGGTGCTCCACTCACATGACCAGGAGAAAAGATTGGTTTGTGAGAATACAGGGAGTAGAGCATGGGAAGATCAGATTTGCTGACAATAGTAGCTTGGAGGCAGAGGGTTCTGGTAGAGTGGTTTTGAGAGGTGTAGATGGCAGAGAAGTCATCATAGAAGAGGTACTGTATGTACCTGGGTTGAAGACTAATTTACTTAGTCTTGGGCAACTGTTACAAAGAAATACATGATGAAAATGGAGGACAATTGTCTCAGCATCTTCAATCAGAATGGGAAGGTTGTTGTGCAAGCACAACTGTCACAGAACAGAACATTCAAAGTGGTGATGGAGGCAGTAAATCATCATTGTTTTACTGCAACAAAAAGTGAAGAAGAATGGCTGTGGCATCTCAGATTTGGGCATCTGAATTTCCACGATCTGTCAATATTAAGCCAGAAGAAAATGGTGATTGGCTTACCAAAGGTAGATATTCCAGGGACTGTTTGTAAAGAATGTGTTCAATGCAAACAGACGTGTGGCAGTTTTCAGAGGTATTTACCACACAAATCTGCATAGAAGCTTGGAGTGGTATATTCAGATGCATGTGGTCCTATGCGAGTAGAAACACCTGGTGGCAGCAGGTATTTCCTACTATTCATAGATGACTGGACCAAGAAGTGTTGGGTCTATCTATTGAAGAGAAAAGGAGAGGTGCTGCAACATTTTCAAAAGTTTAAGAACATGGTTGAAAGGCAAAGTGAGAAGAAGCTGAAAATCCTAAGAACAGATGGAGGAGGAGAGTATATCTCCATTGATTTTAGAGAATACTATGAAAAGGAGGGAATTGTTCATGAAATAACACCTCCCTACACGCCTCAACACAATGGGGCAGTAGAGAGGAGAAATATGACAGTTCTAAACATGGTCAGGTGTATGTTGAAGAGCAAGGGACTGCCAAATTTTCTATGGGGGGAGGCTGTAATGACAACTGCTTATGTGTTGAATCTGTCTCCAACAAAGAGACTGAATGGTGTCACACCAGAGGAGGCTTGGACTAGAGTTAAGCCAGATGTTAAACATCTGAAGATTTTTGGGTCCCTATGCTATAAACATGTTCCAGAACAGCTGTAAAAGTTAATGAAGTTGGAGAGTGACAGTGGGAGTTAAAAAAGAAAGAAGGACCAACCATTGCGTTGGACAGTGAACCTGCAACAGAGTTAGAGGCATGCAGAAGGGAGGAGAGTGTTAGGAGGTCATCTAGAGTCACCCAGATGCCAACACATCTGAGAGACTATGACTTGGCCTATGGTGCAACTATTTCATCAAAGGGAAATTTTGGTCACTTTGCATTGATAGCAGAAGCTGAACCAGTTGAGTTTGAACAGACAGTGAAGGATGAGAGGTGGTACAAGGCTATGGAGGAAGAAATTGGTTCAATTGAGAAGAACCAGACCTGGGAATTGACAAACTTGCCTCTTAACAAGAGACCAATAGCACTGAAGTGGATTTATAAGTCCAAAATAAATCCACAAGGTGTAGTGGTTAGGTACAAGGCCAGATTGTGGCCAAAGGGTTCTTACAACGAGAAGGAATTGATTATGGAGAGGTGTTTGCTCCAGTGGCCAGAGTGGAAACAGTGAGATTGGTGGTTTCCTTAGCTGTGCAGAACAACTGGACCTTACATCAATTAAATGTAAAGTCTGCTTTTCTGAATGAGAACTTGGAGGAAGAAGTGTATGTTGTCCAACCTCAAGGTTTTGAAGTCAAGAGGCATCTTAACAAGGTGTACAGGTTGAAGAAGGCTTTGTGTGGGCTTAAACAGGCTCCAAGGGCCTGGAATCAAAGGATAGATGGTTTTATGAGGAGCATTGGGTTTGAGAAGTGTATTTCTGAGCATGAAGTGTATGTTCAGTGTTATCAGGAGAATGAGAGAGAAGAAAAGTTAATAGTATGCCTATATGTGGATGATCTGTTAGTTACAGGAAGTAGTGTTGGGAGAATTGCTGATTTCAAAGTCCAAATGTTACAAGAATTTGAAATGAGTGACCTTGGTCAATTTAGCTATTTTCTTGGGATTGAATTCACTAAGATTGATGAGGGTATGTTGATGCATCAATCCAGATATGCTTTGGACATGTTAACTAAGTTTAACATGCTTCATTGCAACCCTGCAAATACTCCTGCAGAAGTTGGTTTGAAGCTTGAGAAAGATCCTGAGGAAGAGGCAGTTGATCCTACAGAGTATAGAAGAATGGTTGGAAGCCTATGGTATTTGTGTAATACTAGGCCAGATGTTAGTTTCAGTGTGGGCTTGATTAGCATATTCATGCAGAATCCCAGAGTCTCTCATTTAAATGTTGTTAAAAGAATTCTGAGGTACCTAAAAGGTACTTACAGATATGGAATTTTGTTACCAAAAGGTGAACCAGGAGGAAAGGTGCGAGTCACTGCCTACTCTGACTCAGATTGGTGTGGAGATAAGGCTGATAGGAAGAGTACTGCAGGATATGTGTTTTTCTTGGAAGGAGCACCAATTTCTTGGAGCTCCACTAAGGAACCTGTAGTGGCTCTGTCATCTTGTGAGGCGGAGTACATTTCTGCGTGTGAAGTCACTTGTCAAGCAGTTTGACTATGTTCTTTGATAAGGGAATTGAAGATTGAAGCAGAGGAGAAGGTCAGACTACTTGTAGACAACAAGTCCGCCATAGACCTGACCAAGCATCCTACATCACATGGTAGGAGCAAACACATTGAGACTCGGTTCCATTACATCAGGGAACAAGTAAGCAAAGGGAAGATTGAAGTGGTACACTGCAGATCTGAAGATCAGATTGCAGATATACTCACTAAAGCTCTAAAAGGAGAAAACTTTCTAACTCTTATAAAGCAGATCGAGGTGAGAAATGTTGGGATGATGACAGATCAACAAAAGGAGGTCACGAAAACCTAGGGTTTTTCGGCTCAGAGAAAGGGGTCTTTATGGCTTTTAATCGGTGAAAAACTGTTCATAACAAAAGAAAGGTTTTTTACCGATTATTAATCGGTGGAAGTGGCGGAGGTTCGCCGGTGATGATGTTTTCATCGATCAATCGGTGGGAAAGAGAGTTTTTCATCAAAATTTTGTTCTTTCATCGTTTTTGTTTAGGAGGAGTGTTGTGTTAAACAAGAAAAAAAACAAGTTAGGTTTTTCAGTTACAGTTTTGTGATCTTGCATAAATTGTTGTAAATCATTCAGTTCGTTTTTTTAATAAAATTTCTGAGAGTATTATACAATACCTGAATGTCTTATGAGAATGTGCCTATCTGATCCTGGTGTATGTGTGTGCTGTTCTTCGGTGAGCAGTGAGTGCGGTGGCTTGAGGTTGTGTCTGGAGGAACCCTAGCAGAGCTCCAGAAGCTCTGACCTCTCTCTAGAAACATCACGTTTTGTTTTTCTCCCTATCACGTGCATTTTTCTTTTCTTTAATATCAGAAGATATTATTTGGCGTGTGGTTACATTTCTGCCCCTACTTTTTCTAATACAAACTAGCAACCACAGTGATAACTGCGCCTCCATCGTCTTCCGCACAAAAAACGCGAGTTCCCCAACATCTCACACCTCCACACCTACAAAAACAGACGCAGGTTCGTTTGACCACAAATTAACTAACAGTTCACGAGGATCATCCTCCATCTTCTCTCGCGAAACAGCAACCCCAAAACACGGAAGCCAAATCGTGGAAGCCATCGCGAGTTTCTAATTCGTGCCGCCATGGGAACAACCTGTAGAAAACCAGAAACCAAGATCTCTTCATCCACCATAGGTCTCGCACCAGAAACCATCACAATCCGAAATTTCACTCAATCAATTCCAATTTAGATGATAGAACTTGTGAACACTAATTTCGCGAAATGCAAATTTCCTCAAAAAAATTATATTTTAATGTTTAAAATATCAAAATTCACTTCACTGCTCCACGTAAAATGCCCTAATAAGTTTATCATGTATTTTAATTACACCTTTTCATTGTGCTATGTCAACAAATATTTAGATAGGATTCTAGTTGCATCAATTTTTCATAACAAATATTTAGCGATAAGATTCCAACATCAATTTTTCATAATTAAGAATCAATTGAGACAAAAAAATAATTGAAAAATCTATTTAAAAAAAATCACAAAAGATAAGAACCAATTTTGTAATTAAATATATATATATATATATATATATATATATATTATTTATTTATTTGTGTATAAAAGAAGTTGGTTTGACATATCTCCAAAGAAAAGACCAACATATTTATGAATGTTAATTAATAAGCAATAACTACCAAGTGCCACGTGAGGATATAGATAATCCGCACCTGTGAGAAGCATCAAGTTTTAAAATTAAATATGAACAAATGAGAACTGCGCAAAGAAGTAAATTTGGGTTTGGATTTGTTCATACATCACGCGTGGCACACGTTTAAGACTGGACAAGTTGATTTATGATTGCTTTTCATTTTAGCTTTCATGCTACACATAGGTGTGTCGGAACAAGAAGAAATTAGAGGATTTTTTATGATTTCTAAAATTTAAGAAAAATAAACAACTCTTTCAATAAATTAAGATTAGTTATGATGATTTAAAACTTTGAAATTTTAAATTATTATCATTTAATAAATTAAGAAAATGATTAAAAAGAATTTGTTAATCTATTAAATTACCTTAACAATATCTCCAATATTAATTGCACACAAAAATTATTTATCTGGCAAACTTGGATTTTTATGGCATGTAGCTTCTCCCAACAGCATGGTAAATGTTTTGATAAAAAAATATTAAACACTAAAAACAATCATTTCAGAATTCATTTGAGAGATAAAATAATCATAAAAAGATGAATTTTTGTATTTATAAAGAAAAAGAGGAATAAAAAGTAATTTTAAATGAAATAAATAACTTTTGAAGTGTTAAAGTATCATTTTTCATTAACAAAAGAACAACCAAACTCAACAAATGAAAAAAATTGAAAAAAAAGGTTTATTTTAAGTTTAATCAAATTTATTATTTTTATGACTTCCTTGCCCACGTGTGGATCCCACTACAACTATCTTCGACCCAAAATGTGGCTATAAAATGGCTTCATCATCAACTTTTCTCCTTCAATAGGTCAAAGAAACAAACCATAACACTGCTCAGCATCATCACATCTACACGATGGTGATGTCTACCTTTCTGAGCTTCATCTTCCCGCCGCCTCCTTCTCTGGTGGTTTCTACCATGTCAGTGATAAGCCTCGTCTCACTGGCAAATGCTGGTTTGTCAGAAATTAGAGGGAAGCATTTGAACTATTCCAAGTTTTGGAATGTTAACCCTTCTTCGGAAAAGCAGACAAAGTTGTCAAGTAAAGCTGGCATGCTTCTGTTATACACTCCTGCTTTTCTTGCTGGCCTTGCTTCCTTCTGGATCTTTCCTCATGAAGGTCTCAGATCCACCCTCCTTCAATTTGCGGTTACCCTGCATTTCTTCAAGAGGGACTTTGAGGTGAGTTCCACTAAGTTTATGCTTGTTTAGTTACGTTTTCACACTGCTACTTACCAATTACCATGCGCAACAAAAAATAAAAATACCTAATAGGTTTGGAATTTGGAATTAATATTGTATTATATGTATGGACGAAAAAAATAGTTACTTGGGTTTTAAATATCATGGCTTTAGGTTTTGTGAGAATGTTTTACTTTCGTTATGTGAAATTGTTACTGATGCAGTCACAATTGTGGTTGTGAGTAAGAAAAACCTTTATGTTGCGGTTGCAATTAACTTTAGAGTGCTATTTAAAACCATGCTTTAATGGTTTGTGATGAAATGTACAGAGTTGGTTTTTTTTCTTTCTTTTTATAATGATTTTTCAGTTTAGGTTACCATTGAATTTTGGAAAACCGTCTTGGTAGTTTGTTAGGATGATGGAGTATATATAGAATTTAGCAGGGTTGGTTTGGGGTCTATTATATTTGTCAGTAGTTTTCTGAAATATTAAAGATCGTATTAAAAACTCGTAAAACCTTGGAACTTAGGAACTTTTAAAAGGGTTCTCTCATATACTTGATAATAAAGAACAAGGTTTTATGCTGGGGCTAGGGTTTCCTTGCGATCTTTCTCATTGCAAGAAATTGAAGTTGCAAGAAATATGGTTAATGGAGTTGCAACAATAGTGATTGCGATGAATCGAAAAACTTGAGGCGGCAGCTAAAATCATGGTTCACAAACCCTTTTAAGAAACCCGGGCAAAGAATATTGGTTCAATGTTTGACTGGCAATGACTGGGGGATTTTGTTTTGAGTGCTGAAATAGTTTTTCTTTTTTCAGTTTTGGTTTCTGGTACTTGTGCTTATGGTTTTGTTGCTCCTCTATGATTGCTTTTGGGAGTTGTAGAGTACACAAAAGTGAATGCAATTTTTACTCAACTGTGTAGATTTTGTTTGTTCACAGGATTTGGAATAAAAGGAATTGTGTGAAAGAAATTAAATGCCTTGCTTATGATGCAAATGAGTTTTAAATCATGGTTTATGCTCATAACTGTGTTGAAGCTATTCTTGTTTGATGCTATCCACAATCATGGCTTGATAGTAACGTGGAGGCTGCAAGATCACCATGACGCAATCTGCAATTTGAATCTAAATGACACCAATTTCAGCAGAATTTTTCAATTTGAATTTAAGCCATTCATTTTTTCTACTTTTCAAATTTAATTTATCATTTGTTTTATATCAGTCGTATGGAACTTCTAGAAATGAGCACTCTTGTACAAGGCTTTCATCAAATACTTGATAAGATAGAATCTAAGCTCTGTTTCGATAACACTAAACAACCTAAGGTGCCTGATTTGCTTGTTCTTTTATTAGATTTCAGCTCAATTAAGAATGCTATTAATGTGTAGGTTCTGTTTATTCACAAATATAGTGGCGGCATGCTTCTTGATTCTGCAATCCCCATCACTCTGAGTTATTTCCTATCAGCTGCGACAATGGTCTATGCTCAACACTTAACACAAGGGCTTCCAGAACCACCAATCAATCTGTTGTATCCTGGCATTGTGATGTTTGTGATTGGCATCATTGGCAACTTCTACCACCACTACCTTCTGTCCAATTTGAGGGCAAAGGGTGAAAAGGAGTACAAGATTCCAAAGGGTGGCTTGTTTGGGATTGTGATATGCCCCCACTACCTTTTCGAGATCATTCAGTTTTATGGGATCACCTTCATTTCTCAGACACTATATGGATTATGTTTCTCTTTAGGCACTACATTCTACTTGCTAGGTAGGAGTTATTCAACTAGGAAATGGTATCTTTCTAAGTTTGAGGATTTCCCTAAGAATGTTAAGGCTATCATCCCATTTGTCTTCTAAACTGGCATATGAACAACCAGTTTGACTTGAGTTATATGTGTGGTAGGTTGTGTTTTTTGGAACTGTAACTCACCAATATCAGAATTTTGGTGATTCAATCGGTTGTTGTAACTTACGGTGATTATTTGTAGTGAATATATTGAAAGAGGAAAAAAAGTACCTAACTTTATCTAATGTCATTTGGTAACTTTAGAAAATGCCTCAACTTTTCTAATATTCATGTTGAAACAAAGAAACGTATTCTGCACTGTCAACCATTTAAAAATGCATAAGATATGGAAATTTTATCAATTTCAAAAGTTGTTTTGGCGAAGAGAACGATGCAATAGAAACTCCTAAATTGAGGGTGGAGAGGATAATTTTAAATTGGACGATAGCAACAAGCTTCAATCAGAGAACTTACACATTCTGGAGATGTGATTGTTTACTGAATAATAATTGCTAATTGCATTCTTCCGATTACTAAATGTATGTCATTAAATAATTGTTATTTAGTGTTTGAAGCGCATTGAACACAATCCAAAATATAGGAAACAAAAATTGTCGAGAAAAATCCTTAAACTTATCAATGTCCAATATCAACTATGAAGATTATTAATTAAATTATGAAATAGATAATGATTTATAATTTATTCTAATGAAGAATTTTCCACGCACAAAATGCTTTTGTAAGCAAGTTACTAAACTGTTTTTCTTTTTCTTTTTTAAATGTATTTTTATCAAATAATAACTATAAAAGTCTAGAGTAATTAATATAATGCTTAAATGCTTACTTCGTCCCCCATGTTAAGAGGTGAATGTTTGATTAGTATCCGGTTTTAAAAATGAAGATATTGGGTCCTCTGTTATCAAAAGTATATGAATAAGGTCAACAAAGAAAGAACAAGTTCAACAAATCATCAAAGAAAAAGTACAACCACATCAACATGGACTTAATGTCGTTGCTGGCAACTTAACGGACAAGACCTTATTGATACATTTTTCATAACATAGGGACCCAATATCTTCATTTTTAAAACCGGGTACTAAACAAAAATTCACCACTTAACATGAAGACGAAGTAAGAATTTAAGCCTTAATATAAATAAAAGTGTTATTTTGGTGGACTACATGACAAAATTAAGTTACACTGGCTAGAAGATGTTCATTGTTTCGTGCACCCATGTTTTCTTGAGTCACCCATAGGTACGCTGGAATGATTCTTTCGTTTTTCTCCATCCTTTCGAAGAGTTTTGGTTCTACACAAATACTTGTAACCTTTTGATTCATTAATGAAAAATTCTACGTTTCTCTCACTCCTCTACAAGCATTGTTTCTTACCTATAGAAGTGTGAGTTCTATCTCAATCAATCACCTATTTTGGTCCAACAAAATATAAAGAAATGTAAATAAATAAAGTAATATGTTACATAACATCATATTGTTTGTTCGGTTGAGAGAATTAATTTTAAACATTTGAAATACTCCTTTAATTTCATCCATTAATTTGTAATTTATAATAACTACTTTATAGCAAATGAAACATATTACATAACAAAAAAAAATTATTTCATGTAAGTTTCTCATTTGAGATATCTACGTTAAAAATATTCTTTATTTTTATTTTTTTGTCAACTTCCTGAAAGGAGTAGTCATTTGAGTAAGATAGTGTAAGAGATATGATTGTTTCAATGAAGATTTCTAAGTTGAAAATCCTATTATAGTCATCATATTATTTAAGCAAAAAACATATCATTAAATAAATTAAAATTAAGCATATTTAGTTATAAATTGTAAATTATTTCGGATAAATTTATTAATACAAAAGCACAAGTCTTTATACCTAAAATATGAAAACGTTAACAAACTTAGTAATAAAATATGTAGAAAATAAATTTAAGTAATGGAATTTATGAAACTATGATGGTTGGATAATAAAATATACAATTAATTCTAAATTTACTAATATTTTTTGTGTTTTTCTTAACTTTAAAAATGTTATCCTTTAAATAAAATAAGTCTTTATTACTAATAGTAAAGCATTTTTCTATTACTGTAATTAACTTTTATTATTATAAATTATTTAAATTTGAAAAATGCGTTACAATTATATGTTTTTTAGTTTCAATTGAGAAGTTAAAGAGTAAGAAACTGCACAGTGAACCAACCACACCTTTAAATCTTCAAAAATTTAGAATTAATTCATTTTTTAAATTTTGGTCTAATTTAGACCTCTAAATTTATAAATATATTGATTTAGTTCATTTAATCAAATTTTATTAAATTTATTTAACATTTTAAACAACACTTTTTCATATAACTGAATTATATCAAACAATATAAATAACTTAAATATTGTAATGAAAACATTTTTAAAATATTGAAAATTTTTCACAAAATTTAGTTAAAATATTAAATCTATTTATTTCTAAAATTAGAAATCAAATTTAGTTAAAATTTTGAAGATTAACTAATTTTAAATGTTACCAAAAAAACTAAAACATTAAAAATATGTTTAACTTGTTTGTCTCAAATTTTAATATATTTTAGTCTCAAACTTTAAAAATGAATTAATTTTTTAATCAATTACATTGATTTTTTACTCATTAAATATATTCAAAACTTACATATAATATAAAATGTGTAATACGATGTTAATAATTCAAACTTTAATATATAAAGCATGTAACATGTAAAAAAAATTAATATAATTATATTAAGAAGATTATATTTATACATTTTTTAAATTTGGAAATCAAATTGCAAATTGAGATAGATTATTTATTTATTAAAAAGTTAAACAAATTGAATTATAAAAAAGCCATTAAGTCAACACACATTTTAAAATTCAAAAAACACGCAGAAATTATTTACTAATATAATTTTCACGTGTTTGGCAAGTTGGGTAAGATATGATACCCTTCTTAGCATACCAATCTTTATTCCATTCATGATTATGTTTTGCTTTAATCACAAATACAATGGACGTGGATCTCACTGTAATTATTGCAACACAACATGTAACTATATAAGTGAACCATCATGAAACATATTTTCTTTAGCTGAGTCCGAGAAACAAAAAGAAGGTCTGAAGAGAGGGTATAGAATTAGCATACGCCACCATGGTGATGTCTGTTTTGTCGAGCTTCATGTTCCCACCGCCATCTTCTCTGGTGGTTTCAGGGTTGACAGTGATAAGCTTCCTGATACTTGTGACTTCTTTCCTGTCAGAAATTAGAGGGAAGCATTTGAACTATTCTAAGTTTTGGAATGCTAATCCCTCTGCACAAAAGCAGATCAAGTTGCCAAGTAAAGCTGGCATGCTTCTCTTGTACGCTCCTGCTTTCCTTGCTGGCCTTGCATCCTTCTGGATCTTTCCTCCTCAAAGTTTGAGGTCCATCATCCTTCAATCTGCTGTTACTTTCCATTTCTTCAAGAGGGTCTTTGAGGTAACACTTTCTTTCTTCTACCAAGAACAAGAACAAGTTTAGAATGATCTTAGAAATTCAACAACAAGTTTAAATCTCATATCGAGTAAAGATCAAAAAGTTAAATTCTTTAGATTCAAAACATCTCAATCTATTATTTTAACATTTTCTGTCAATTTTTTACGTTGATTGGATTCAAATTTTATCGGTATTATATCTTTCTAACGAGTTATCTGAAAAGATTTATCTAAGTACCACAGCTGGTAGTTCGTCTTGGTGCTTAGTAATAATCAAGATCTATAAATTATTGTTTTAAGATTTTGAATTAAAGACTAAAATTAGCTTAACAAACAACTGTCAAGATAAACTATAGATTCTATCACCATATTAGATTCCAATTCAAAACCAATAGAAATCAATAAACAGATGTTTATTCCCTTTCTCTTTTATTTCATTTTCATTGTGATTTGCTTGTTCTTTTATTAGATTTCAGCTCAATTAAGAATGCTATTAATGTGTAGGTTCTGTTTATTCACAAATATAGTGGAGGCATGACTCTTGAATCTGCAATCCCCATCACTCTGAGTTATTTCCTATCAGCAGCAACCATGACCTATGCTCAACACCTTACAAATGGCCTTCCAGAGCCACCAATGAATCTATTGTATCCTGGCATTGTGGTTTTTGTGATAGCCATCATTGGCAACTTCTACCACCACTACCTTCTATCCAAGTTGAGGGGAGAGGGTGAAAAGGAGTACAAGATTCCAAAGGGTGGCCTTTTTGGGCTTGTTATCTGCCCCCATTACCTCTTTGAGATCACTGTGTTTTATGGAATCTTCTTCATTTCTCAGACACTATATGCATTCTCTTTCGCTATAGGCACTAATTTGTACTTGCTGGGTAGGAGTTACTCCACTAGGAAATGGTATGTTTCCAAGTTTGAAGATTTTCCTAAGAGTGTTAAGGCTGTCATACCCTTTGTCTTCTAAATGTTGCAATCAACATGTAATTTTACCTATGTGTGTTTTGATGAAGATTGGATAAAGCAGATTATTAATAAAACTGGTTTTGATGTTGTAGTTTATGTTTACCTGTTCTTACTGTGAAAGTAAATTATCAGTAAAATTTAGAACAGCGTTTTTTATCTAATGCAGAAACTGTTTTAAGCTGAAATTACTCTTAATAGTTTTCATTTTTAATATCATAAACATGGATCTGAGACTTCACACACCCGATCAAGCAAGCACTTATATTCAAAATAAAAACTGAACACAGAAGGCCAATTGGTATCCTAATCTGCACTTATATTGATGGTGCAGCTACTGAAGTAAAAGAAGAAGTAGAAAAACGGCTAACTTTAAGACTTCAATTCCTAAAAAATTTCATTAAAAGCTTTAAGTGTGTTAAAGAATATTTTTTTAAATTTCTATTCAGATTCTAATAGTTTATACAAAGTAAAGAAACTATAGGCTCCAAAAAGCCATTACTCAGACACAGTAGTCTATTAGTCTGGTGTAGTTTTAATGCAAGGTCTCAAATGATTAGAGAGTTAGATCAATAGAGTAAGAGGACACCTTGTGCTCCAACTTTGCCAATTATATTTTTTTCTTTAGAAAAATAATAGTAAAAGAAAATCTTCAAGGAGTAATTATTGGGCATTTAGCCATATATGGTGAAGAATGTAAGAAATTTTCTTCATTTAAAAGTTGTATTATTTGGCTGAAAGTGATGCATCAAAAGCTTTGTTTATTATATATTGTCTTTTTCAAATAACACTTTTAGGTAGACCCACTTATTTCTTTGCTAGTATCCACTCATAATCTCTTAGAGCCATAACTGCATTCTAATTACAATATTATACAGCAAGACCAATATGAAATTCTTTATGGTTCATCTTGTTTTTATTGCTTTGCTTCCAATGATGAGATCAAGTTGTTGTATCTTGAATTTTCAGTCCTTGTAAAAGATACATAAGGTAACTTCAGATTTTCTTCAACAATATCTTTCTAATTAAGTCATTCTTTATTAATTAATTTCTTTAAGTAATGTTCACTTTCACTTGATGATGCCATGCCTTGCGACACTTTTATCATTATTATATTGGCTTAATTATATGTTTGGACATCGTATTTCTTTGCTCCATTCAATTTCGTTACTTTAGTTTTTCTTATTTAATTTAGTCATTGTATTTTTTTAAATATTCAATTTTATATTTTCTGATATATTAATGTTAACGTTGTATTTGTACATACCACGTATCAATTGATGAAATTTTCAACTTTTTAAAATTAAAAAAAAATTATCACATGTTAATTGTGTCACATGATCACATAACATTGTTTGTTTTTAATTTAGTCTACATATTTATAACTTTAATTTAATTTAACTTTTTAAAACAAACTAAAAATTTTCAATTTCTTTTAAATTTTAAAAAAAATTATCACATGTTAAACCATGTCACATTACATTAATAGAGTCACATGTGATTTTTACTACCCCATGATATTGTTTGTTTGTTTTCAATTTAATCCAGATATTTATAATTTTAATTTAATTTAGTTTTTTAAAAAAATTGGACCAATTTGATTTTTTTTCTTATTTGAAACTAAATTAATAATTAAAATTAATTACAACTTTTATATATATATATATATATATATATATAATATAAAGATATTTTATTTTTACATCAAATCATTTCACATAAATATTTAAATTAATTTATTTTTAACATTTTTATATAAAATACTTTTAATGTGACAAGTGTCACTTGTAATTTTTAAATGTTTGATGTAACAGATATTTTTATAATTGGAGAAAGCGACCTTTTCAATAAACAAAGAGTCTGGGAAAGAAAATTGAAAGAGAGAGAGAGTACAGAGATATTGAATTGTGTACAAATATGAAAGAGGATATGGATAATCATCATTTCCAATAGTAATCTATGTAATATAATGTTGAAGTTTAATATTTATGTATTATTGTATCGGATATAGTGTTTATTCAACTGTTATTAATTATTAATAATGGTTCGGTGAATATCAAATCTAAAATATTTAATTAAAGATATTAATATGTTGTTTATGAAAAAAATTAATCGGATTTTAAGGTAAGTTTGTTTATATTTTATTGGACATGTGTCAGTTTAGAGTTTATGAGGTAAATTATAAATATAAGGTCAGGGTCAACAGCTAGATACGTTCCATTCACGTTCTACTGAGTTCGCAATATTCAATTACAGTAAATACAAAACATTCATTTGTAAGCAAAAGCTCCTTCAACAGATGCCTAACTCGAGCGTCGGAGTGCCTTTTCAGGTACCTCCCCCCTAGTCAATATTGAAGTCCACCGAACAATCAGTACTGAAGGCAACCGAGTGGCCCAGATTGGAAGCAGACAAGCGGAGCACACAACTCAAGCGTCAAAGTCACGTTGGAAAGGTTAGTGTCTCGTCCCACAAAATCTCTACCGAAACATTTTGGCGCCCACCATGGGACCGAGCGGCATCTCATTGAAACTACAAGGAACCAATACGAACGCTCGGTCTCAACATCACTACGGATCAACACTAGGAACTTTCAGCAAAGCTAAAGCTACACCACATGGGTGATCATCTCAACGTGAAATTTCTTTAATAAGATAAGTATTCAAATACATGGATCTCTTCTGCTGACTCGCTTCAACCCTTATTTTCATCTGTTTCACAAGATTCGATTTTTTATCAAATCCATTTAATTGGCAGATCTTGTTGCTTTCTTAAAGCAGTAACTTGACAATTTCTATATTACCTTTCTTTTTCAATAATGACATTGCAACTTTTACAGCTGCTTCTACCTACTAATAAATTTTCAAGTGTAGTAATCCATCGTGCAGTCCGGTCCAGCCTCTGCGACATCTTTGTCGTTCAGTCCAGACCCCGTGTCATCCACCGCGTCATTCGGTTGGAGGGCGGTGATAGGACCCGACGCACAAGCCACCTGATCAAAAGAGAGCTTATCGCTCGATGACGAACATTCTCAACCATTCGGCCTTCCATGGCCTTAGGTGTTCAAACATTTGGTCATTCGGCCTCACAGGTATTCAGCCATTTGGCCTTACAAGTAGTCAGTCATTCGGTCTTATAGGTATTCGGCCATTCGGCCTCAGAGGTGCTCGGCCATTTGGCCTCAAGTATTCGGCCATTCGGCCTCACAAGTATTCAGCCAATCGGCCTTATAGGGCATATGACAAGATCATGCACACGTCGCATTTGTCAATTCGGAGTCAACCGTTCAGGCCATCTACAAAACTCAAGCAACGTTCCAAAACGAATTCCTAGGTTCAAAACCGAGCGGTGAAAGATAGTCCCTCATGGACCAATACCTGAGCGATGAAGACAGTTCCCCATGGATTATTACCCGAGTGGTGAAGACAGTCCCCCATGGACTATTACCCGAGCGGTGAAGATAGTCCCCCATGGACTATTACCCGAGCGGTGAAGACAGTCCCCCATGGACTATCACCCGAGCGGTAAAGACAGTCTCTCATGGACTATAAACCGAACGGTGAAAATAGTCCCCCATGAACTATAAACCGAACGAAAAAGATAGTCCCCCATGGATTATAAACCGAGCGGTGAAGACAGTCCCCCATGGACTATAAACCGAACGGAAAAGACAGTCCCCATGGACTATAAACCGAGCGATAAAGACAGTCCCTCATGGAGTATAAACCGAGCGGTAAAGACAGTCCCCCATGGACTATAAACCGAGCGGTAAATACAATCCCCCATGACTATAAACCGAACGGTAAAGACAGTCCTTAGATGAAGGCTCACTCTTAGGTATTCAGCCCTTCGGCTTCTCAGGTATTCGGCCATTCGGCCTCACATGTATTCGGCCATTCGGCCTCACATGTATTCGGCAATTCGGCCTCAGGTATTTGGCCATTCGGCCTCAACATCTCGGCCTTCCATGGCCTCAAGTGTTCATTTGACCATCCGGCTTCATAACCCAAATTATTTAATGTTAATTGGTTGACTACATTTTTCTAACCACATGCGGATTCAAATTGTTTTTCCTCTTCAGTACAGGTGACAACATCATACGCACAAACCGTCCAACCTCTTTCAAGCTCATAAGTCCTATAGTTAATCATAGTTAAAATTCGAACGATTAACTCGGACTTGGGGGCATGTATCAGATATAGTGTTTACCGAACGGTTACTAATTATTAATCGTTCGGTCAACACCAAATCTAAAATATCTAATTAAAGATATTGAATATGTTGTTTATAAGAAACCGACCGGATTTTAAGGTAAATTTGTTTATATTTTATTGGATCTGTGTTAGTTTAGGGTCCATATGGTAAATTATAAATATAAGGTCAGGGTCAACAGTTAGGTACGTTCCATTCACGTTCTACTGAGTTCACAATATTCAATTACAGTAAATACAAAACATTCATTTGTGAGCAAAAACTCCTTCAACAGACGCTAACTTGAGCGTCGAAGTGCCTTTGTAGGTACCTCCTCCCTTGGTCAATATTGAAGTCCACCGAACGACCAATACTGAAGGCAATCGAGTGACCCAGACTGGAATCAGACAAGCGAAGCACACAACTCAAGCGTTGAAGTCACGTTGGAAATGTTAATGTCTCGGTCCCAAAAAATCCCTAACGAAACGATTATGAAAAAGGGTGATGAATAATTAGATATCTTAATAATAACATCTTGAAATGATTGTTGTAAAAGCTACGTAATTAAATTATCATCTATTTTTATTTTATTGGTAAGATGAAAAAAATATCTTTGTTTCTGATGAGTGCATATTTATGCCCACATTTATGCTTTAAAATTAAAATTTTTGATGAGATTCATGTGCTTAAATGATTGATTTAAAGTGAATTTGTGATGATTGGAATTTTGGGTTTCAGAATTAAAGAGACGTAAAAAGCGAGTTTTAGCGCATAAATTATTCTTGGATTTTCTAATATTTATTTGTGCAGCTGAAATTAAAGCTTTATTGGTCTAAATTGCAAATTAAGGCCCAAAATCAGGTTTTATTTGGAAAATAATGTACAGATGGGCCAAACAGACAACTTTTACCCTTGCACCTCCCAATTTCCCTACATACACCCCTCTTCTCTTAACCAGGCCCAATACTAAGCCAAACAGTAACCCTATTCTAAATACACTTCCTAAATTTCCCTACCCATACCCCTCCTAAGCCAAACTTCACCAGATCATGCCACGTGGCAGTCCACCACTAACAGATTGAACCACTCAGATGATGTCACACCACTGATCCTTGCACTCACTAGTGAACCAATCAGAACATGCCACCTCAGCCCTAACACATGAGCATCATCTTCCACCCACTGAAACCCTAGCCGCCGTTCCGCTTCCGCCAGGCCATGTGCCATCGCAACCATCATCATCGCGCCACCACACTACAGATCCAAACAACCACGTCGTTGGCCACCATCTTCTTCCTTGCGAGCTTCTCGGCAGCCAACCCCAAACCAGAGCCGCAAGCCCTCTGTCACTCTCCTCCTCCCTCACACACCACGCCGCTATCCTCCATGGCAGCCACCGCATGTCGCACATCACCTTCTTCCACCACCTTGTCGTCGCGCCACTACAGGCCACCACAGAGTCTCGCCGTCAGCCACCCAGAATCGCGAAGACCATCGTCGCGAGGCCACCACTGGGTGAATATCTCCACCATCGCGCAACCTTTCTTCTTCGCGAGTTCTTCACGCCTTGCCGCCACCCATTGCCGCTTCTTCATCTTCTCCACTACCTGCAAAGCAAACACAGATCCAGAAACAGAAATCAAAAATGTTGTCGCCACCGAAAGCACCATGGAAATCACGAATTTCCCTTTTTCTTCCTCCATCAGCGGTGCCGAAAGCGTCTCCTCTTTTCCTCATGACGACAAAGTGGCCGCACAGAGAAAGCTCTTTCCCTCAATCTACAAAACCCTAATTTTGGGTGGGAAAGGGGTTGACACGTGGCGAGTCCCCATTGGCCACGACCATATGAGTTAAAGCTGGTCAACAAGCCTTCGTTGGTCAAAGTCTGGTCAAACAGGGACTTCTGGTGCAATTTTAGGAAATTCAGAAGGGACTAAAGTGTAGATAGAAGAAATTTTAGGGTATTTGTGCAATTTTGGAAAGTCAGAAAAGCTAAAAGATAAAATTCAGTTGTTGAATTAATTTAATTTGGGAATATCAACAGAAAATATGTTCCAAATAATGTTATAATTATCTAAATCTTTTAGTTATTTGGAAGATATAAGATAAAAGATTCTGTCAACTGAATATTCAGAGTTCAAGCCCAATCAAGCCCTATATAAAGAGACCTAGGGGGGACTTCAATTCATTCATTCATGCACCACCTCTCTCTCTTATTTCATCTTGTATTTAACTCCATTCATGGAGAGCTAAGCATTTAGGGTTGTTCTGCTGTAATTCCATTATGGATTCTGAGGTTAGATTGAGTTAACGCAATTGTTTATTTTGATTATTGCTTTAAGTTGTTCTCTCTCTATGTCTTTCATCTCTCTACCAAATTAAAAGTAAAGATTCTTGCATCATAATGTGTTTGAATCTACATGCATATTGATTATATGAGTTCTAGGATTTCTATGTTTAATTGAGAATCTACTTTGATTTAATTTAGGAACTTTCGTATGATTAATTGGTTTTTACTATCAATTGAGAATGTACTTTGATTGGTAGTAATAATTTCAACTATAATCAATTGAGAATTTACTTTGATTGATTAGTTTTTAATTTGGTTAGGCGATTTAAGAATAGACATGATTAAACATAATAGGATTTGATTGAGAATGTACTTTGGTTGAATTCATTGTGAATAATCTAGAAAGGTTTTGCATTTGATTGAGAATTTACTTTGGTTGAGTGCATGATCGCCCTCAAATTAATTAAGAATGTACTTTAATTAATTTGAAACTTAAATAATAATCAATTGAACAATTATTTGTGAATAATCGATGATGAATCTATCTTGGAAAAACAGTGAAATTAGCCTATTTCATTATAATCGTTTTTAAGTTTCTTATTTGTTCTTTAAACTTTCTTCAAACATCATTTTTATTCTTGAACATTGCATTACATTCATAAGATTCAAATATTAAAAGACAATTTTGTATTCGTTGGGAGACAACTCAGGGTTACTTTAACCCTATCTACTTTCTTGAATACTACTTGACAATACTGAAGTTGCCTTGAAAAGTTGTATTTATTTGATAGCTTCACACTTTTCAAGTATTCAATGATAAATTCTTTCCAACATGTGTTGATAAGTAATAGACAATTTAATAACAGTTTATAAATAAATAGATAAAAATATTATAATGTTCCGTAGATATTAATTATTTATAAAAGAACTTGAATTATATTTTGATTTGTATTTTGTTAAGTAAACTTAATTAAAATTAAAATTTAATTTATATAAAATTTATATTATTTTAAATATTTATATAATTTAATTTAATTATATTTAATTTTATTTATATTATTTTTTATAATTTTTTTATTTTAAAGGTTTACAATTTTTTTAAGGCTTAATACCTCTTTTTGTCCCTCTTTATAAGGGAAATGTTCAATTTCGTCCTACCTTTTTCAAAAAGTTCAATGTGGTCCCACGTTGTGAAAAAAGTGTCCAATTTAATCCTTTTTGGTCACGGCGTTAAATATTTAACGATCCTACTGACAGCGTGGACTGATGTGTGCAACGTGGCTTTTTATCTTCGTAACGTGGCAGTGACAGTGTTTTTCATTAACTGAGAACGTGGCAGTGGGCAGTGATTAAAATTGTGAGTGTTAGGGTTTGGTTTGGGTAATTCGAAATCGCGATTTGGGGATAAGCATTTTGAAATCGCGATTTCACCTTCAAGATCTCTTTACCAAGAAAGTCTGCAAATGAGTTGCAATAGTGTTACAATGACTCCCAGTTCAGAAAAGTCTGAAGGAACGAAATTATTTTCTGAGGGTTGTTTAGTAGGGGATAAGGATCGCTTCCAAGGTATTGCTTCTTCGAAATTCAATTCAAAAGCTGGACAGTTATCAAGAACGCATGTCCCCTCTTGTTGTAAATCCCTTCACATGAAGTTCCCCAAGAATTTCAACCTTCCATCCAAGGAAGAGTTACTAAAAAAGTTTAGTGTAGTTGGTTCGGTAGATTCCTCTAAAACAAGAGTCTTTTTCTACTATGGCTCGGCTCAGGTGTGCTTTTTACAAGAAGGTGTTGCAGTTGCTGCATATAAATATGCCAAAAGGAAGGCCTTGTTTGGTATGGCTAAAGTCCAGTTTTGGCTTGACCCTTTTGAGCCCAAAAGAAGAGGGTTCCAGCGTTCTGCTCACGTGCCCTTACTGAAATCATGTCTGAAAAAATCCAATACATTGAGAAAGGAAAGCCGAAAGAAAGAACGCAGAGTAAGATTTGAGTATTGTGCTCATGTGCCCCCATTAGCTAGTAAACAAACAGGACCGCCACTGAAATCATGTCTGAAAAATTCCAGTACCATTGATCTCAACAGTCAAAGTATGTTTGTCTCAAAATGCTTATCCCCAAATCGCGATTTCGAATTACCCAAACCAAACCCTAACACTCACAATTTTAAATAGTGCCCACTGCCACATTCTCAGTTAATGAAAAACACTGTCACTGTCACGTTACGAAGGTAAAAAGCCACGTTGCACACATCAGTCCACGCTGTCAGCAGAATTGTTAAATATTTAACGCCGTGACCAAAAAGATTAAATTGGACACTTTTTTCACAACATGGAACCACATTGAACTTTTTGAAAAAGGTAGGACGAAATTGAACATTTCCCTTATAAATAGGGACAAAAAGAGGTATTAAATCTTTTTTTAATATATGCAAATATTATAAGTATTCACATTTTTTTAAATGAATATTTTGAAATAGATATCTAACGTGACAAACCAGATAATGACTTAATTTTTTTTCTTTTCTTAGATCAAGTAATGATAATAACTATTTGTGTCGCCGACCTCTTGTTTTCAAAGCATATATGATTTAACTATGTGATAGAATACGATGGAGAGAAGTTTTCTGAATTTCAAAGATTTGCTGATGGAAGACGTATTTATTGTCGGAGACGTTCTTATCATATTAATGATCTTAATTTTTTTAAAATTATTTTATCAGGTTAATCATTAGTTAATATTTACCAAGCTTTATGTTTTTGTCTTTTATGGTTCATTTTACTTCCTTTTTCTTTTCAAGTGTATTGAAAAAAAATACTACTTTATTTTTGAAAATAGTTGTTTAATCATCAAATAATAATATAGTTCCTAAATTTGTTAATTGTGCAAAGTTAATTGATTTCATATTAAAACAACTATAATTTATCATAAATTGAATGCTTTATCAATTACGTATACAAGTGAATTTTTAGGGACCAAATTAAGTCAAAATTAGTTATCATTATTGGAAATGAAACACCATATATTATTCTAAACATTATTAAGTAATATACAATAGCCGACCAAAAACAAGTTATAAACATATTATTTAAAAAAAAACATATATTGATAATTGTGTTTATAGTTTGTACCAAAAATGTATAACATTGTTTATTGTCCTATTGGAAATTGGCAGGATCCCAATATTTTGGGTGACTTTTAGTATTTTTTTTTATTCAATCTCATATCTTTGGTTTAAATATAAAAGATATTGAAAACAGATAAAGAGATTTGAAAGAGAGGAATAATCGTTAAAGGGAATTCTAGAAGAACTTATCTTGATAAGGAATGAGTTTGGTAGCAAACTTCTATAAGCAGCAATGACTTTTAGATACTTTATTTTTTTTAACATCCTGTTTAAAAATTATTGCTATATATTTTAAATTTAGATGCATTTCCTTTCTATTATTAATTATTCATTCCTCTATAAAAAGTAAATACTCCGACACTTTATTCATTTAGTACTAAAGATATTTTTAGAATAAAATTTTATTGTATCTTATTATTAATTAAAAATAACTAAATATTTTTATGATCTTTATGAATTAGTTGCTTATTTAATTATATTTATATCCCCAATAATACTTGTTAAATTTATTTGTAAAGTAACTTAATTTTCTTTATATAATAATAAGTAATAATAATAAAACATTTTTAACTCTTATAGCGTTGTTAGAAGTAGATATGACAAATTAATATGTTTCTACTTAAGACTATTTGAACCCGTTTTAATTATATAGGTACGAATATAGGTAGTGTGATACTGATTTTTTAAATTCGTATCGTTAGCACTCAGTGAATCACTACATGTATAAACGAATATATTAATTAAAAGTATTTTTTTAAAAAAATTTAATATATTTATAAATTTAATATCCAAAATTTGTGTATTTTATTTTGGTATCTAGAAAATATTTTCTTAAGATTCCTTAAATATAGGAATAAGTATGTACGTATTTTCCCCATACCTTTATCAGTACTACACCTTTATTTTTATTTTTTAACTAATCTAAAAATCTTACTTTTTTTTCTTGTCATTAGTTTCGTAATTTATTTATTGGGTAATGTTTTCTATATTTAACATTTATCCAACTATTATTTTCTGTTTTTATTTGATTTTATAATTTTTTTATATTTGATAGTGGAGAAAAAATATATATATAATTTTCACATTAGGTACTTAATAATATTTTATTTGTGATTTTATTTAATATAAAAAAATATTTAACTAATATTTAAAACAGTAAAGATGCATATATAAATACAAGTATATGTATATGGAACAATTGGCTTCGACCTGAGCTAAATGTTAAGTCGAATCGATATGAGTTGAAAGTTAAGTCGAATCGATTAGGGTTGAAATTCGAGCCGAGTTAGGTCAAGTATCAAGTCGAATTAGTTCGACCAAAGTTAAGTCGAGTGTATCCGAACTGAAGGTTGAGTCGAATCTACACTGAATCTGTCAAGGTCGAAGGTCGAGCTAAGTCATCTCGAACCAAATATCAAACCAAGTCGATCCAAGTCGAAATCAAGATAAGTTGTATTGGATTGAAGGTCGAGTTAACTCAACTCAAGCTCAAAAATAGATTTGAGTTTAACGTTTTATCCAAACATAAAAATTGAAATCTAAAATATTTTAATCACTTCATCCATTCAAACAAATTCAAGTATTATGTATTTTAATTTTTTAGAATTCAAATATATTTGTTTCTAGTTGAAGCATGTTTATTGGTCCATTTCAATCTTATGAAAAGTAAAATGCTAACTAGAGTCTCTAATATCATCCATCAAGTTAAAATTAAAAGTTATGTCGAGAAAAGCTCTACAATCTTTCAACTTGTTGGATTGTTGACTGAACTTGGTATTTTCAAACTTCCATCATGATCCTCTTCACTTTACTCGACTTAACACTGGTGAGTTATATACCGTCGTGATAAAACTAATCAATCAATAACTAAGCATTCAACAATAGAAGTTTACCTCACAATTGAGTACCTAAAACGTAAGCAAAAATTACCAATTGCTCTTAGAATGATCTTACTAACAAACTCAATGCTAACAAGAATGACATTTCAATATTCGTTTATGAAATTTGTTTTTGCGTACCTTAAACCTTTCACTTAGAAGATATGCTTTTTCATTAGTCGAAATCACCTTGAGAGAATCTAAAGAACTATCAATACAAAGCATTTGTAATTCAAAACAACACTTCAACTCCTGACTTAAACTCAACTCCAGACTTAAAATCAGCTAAACTTTGAACCACAACATAAACCAATACAAAACTTCTATATTCTCACAGCACCAATATAATTTAACAATTATTTGACTCTATTCATAACACTCCTAACAATTGTTTTTCTTTTTATCTTCTTCATATAACTCGAAGTTTCAACTTAAAATTATCTTTATCAAAATTGTTTTGTTTTCTATTATCAATTTTTATAAATTGATGTTTACTTTTAATTAATCGCACAATTTGATGAAATTGTAGCCAAAGATAAATTATTATTATTATTGACTTAATTACTTCTCATCTTCACTTTTGATAATAGTTTCATAAATTATTTATTATGATCATTAGATTAAACAATACTATGATATATATATATATATATATATATATATATATATAATATATATATATATATATATATAGATATATATATATATATATATATATATTATTTTAGATTTTGTTTCAGCAGGCGTTATAGCATTCTTTTAGAAACATTATTTCAGGAGACATTATCATTTTTCTTTTATTTATTATTAATATAACCTGGTGTGAAAAAATATTTTTAAGTACCCAAATGTATACTTGAAATAAGTTCTCGGAAAGTTAAGAAAATGAGTTCAAAAACACATTTTTATATAGTTTTCCAATTTAGTTTCTGATTGAAAAATCAAACATAAATAAAAGAAATAAAATGAAAAAAGGTGAGAGAAAAAAATAGATCGCAAACAGTATCCCTTATTATCAAAACGACAGAAAAGGAAACACTCTATTCATCATAATTCACACGCTCATCTCTTGTCACTGTCCAAACGTGCTCACAGAATTAGGAACTTGTATCTGTACATATATACTGTCACATCACCCCCTAAGCAGTTCATAAAATTAGGAACTTGTATTTGTATCCGTATATATACTGTCACATCAACCCCAAAGCAACTTACAACATCTACCAGTAATCTATACCAAGTATGGATGAACATGTTCCACTAATTCATAGGACTCAATAAATACCCTTTCAAAGACAGTTTTGGCCTGAGAAGTTCTTTTATTATTATTGGGTAATTTTGATTATGATTAGTAGTAATTACTGTAAATAAACAAAAGGACTAAATTTTTATGCAAATGGACTATTCCATGTGCAGATGATTTAAATGGTTAACTTCAAAAATGAGATGCTCAACTTCAAGATTACTACTATTAGTCAAACCTCACAAGAAGAGATTTTGACAGAAATGAATGGAATAATATACTAAGCTAAACACTGCTTCCATTACTAAAAAAAGGGAAAACTCCTATAAAATATAATTATGTAATGAATAGAAGATAAAAAAGAATACTCAAAGTCAAAAAAGCAAAAAAACTATACACTCCCACAAGGTAAAGTGCACAACTTTGCTAGTTGGACAAAAAACCACTGCAATGGATTTGCATGGTCCTCCACCACAGGAGATGGAGATGGTAGTGGTAGCTCTGGTGGTAGATGGCGGTGAAACGCATCAACTGCAGCTGTAACACCGTCTTCATTCTCTATCAACTTTGCGATTGCCATTGCTTGTGCTTTTACCTGAAGATTTTTCATCCATTACTACAAAGACTTTGTAAACCAATAGTATTATTATATCATAATTATAAATATCCGAAGCCATGGGTTAAAAGTGAAAACAACTGTAAATTACATGTCCTTTAATGTTCATGCTTCCCCAACTATGTTTTTCAGGTTTGTTTCAATTCGTTATCAAGTCTTATAAGAATTTTGGTATATGCTATTACTTTCAACAATGTATGAAAACATACACACGCTCATTTCTGCATAAACAAGGTGTAGATAACCATCAATTAACTAGGCCAATCAGATTATCAAGTTCCAAAATTACATCAGACGAAGGACATTGATTGAAAAATCAAATCAAAGGGGGGTAAACGAGATTTTCCATATTTAAATTTAAGGATTATTCACATATTTTGGAATTAGGAGGGATGCACATTGCATAGAATTGGAAGTTACCTCTGGCTGGAGCATGAATTTTATGGCATTTGTTAAATTTTCAAGACTAAGCTGAGATATAGGAATTGGAACAGGTCCCAGCCCTCTCTGATATATTCTGTCTCCCCAAAAGAACTGATCTCCAAAGAATGGAACAATGGTTGTTGGACACTGCAAGTTATGGTATTGACATTAGTAAAAAAGAAGAATGAGAAAAAATAAAGTAAATATTTTTTTTTACAATGACCAGTGAAACAGTTAAAAGAAAATGCTAAGACATCAATACATATCCTTGAATTAATGAAAAACACTTCTTTTATGACACAATTGAACTGAACATTACCCCGGCCTTCAGTCCTGTAGCCGTTGTTCCAGCACCACCATGATGCACCTGAATTTGTGCCAAAAGATCCTCAGTTAACTATTTATTTTGTGATCAGACATGTAAGTGCATATTTCCTACCTAATCTCAATATTAAGAAAGAATCATATCCTAAAGACTGAGCTGTAAATCAAAAGGGAAATTCCCTCCGGGGGGCACTAAAGTATTTATTTTCTTTTTCAAAATCAGCCACAAGAAAATATAAATTGGAACTTACCAAAGCAGAACATTGGGGAAACAACCAGTCATGAGGGCATTCCTCTAGCACGAAAACATTTTCTGGAACTTCTGCCACTGATTAATGGAAAACATAATGCAAGTGAATATTCAATATCTAAAATGAATAACATATATATATATATATATATATTATATATATATATACACACACACACACACATATATCTTTGTTGTGCTTTGTATCTTGAAACTTTATGTTAGGATGGTTGGAGATCCTATATCGATTAGAGATACAACCAAATTATAATACAGATGTGAATACAAACTTCATGATACTAAAGTAGTTTTGCAGGCTTATATTCCACATTTTTAATATGATATCAAAATTTATCAATGACTTATCCTACCAATATTAGTTGGGCCTATCATTTCACCACCTTGGGTCTCTCCTTTATTCTCACGCCCAATGTCCTTGGCATTCAGGAGTGTGTTAGAGAGAGATCCTGCATTGTTTAGAAATTTGACTAAGTAGGTAAAAACTTTACTTTATGGAACAAGTCAATTTTCTAAGGCTGAGTTAGGATTAAATTTCACTACCTTAATATGTTATCAAAGTGATTTAGTGACTTGTTATGTTCGTAAGTCCACTCAACCACCAATTTTTTTTTATTCTTCTTCCTTTGCTTCCTTCTTAACCACAACTCATAGTTTGTCGGAGCCTTCTTCCTACCCAGAGATTGTCCTTGATCCACTTTGGCAACAAACTATGCAAAAGAAATTTTGTACTTTATATAAGATAGCTCTTCCTCTAGGAATATTAGCCATTGGCTCTCGGTGGGTGTACAACATTAAAACAAAGTCAGATAGGTTTTATGAGCATTACAAAACTCATTTAGTCACACTAAAATATTCTCTCAGAAATACGGTCTAGACTATGCAAAACCTTTTCCCCAGTTGCCAATTACTACCATTCTTACTCTTATTTTTGTTGTCTTTGTTACATGATACCTCGTACTGGGGTTGCTCATAATCCAAGGGAGGTGTATAAGTTAAGAAAGACTCTTTATGGTCTCAAACAAGTTCCCCATACTTGGTTTAAGAAGTTCTACATAGTTGTTGGATCTCTTGGATTTTGTTCTAGTGATTGTAACTCTGCTTTGTTTATAAAGACAACTTCTCATAATAGTATTATTCTCTCTTTATATGTTGACGCCATTATAATCACAAGAGGTGATGTATATGAGATTTCAGATTTAAAATTGTTATTGGCAAAACAACTTGAAATGAAAGATTTGGGTCCTCTTTGTTATTTCCCGGTGATTGAAGTTGCATAATCTTCGAAGAAGAAAGTATGATGTCATTATTTTAGCACAAACTCAGTCTTTCTAATAATCGTACCTCTAAGATCCCCCTATGTTGGAAAGTTTGAGCAACTTCAATTAAATTCAATTTGTTTTAAGCTGAAATTTAACATAATATCAAAGCTTCTAAGACTGTAGAAAATTCAAGAATTTTTAACCTGGTAACCAAGTAAGGGAAAGTAAATGGAAAAGAAGAATAACCCTATGATAGTGTAAAACATAATGTATTACAGTCATACAAATAGAGGAAAGGTATTTATATAGCAAATTATTATTTGAGAAAAAGGAAACAAATGGTGATAGAATGAAATTGAAGGAAAATACTTACAATTGCCTAGATTCCCCCAGCCCCGGTCAATAATTCCTCGTTGTCCTGTATCCTTCAGTGCCTCCACTATGACATCAGTAGTTCTTTTAGGATCATCAAGAGGCTAATAAAGTGAAAGAATACTTTCATTAGAGGACTACGGAATTTCATTCTAAAATTTTGATAATGATATACAAAGGTATAAATATGTCTAGTTTCTTGCTTTAGTGTATACCCGAAAGTGTTAATGGTGACAAGATAAATAATTAAACCGATTCTATTGAATAAATGCAAATCAACTCTAATATCAATATTCCAAATCAGCCAATAATTCATATAAAACACTAATTTGACAGGTTGTGAATTGCGAGAAATTTGAATATTTTTACATTAAACGGACAGAAGCACACTTTTTATAAGGCCATGAGGGCAAACATAACCTATAAATTCTTTCATGCAAAATCTCCACCACGCACATGATACGGATGCATGAGGACACATGTGAGATACCTTATCTTGGGTTGGATCTCATGATGAACCAAAGAAACATTTTTTTTTTTCAGTAAGTATTAGCAAGTATAAATATTACTTTTTACTAAGCTTACAATGTGTTTGTGTGTGTGTATATATATATATATATATATATATATATATATATATATATATATTATATATACATATATACATACATACATACATACATACATACATACATACATACATGTATATATATGTATGTATATACACGTATCTTATATTTTTAATTTAATTGTAATCGTGCTTCTTAGTCCATTGCTTTATTTTCTTTTGAAGAAAGCTTGGAGCTCACAAGATAGTAGTAGCAAATATTAAAACCCTGAGTGTAGATGTTCTCCAAACACAAAAGGACTAAACTGAAAAAAAAAACACAATTTGTTCATTTAAAGAGAATATCTGCAAGTGAAATTATCATACCATGCTCCCAAACCCAAAATATAAAGGTTTTGGTCCTTTTTGAATCCATCGGACAAAATCTTCTTGTGGTTGATACTTTGAGCCAAGGTTCAAGAAACAATAACCAACGACATCAACTAAGGGGCCCCAGTCTGCAATTTTTCAAAAGACATTAGTGCAGGGAACACACTCAGGACAGAAAGTAAAAGTGTAAAAGCTGTTTGTATAATATACTAAGCATTTCACGACAGGTATGGTTAGGTTTCGGGGAAAAGAAACCACTAAAACACTCTCACAAACACAAACGCAAGAAACAGAACAGAAAGAATCTAGGTCTGTATTAACCAAAGAATCAATGTACTAGTATATCGTCCTACGAGAGCTTAACCTCCCTCCTTCAGGCCAAAGCCTGTCTTTACACAAAAAATTCACTCAATACCCTACACAAAGTTTATGGAGCTCTATTTATAGCGGCTCTGACCCTCTCCCCCTTACAACAGAAACCTTCCCAAACCGAGACACAATATTTCCATTGTTCAACCGGTCGGCTCCTTTCCCCAAAGCCCTTAACCGTTCGGTCCTGCACCGTTTGGTACCTTCCTTCTCCTCTCGTACACTTTCCAACCCCTATCAGGTATTATGTAAAAACATTATCTAGAAATTATGTACTGGACTCAACATCATAATATGATCTAAACTTTAGTGTCAGATTGTCAGCCCCATTATAAAAATTTATATAGTAATGCGAAAAAAATGAACCAATTATTAATTACAACATAAAACTTAATATATCCACATTCAAACTATCCATCTTTAAGCAACTCCAAGTCAGAATTACTCAAGGACAGAAGCTACCCTTGACTGTAACAACTTATGGTTTATCTCATACTTCAATAACAAAAAGATTATTCACTAAAAAAATACAGAAGGATAAAATCAAAAGACTATGCTACTTTCTTAAGAAAACATTAAGCTACTGTCTAGTACCATTACATACCAGTTGGTTTTGGAACCACATGAGGACTCCACATATAGCCAGTAGGTAAATGATTAATTGATCCATTGTATATACTGAAGTATGCAATAGGAGCAAGCTTCAATTTTCTTTTCCTGAAGTCATTGATGAGTCCTCGTATTCCCCACCATATCAGTACATCCACAATTATATATGACAGCTGGATAAGGCAAGGACATATTGAAAGGGGTTTATAGGTAATAAGTCTAGCAATTTATTCACAAAAATCAATTGAATTCACATAACAGAAACTAATTTCGGCAAAGGAAATACCCAATAACCAGCACTTTGAGGAACACGAGCCAAAGGGTGTGAAAACTCATATGTTGGCCTGCCTATTGAAAAATTTATATGTAAGAAGCTAACTCGGAATTTTGAAATAATTATAAAAAATAGGTTTTAAAAGAAATAGCATCAACTTTTCAAGCCATTTTAAAACTTTGTAATAACAACTTCATGATTAGATGATAGAGTACAATAAATTTACACTAAGATTATATCAAAATTAAACCCTCAACACCCTTCTCTCTTTCAAAATGGCAAGTTCACTTATGAGAAATGTATTTTCATGGACTGGTATGTCAATGATGATCTGGCCTTCAAATATTTGCAATTAAAGATTAAAAGAATTCCCATTTTTATCCACTTCTATATTCTTTGATCTATGTATCAAACCGAAGAACATCTTTCAAGCGGACCCATTTTGTAGTCCTTGAAAGATAATGCACTTTCCTTGACCATTGGATAATAGGCAATTATTTGATAGGAAAATGTTGCATTTACCTGAATATTTGAAACATTATATTCTTGCTCTAATTTCTTAGAAGGTATGTGTGCTTGTTTTGAATTTTAATAATTCAAGTGAAAAATCAGGAAGTACACACTTCTATCTCTTCACCAAACCTTTTATTTTTTTCATATTTAAAGTGCTCTAAGGTAAAGTTTTTACTCAAAGGTTATAAACAATTTAAACTCACGTCCAAGGCATTGTGAAGAAGATGTGAAGGGGCACCCCGAGGGCTTCAGCAAGGTGTGTATGTCCTGCGAGACAAAACATAAGTTAATTCTATCTATTTTATTCAAAAGCCCCTGCACCAGACCCATTTACAAAAAAGAGCTATGAAACAAACAAACAAACAAGCATACTGTTGTAAATGAAAGGAATCTTCGCTAGGGGGAAAATGTAGTGCAATTCAATCACTCTCATGAATTTGAGAAAAACAATAGCATCGTTCTTCACACTTTTAAAATGATCGCCCTTGAATTTCAAAATTTAACTTTAGCATCCTTTTTTCCTTAAGAAGAATAGTAGGGTCCACTAAACAATTAATGCTAATATTAATTGAAGTAATACATAAGTAAGGGAATAAATCGAAAGATAAATCAATAGTAATCAAAGTATGAAACAATGAAAAACACAATGCAATAATCTGCTGGGTTCTAACAACTCACCACATGCTGTAGGATTGGCTATAATAGCCTGAGCTCTAAAAGGAATACCAGTTTCCAAATCAGGTTCTATGCATGCTGGAAGAAGAGAATCAATAATAGCCTTTAGCTGCTTTCTTTGGATAGATATTTCAGTTGGACCAGATGGGATTATACCTTTATTCCTCACCATATCTATTACAGAAATAACTCAATTAGCATACTTCAAAAACACACCCTCCTACAAAATTTAAAATACGTGAAGGCTTATTCTTGATTTGTATCTAAGATGAACCCCCCTAAGAATGCTTAAAGCACGAACAATGTATTGGCCCATCCTATCAAAAGTTCAAAGTCAACTTTTTATCTGAAGAATAAGTGGCAAGGATTGAAACAATGACAAATTAGTCATAAAGGCTCAAATATATCGCAAGGACCATCAATCCCAAAAACTTAAACTCTCAAACCACGGTTCATTACTAGTTTTATATGTAACATTCAGTGAAGATATACAATGAACAGAGAAAACAAATAAGACAGAAAAATGTGGTGCTTAGCAATGGTAAAATTTCTTGAGGAAGCCTTTTCTTAAGAAATAGATTTTAAACCTAACTCAATTCTATAAAACTTATTTGTAAAATAAAATTTGTATCCACCTATATAGTGTAAATTGAACTTATCTTTAGTTGATATGAAATTTTCAATACATCCTTCATTTCGAGATATTTTCACTACACATTTGAGAGTGGTCCAACATCAGTGGATAGTGTTACTAGATGTAATGCTGGTATGTTTTTTTTTTGGTAGATGGTAGATGGCCCTTGGCAATGACATGGATTTTTTAATACAACACTTGAGTATTTAACAAAGAAAACTTTTTCATCAGAGGCAAAAGTTTGAAGCTTAGGATTATAAAAAACGGTCAAATTACTTTCTAGCTAACTTTTTCAATCCCATTTTATTCCCCAATATTGCTTATAAAATACCAACTACTACAGATAACTTAAGAATAATTTCATCACGAGAAAGTGATTCTTAGACAATTCAAACAAATAAGATTATCATAAAATCGCTTTTGACCCCACACATCTAAACATAAAACTTAGTTCATATAATTGATTTATTTTAATCAATTATAGATAAATATATTATCGAAATAATCTTATTACTTTTGAAGCTAATCCGAGAACATGATTACTACAACAGTGTCAAAACTAGAAAACCACTCACTGTGAGCATTAGCTTGCTAAATATGGCAGTCATAATCTTGCAAATCTTTAGCTATTCAATGGCGGAGAAATAAATAAGAATGCCTTCAATTTTTTCATAATATCTTAGAGACAATAAGGAATTCACTCACTAGGATGATTAATTGTGTTTATAGAGTACTTTGTGTGCATTTGATAAAACATTTCATCTAGATAATAGATGAAACTAGTACATAAAATTTTGATAAAATTATTTCAGCAAGGTAGCCTTCTTAATAGCTTTTAGCTTATTTCAATACTACTAATAACTATTTCAAAATAACAAACCCAGATAACACTTATATTTTACCATCTTACCCTTAAAATAATAATAGGAACCCTAATGTCCAACACTTGTTTATGACTAAGATTTTTAGGTTGTTGCTTTACTGTTTTTTATTATTGATTTAATAACAAACTTGTTTATTATTGATTTAATAACAAACTTGTTTATTATTGTTTTAATTTTTTTTTTATTTTTAATAAAATATTGTTTTATTCACAAATGATAACTATTTCAAATTATAATAACTATCTTTTACACAAATATTACTTGAAATTTAACTTGTATAAAAAAATCGATTATAAAAAAATTAAAATAAATATAAATTTATAATTATTGAAAATATGTAATTACCTAATATTAACATTTAATTCAATAATTAATCATGCCCTTCTTTTTCATTTATAAATTTCAACTAGCTTTACCAAACAATTCTAGCATAATTTCTCAACTTTCACCTAGCTCTCAGTTTCAACAAGATTCTCAACTCAGCTAGGTTCAGCTTTTAACTACCTCTAAAGTTAATTTTATCAATAATTCGAAATAAAACCTGAAAATGAGAGTAACTCACCTTACATGTCAATTTTCTAGGATTTAATTAGCCTTAAACTCATACTCTAAGATAGTATAAAAGGCTATCCTAAATTCATTAATAGTGTCATCAACCATATTATACATGCATCAAGCCTGGTACTCCTAGACGAGAGCTAAAGAGAAGGTCTTGGCATGTTATGAACAAAGTATATACTGAAAATGAAAATTATTAGATACTAAGGGCAGCATTAAAAAGGAACCTCTTACATCTTGCCAAAGCACGAGGATCACCACCCAACGGATAGAAATCAACACCAGCACTCTTTACAAATGTGTCAAAATCAGCATGTGTTGCCAGCCTAACACGATGACCATAGTCCTGCAAAAAAGTGAGAATTCAGTAAAGCTAATGGTTTTGATATAAAACTCATTAACAGTAATTGGAAAATAATGATTTTGCAGTCTCTCAAATAAGATAAGTAGCACAAATCTAATGACAGCAATCAGGGGAATATACTTGCATCACAAAAACGTGAAAATGAATACAACTGAATTAAATACTTAGATAATATGCCATGCTTTTTTGTTACATTAACAATAGAGCCACTGGCATTTTATTGAAAGATACATACAGATGAGAAGTCAAGATCTATATGTAAGAAATGCAATGGTAAAATGGAATGACATAAGAGGGAAAACTTCAATGAATGTGAGTATATAATGTAAAAAAGAAGTTAATAATAATAAAGCAGTAAGGTTTAAGTTTAACTCAACTCTACAATACCAGCTCAATAAAGTGAAGTTTGACCTCACTTATGTACTCTAAATTGGTTTTACCTCTAGGTAATGTGAGATTTACAACACACTTCCTTACATTGAGAACATCAAGTGTGGGGCCAGATAGTAGGTTGTAGGATAGGCCTAAATCTCAATTAGGATAGTCCCTTAATGGCTCTAATACCATATCAAAGCAGTGGAATTTAGGTCTAACTCAATCCTACAAAAGAAGGTTTGTCCATACTTACATAATATAATTTGGTCTTATCTCTAGCTAGTATAAGATCTTCTACACACTCGCTCATGCCAAGGACATCGAGTGTGAGAATGAGGGGGACCCTATAACAAGTAGCATGATGGTCCCAAATCTCAACTGGGATAGACTCCAAATGGTTATGATAGTATATTAAGGTAGTGGATCTACTTTAACTTGAGATTCCACATTGGCTAGAATGATAGTAACACTACAAAGGTATTATCCTTCATTGCATTACTTGTTAATTGATGCTAGTGATTTAGCAAATTTTGCTAAGGCTATACGAGGGATGGCTAATAAGTGGGAGCTACCAATGAAAGATGATATTAAATCTCTTTAGAAGAATAAAACTTGGTCTTTACTCAAGATACCAGAAGGAAAGAAGGATTTGCAAAACAAGTAGGTCTATAGGTTAAAAGAACCTAGTAGCAACAGAAGATACAAGGTTAGACTCTAGCAAAAGGGTTTCAACAAAACCAAGGAATAGACTTCACAGGTATTTTTTCTCTTATTGTCAAGATGACTACCATCAAAGTTATCTAGAATGTTGTAATCGTAGAAAATCTTCATCTAGAGAAATTAGATGTTAAAATTCCATTCCTACATGGATCTAGAGGAAGACATCTTTGTGACACATACATACGGTTTTGGAGTATAAGGCATGGAGAATGTTGTACACAAGGTTCATAAAAGTTTGTATGGCTCGAAACAAGCATCAAAATGACATACAAGAAGTTTAATGAGTTTATGAGCAACTCAACACGTTGAAGACTAGAAGGATCTTGGTCTAGTATGAAAGATATAGCTTGACAACATATTAATTGTAAGGTCCAATAAGACGAAGTTACCATGTTGAAAAAACAATTGGCAAGAAGCTTTGAGATGAAGGATCTTGGTCCGGTCAAACAAATACTTAGTATGAGAATCTCCAAACATAGACTAGAAGGTATTGTGAAGTTGTCTAAACTTCAGGGCAAAGTTTCCCTTTCAACCCATGAAGCTAGGTATGTAGCTATCTCGGGAGCAACCAAGGAGATGATGATATGGGCTAAAGAACCTTCTCAAAGAATTAGGGAAGGAGCAAGATGATTCTCTATTATATAGTGACAATCAAAGTGCTATACGTCTTGCAAAAATTCAATCCTTCATTTTAGATGCAAGAGCATTGAATTAAAGTATCATTGTATTAGAGACTTGATAAGTGATGGAGATTTGTCATTGTTGAAGAACTCAGAATTAGAGAATCCAACTACTATGTTGTCCAAAACTACTATGTTGTCCAAGACTACAACGGATTAGTTGAGACTTCGTATTGCCTCAATTAGCCTTCGAGTATAATTAATGATGAAGGCACTACACTAGATGATGATGTAAATCAAGTGGAGAATTATTAGTATTGGAGAATTATTAGTATTGGAGAGCTTGGTTTTAGTCCCACATTGTATGATATAGTATTCAAGATATTGTTTTCTATATTGCTATATAAGTAACACCTTGTGAAGCTTTTAGGCACACCAAAATCAAATACTTACTCGTGGACATAAGTAGAAACATTGTGTGCCAAACCCATTAAGTTTTTGTGTCATTTCTTTTCTCTCTCATCTCTTTTTATCACTTTTCTCCTAAGAATGCTCATAAAGAACAGATATACCAAAACCACAACATCTAAGTTCAGGCAATAACAGGAAACCAATAACAAAGTGCATCATTCCCAGGAGTTTGTTCTCATTTAGGCATCCTATAAAGTAACGTACATATCAACAATTTTATTCATTCTGTCTATACAATAGAAACAAATTGTAAACCTGACCATGCTAAAGAATGGTATAAACCAAAGTCGGCCTATGGATAAGCAGTAAGGGTTTTATCACTGAATAGGGAGAAAGTAATGACCTCAAACTAAAAAGTCAAAAATACACCCATGTAGCACAAAATATTAGATTAGGTGGAAAAATTAACTTTCTCACAGCAAATTTGTTCTCAGAAAAATTTGTTCTCACTACAATAAGCAACAAAACTAATCACAGTTATTTGACATCTCTGCTCTCATGTGTACGAGGAAGAATTGGATGGAACAAACATGCCTGGAGTTTTTTTGCGATGGCCAGGAAAGGTTGTACATCGCCTCTAGTCCCAACCACAAGCATGACAATTTGTAACCATGGAGCTGATATTTTTGTTTCAGAAACAACACTTGCACTCGTTGTTGACTCTTCAAAAGATTGAAACTTCAACAATTCGGATACAAGAGGTGCATCTTTTTCCAGATCAACGTCAACAGTCCCATCATTTTGTATCTTTACAAGGTTAAGCAGCTTTTGCTGAGAAACAACATAGAAGTGTCGTCACCAATCAACAGAATTTGGCAACTCTAATGCATAAATCACAAACACAGAAATGTGGACAAGAAAGCTTCAAAGGCATGCAACTAAAGGTTTTCAAACGTCATAAAAGTCTTAATGCTTCAATTTTATCAGAAAAGGAAAACAAAATTAACACATTATACATTGACTGATGAGATATTATGAAGTATTAACATGAAGAGATAATATTTAACTAAATTTCAAATATTTGGATACCATGTTTGAAAAACTTTTCCAGCTATTTTTATGAAAAATGAGTTGTTAGCAAAATAAGCTAGATATTTGGGACAACAGCTGAAATTTAGAAAAAATTTCTGAAAAATAAATTGTTTTCATGAATTTGAAAATTTTTCAACAGTTGTTTTTTCCTATTCTGCTTAATACAGACATGTGTTCTAAAACTAGAATAGTAAGACAGGATTAGTAGTCAAGTAACCCCATTTAAATAAATCATAACACTGGTTTGAAGAAAACTGATCAAAGAACTAAAAACTGGTCAAAATCCAACAAAAAACTGATTTATAGTATATCACTGGAAAAAAAATTGATACATCTTTTTAATTTTCTTTCTTAAAAAGGATAGATCTAAAAAATTTGGCATGTTCATTTTTATATCAAATATAAACTTGTTATTAAATGTTAAGAACCTACAAAAGTAAGTTTTAGTTTTCACCATTATAAAGTTATGATATTATTAAACTGGTACAATCACAGTTAAACCATTCAACCTTAAATTAGTGTCTGGAAGGATTCTAGGATCCATCCGGTTATAAAAACATTGATACATTTAATTTTTATTACAAAAGAAAATAATTTTTTGTGTTGCATTCAAACAATGTTTATCATCTTAATACTACTTTGCAGTATAATTACCCAAAAAAATATTGATTCTAATTACAATCAACTACCCAAACAAATATTGATTCTAACTACAATCAACTGTAACAAATATTGATTCTAACCACAATCAACTGTAACAATAATTGATTATTGAAATAATCTAATTTTCAAAACTATCTAAAAACAAACCTTAAGCCACTATAAACACCACATATTCCTCAACAAAAAAATGTAAAACTGAGATTCAAATTGTGAATCACTAAGTTAACTTCACTAATGTGAGTCATAATCTGTATCCAAAAGTAAGATGCAGAGACAATATAAAATAACTTCAAATATATCACAATATGATATATAATATTCAGTGTGAGAATTATAAACTACACATGGACAAAACAATTTAATCACAGCTCTCATAAAATAACATGAATAGTTTTATCTATGTCAGCATAAAAGAATTGAAACAATAAAATATTGAAAGAGTACATGTGTTGAATAAGTGAGTGAAAAATAGAGTAACAAATAATCAAATAGGATAAGATCATAAGTTCACTTTCCATTCTTTTTTGTTTACCAATTTAAGCTTACTGATTTTTCAATTTATTTACGAGAATTGGTGAAAGGAAAAATAATGAATCATAGAATAGTGTGATATATATCCATGATACAAAATTGCATTGATCATGCAGTAAATATCTTTTATATGTATCAAATCATATGATTCAAATTGTGAATCATAAGTGTACGAAAGGTAAAAATAGCAATTGTCCAGATTTGCATCTTTGAAACAATATTACAAAGAACATATCAACAACTATTGATATATGGACATAACTTACTAAAATTTGAATGAAATGCACAATATATATATATATATATATATATATATATATATATATATATATATGCACACAAGATATAACATGGGAATCTACCTTCTCACACTCTGAAAGCCTGTCCACTATTAGGTCTTGCCTTGGAGAATCCCAAAATTCCATCATTGATTTAGGAAACAAAATCCCATTGTCAGCAGCAACAAGGAGGTTACTCTCAGTTCCAACAGGCCCTGGGATGAAATGGTCCAAACCTTTGTGAGCAAATTTCAACAATATAAAACATCAAATTAATCTTCAAAAGAACCAAGAAACAATAGTCAAAGGTAGAAGGCCTACAGCTTATAGTCATCCAATACACAATATAACCAAGTTAGGAGGTAGACAAGCACAATAACAATCAGACTAGGAGGGTCAGCCACATGAATCAGTCAAAGCCAATAACATATATGAAAAAGAAAAATTCCTTTTAAAGGTTAAAAAGCTTGAGGATTGTTAGGAATGAGAAGAGTTGGAGAGTTTATGAGAGAAGGAAGAGAAATTCTTAGTTAAGCAACCCAACTGCTTATTGCAGTTGGGAAGGGCGGGAATAACGGTTGTATAAATAGTGGAGGGGTTAGTAGTTAAAGGACTTTTGGTAGTTTGTTTGTTAACAGGATTAAGCCTATGAAAGCGGTTAAGCCCTTGTTCCTGTGATTGTACAGACAATACCTTTGTGAATAATATTCAGCTTTGTTTCCATTCTGGTATTCTTGGTGCCTAAGAGGTGTTTTAGAGGTTCTTGAATAGGTTTCTTAATCGGAAACCTATCAATTGGTCCGACCTGCCGGATCCCAATTGGAGGAGTGACGTGCACGCGTGATGGAGGGAAGAGTAGTGGCAGTTGAAGGTCAGTTAGAGGCGGTGGAGATCGCCGTGGCAGAGACAAAGGCAGATACGGGGGTTTTGAGACAAAACTACGAAGCAATGAGGCAGGATATCCAGGCGATCCTGAAGATGCTGGGGGATCGCAACCGCGATCCAAATGGAAATCGCCAAAGGGCCAGTGAGTTGTCCGTGAACGACAACAGTGGCGGAATCGAAGGAGATAGGGAGCGAAGAGGGGAAGGATATCAAGAAGGCCCTCCCAATTGGAGGAAACGGGTAGAATTACCGGGGTTTGAAGGGGCGACCCATTGATTTGGATAAGTAGAGCACAGAAATTCTTTGAGGTGCAGAAGGTGGCCGAAGACGAGAAAGTACAGTTGGTGTTCATCAGTATGGAAGGGTATGCAGCGTACTGGTTTCGCTTTTGGAGAGAAAACACAAAGAACAGATCTTGGGAAGGGTTGAAGAGAGCGTTGGTGATCAAATTTGGAGAAGGAGGACGAGGGTCCGTCTACGAGAGATTGGTTAAACAAGTAGGGGCAGTGAACGAGTATGTTAGGGATTTCGAAGTGTTGGTGGGGCAGACGACGAGGATTCCGGAGGAACAACTCTTGGGTTACTTTATGGCAGGGCTGCAAGAGGAGGTGAGCGATCTAATGAGGCCCCATGACCCGCAAGATTTAATGACTGCTATGCGTATTGCTCGGGATGTACAAAAGTTGTGTTCCCAATCGAAGATCGGTGGTGGACAATCGACCAAGAATTCGAACGTTTGGGGAGGGACAGCGAGGGTGGCCACAAGAAGCGAACTCAGTCGCGAGGTACAGGGACGAGGGGGGACCGCGGAGAGTGTGGGGTCGATCAGGCGTGAGACGACCCAGGGAAGTGGTGTTGCCAGGCCTAATGTAGAGGGAAGAGGAAGAAGCATCCGAAACTTACCCTATTCGGAATTCATAAAAAGAAGGGAAGAGGGAAGGTGTTTCCGATGTGGGGGACCTTTTAGCCCAGGTCATTGATGTCCAGAAAGAGGATTAAGGATGTTGATTCTGGCAGAAGAAGAGGAGGAAGATGGGAGTGAAGCAACGGATGAGATGGACCAGTCCTAGATGGAGTTATCAGCTTTTTCAGCAGGGGGTTGACGTCCCCTAAAACAATGAAATTAAGAGGAAGCATAGGGGGTCGAGAAGTGCTGGTTCTCATTCACAGTGGAGCCAGTCACAACTTCATACGCCAGGAGTTAGTGGAGGAAATGGGGATGACAATGGTTGATATCCAGCCTTACAGGGTCAGCTTGGGAGACGGCTATCAGAAAAAAAACACAGGGCTGCTGTGAGAAGGTGAAGATTGTGTTGGGCGAAGTGGAAGTGGTAGAGAGGTTCCACTTGTTTGAGCTAGGAGGGGTGGACGTAATATTAGGAGTGGAGTGGTTGGAGAAGTTAGGAGAAGTGACCCTGGACTGGAGTAAATTGACCATGGCGTACCAACAGCTAGGGAGGAAGGTAAGGATTCAGGGGGATACAACATTAGAAAGGAAGATGGTGGAACCGGGTGCTTTACTAAAAATAACCGAGGTAAAGATTTGGTTGTTGGTCTGGGAGTTTGGATCTTTAGATTCAAAGGAGGAAGGTGAGAACTGTCAGAGTTTAACAAGAGAACAAGGAAAAGAAATGGAGTTGTTGTTGAGCCAGTACAAGCGGGTGTTTGCGGATCCAGTGGGGCTACCTCCTGATCGTGGCATGGTGCATCACATACCTCTCAAAGAGGGCATGGATCCTGTAAATGTTAGGCCTTACAGGTACCCCCATGTGATGAAGGGGGAGATAGAGCAGCAAGTAAAGGAAATGCTCAAAACAAGGGTGATTAGACCCAGCCATAGTCCCTACTCAAGTCCTGTCATCTTAGTGAAGAAGAAAGACGGCAGTTGGAGGTTTTCCGTCGACTATAGGGCGTTGAATCGTGCCACGGTGCCGGATAAATTCCCAATACCGGTAGTTGAGGAGCTATTGGATGAGTTGAGGGGGCTTGCTATTTTTTGAAGATTGATTTGAAAGCGGGTTATCATCAAATCCGTATGGGAGAGCAAGATGTCGAGAAGACGGCTTTTAGGACACACCAAGGGCATTATGAATTTATGGTAATGTCCTTCGGCCTTATGAACGCTCCAGCTACATTCCAAAATGCCATGAACAACCTTTTCCAGCCTTATCTAAGGAAATATGTTTTGGTGTTCTTCGACGATATATTGGTTTACAGCACCACATGGGGAGAGCACCTTGAACATGTTGCTATTGTGTTGGCTACTCTAGAGCAGAACATTTGGGTGGCAAACCGAAAGAAGTGTGAATTCGGGCAGACTCAGATTAAGTACTTGGGTCATGCTATATCCTGAGAAGGTGAGAGCTGTGACTGAATGGAGCAGGCCAAAAACGGTAAAAGTAGTGAGGGGATTTTTAGGTTTAACTGGTTATTATAGGAGGTTTGTTAAAGACTATGGGAAGATTGCTAAGCCCCTGACTGAGTTACTGAAGAAAGGAGAGTTCTTATGGAATGAAAGGGCTGAAGAAGCCTTGCAACAACTGAAGAGGGCTATCACGACAGCTCCGGTGTTATCTTTGCCAGACTTCCAACAACTATTTCACATAGAGTGTGATGCCTCGGGTGTGGGCGTGGGGCGGTTTTGACTTAGGGGGGAAGACCCATTGCCTATTTTAGTAAGGCGTTATCAGCAGGGACGTTGAGCAAATCAATTTATGAGAAGGAACTGATGGCTTTGGTATTGGCCATACAGCATTGGAGGCCTTACCTGTTGGGGCAAAGATTTGTGGTGCATACCGACCAGAGGAGCCTTCGCCACTTGTTAGAGCAGCGTATAACTACTCAAAACCAACAGAATTGGATTGCAAAACTATTGGGATACGATTTTGAGATAGTATACAAAGCAGGGGCTACCAACCGAGCGGCGAATGCCCTATCAAGGGGGAGGAGGGAGACAAGGAGGAGGTAAAAGAATTGGGAGTGATGGTCAGGCCATATTGGCAGGACTTTGGCGAGATCTTAAGAGAGGTGGAGGAAGATGACAGGTTGAAGAAAGTGATGGAGGATCTTAAGAGGGATCCAAATACCCATCCAGCGTATACCATTGAGCAGGACAGGTTACACTATAAAGGAAGGTTGGTTTTGTCAACCAATTCCACATGGATTCCCAGGTTGCTAGCGGAGTTCCATGTTACGCAGACGGGGGCATTCGGGTGTTTACAGAACATATCGGAGGTTGGCCCAATCCTTATATTGGATTGATATGAAGAAGAGGGTAACTGAGTATGTGGCGGGATGCTTGGTGTGTCAGCAGCACAAATACTTGTCCTCTTCTCCTCAAGGACTGTTGCAACCATTGCCAATTCCGAATGCCATTTGGGAAGAGTTAAGCATGGATTTTATAGTAAGGCTTCCAAAATCTCAGGGATTTGATGCTATACTAGTGGTAGTAGATCGCTTGAATAAATACGGTCATTTTCTACCACTCAAGCATCCTTATTCAGCTAAAATGGTAGCGGAGTTATTCATCAAGGAAATTGTTAGGTTGCATGGCATTCTGAAATCAATCGTGAGTGATCGAGACCCCCTCTTCCTAAGCATTTTTTGGCAGGAGCTATTTAAAGGGCAGGGTACACGATTGAAAATGAGTACCGCATATCACCTCGAGACAGACGGCCAAACGGAGGTTCTAAACCATGTTTTGGAGGGATACCTTCGATGCTTCTGTTCAGAACAACCGAAAGGATGGATGACAGTCTTACCATGGACTGAGTATTGGTATAATACCAGTTATCAGGGAGCAATCCGGTGTACACCGTTTGAAGCGGTCTATGGGCGGCCACCTCCATCCCTGCAACGATTTATATCGAGAGAGTCATTGGTAGAAGCAGTGAATCAGGAGTTGCAGACACGAGATGAAGCTTTAAAGCAGATGAAGTTCCACTTGGAAAGGGCACAAGAGCTGATGGTAAAACAAGCCAACAAAAGGAGGAGACCCTGCAAATGTTGAAGTAGGTGATTGGGTATACTTGAAGATAAGACCCCATTGACAATCTTCCATGCCAACCAGACTTCACCCGAAATTAGCAGCCAGATTTTTTGGTCCATTTCAGGTGATTCAGAGAGTGGGAGCAGTGGCCTATAAACTTCAGTTACCGGAGACAGCACGCATACACCCTGTCTTTCATGTTTCACAATTAAAGAAGGCAATAGGGGAGCAGAGAGTGGAGAAGGAGTTGCCTCCAGACTTGCAGGCCGATGGACCCTCTTTTTGGCCCATCAGTGTTCGGGGGAGGAGAGTCACGCAGAGAGGGGAAGAGGACGTGTCACAGTTGTTAATTGAATGGCAGGAAGGAGGACAAGAAGGGGCAACGTGGGAAGATGAAGTTGCTATCAAAGAACAGTACTCTGATTTCAACCTTGGGGACAAGGTTGAACTTCAGGCAGAGGGCAATGTTAGGAATGAGAAGAGTTGGAGAGTTTATGAGAGAAGGAAGAGAAATGCTTAGTTAAGCAACCCAACTGCTTATTACAGTTGGGAAGGGTGGGAATAACGGTTGTATAAAGAGTGGAGGGGTTAGTAGTTAAAGGACTTTTGGTAGTTTGTTTGTTAACAGGATTAAGCCTGTGAAAGGGGTTAAGCCCTTGTTACTGTGATTGTACAGACAATACCTTTGTGAATAATATTCAGCTCTATTTCCCATTCTGGTTTTCTTGGTGCCTAAGAGGTGTTTTAGAGGTTCTTGAATAGGTTTCTTAATCGGAAACCTATCAAGGATGAAGATAAATTGATCAAAATGTCGCATTTAAATTTGTAAAGCCAAACAAAATATAAACTGGAAACTTTATACAACTGAAAGTTCCTCTTTGGATAAGGCATTTTACACAAGCAAAGTAACTCTAGACAGGACAATACAATGATAAATGCATAAAAGCAATGACTAAAGGATTTTCATTCATAAAGCAATTTCTAAATCTTTCCATTAATCCTATTGAACTCCTTTTAAATCCTTTCCCCTTCTCCACTTCTCAATCTCTGTCGCGCTCTTGTGTGTACCACACTTTCACAGACTCCTCCATTTTCAACTCTTCATTTTTTTTCCCTTGTCATGGTCAAATCCTCAAATATTATTACAGCTCTGCTACTGCCAAATTACTCTCTGCAAAGTTGAGTATTAATCGTTCAAAGCCAGAAAACCTTTTCGTTGTGACATCAGAATCTACCTTAAATATATAAAGAGTGCGCCAACCATACTTAGGCAAAAAAGTTAGTTCAAACAACTTAAAAGAGGCTAACAGACTGAAAACACTTTCGTTAACCTACTTTACAACAATTATAATGCCTATTGCACAGTCATCAACTGCCTAATAGGAGTCATAAAAGAATCCTTTCCTTGGGGCTAATGAGCACTTACCTACTCCAAGTGTAGAATTAACCTCTGAAGATGTAGAATTAACCTCTGAAGAATTCTGCTCCAAATTTTCACTCCAATTCTCTTCCTTCTCAGAAGAAGTTGATTCAAGCTCATCTCCAGATACGTTGTCAACTGTCACCAACTCGTCGTGTCCCATCTGACCAAGATCGTTCCTTTCGTTTGCAATCAAAACCTTCTAATGATTCTTTAGAGTTTGAACAAATATTCAATCCCATTACTAACCATCCCAGAATCTTGCCAAACGCATCATACACAAAAGATCAAATATGCATCACCCTCTGAACACACCCAAATTTACCACAGAAAACCAAACCCTCCTAACCTCAAGCTCATAAAGATTTGTACCAGTTTCTCCTTTTAACTATTCGTAAGCATGGCACATGGGCCTCTAAAAACCGAAACATCACTTAATAATTGAAAACTTTCTTAAAGAGCACACTTAGCCAGCTAGCAAAACCCACCAGTCATTTAAGCACAGAGAACGTTTGGTAAGCATAAAGTCAAAACTTTATGGAATTATAACTAGACCCAGATGAAGTATCGAGCTTGATTTCACCTTCAACACAAGAACAAGCTCCAACTTTCAACCCACGGCAGAGAAAACCCAGAACAAGAGTAGTGGAAAGTGCCCAGAAAGGATTCACAGCAAATAAGGGGAATGACACCACAGAAAGTGAAGAGAAAATTAGAAGACCAAAGGAAGCACAATCACCTCGCTCACTCTTCACACCAACCGTGTCACTGCCACAGCTTCAACTCCAGTGGCAATTACACATTGAGATGTGAAAATTAGAAAAGAAAAATAGAATGATTGAGAAGTTATGTCAATAGGTTTGATGTATTTGGGAGAAGGAAGTTAGTATCTGACACATAACAACAAAAATGGACTGCGAAATCCCAGGGAATCCAAGCACGAGTAGTCATATTAAGAAAGTAACCTTTTATATTGGTGGAGGAAAAACAAAAAAATATCTCCGCAGAAAAGTAAAGAAAAGAAACAAAATTTTATTATTATGTCAAATCAAATTTGTTACTCTAACTTTTTAACACGCATTAATTCATACTCACTAAAAAAAACACAGACATTGAACTATTTCTCGTATGTTCGACAGAGTCACTACAAATTCTTTTTTATCATATTGGGCATCCATGAGGGTTACATAACATGAAATTATAAATTTTTTTTTCAATTTTAAGTAATCTTAATTCAGTAAGATATATATTAAAATAATATTTTATGTTAATACAATTTTATTGGAGCACGTACCATTTCATTTTAAAGAAGGTAATTCATGTAGTTAAATAAAGTGTTTGTTAGGTGCTACTTAGTAATTATAACATTATCTTTTTTTACAGAAAAACAATTAATATTGAAGGAATGTTTTTTTCTTTTATCATTTGTGATTCTTAATGATTCTTTTAATGCTAATTAATATTAGTGTTTTAATTAACACATATATTAATTATTAAATATTAAATATTTTGTAATTATTAAACTGATTTCTTACCCCACATTTTTTTTATCCTAGATGTTTATTGATATTTAAAAAATTGAAATAACTATAACATTACATAATTTGTGAAAAATCAATTATTTTTATTTAGTTCAAAAAATATCGCTAAAATAAGATATAGAAGGGGTGAGGTTATATAATCGTATTATTCATTCGGAATTCGAATGTATTAGTTGTTTACAAAATAGTAGTTATGTTTAAAAACAAAAAGTAATATTTTTTAAAACATATAAATTATACCTAAAATAATATATACTTAAATTAAAATTAAAATGAATAATAAAACTTAAGTGTTAAAAGTACATATTTAATTTTCTTTATTATTTTTATTTTTAAATCTTTAAAGGGTCAAAATGGCTCATTATACTGAATCTAAATCAAAAAATATGTAATAAAAACAATTTAAAGAGTTGGTCAAATCAATCAAATACAAACCTTTTCAATAACCGATTAAAAAATATTTACAAAAAAAAATTCAGTAAAATATGATAATTTTAAAATATATTTTGCATTATCTCACTTAAACATTAATTCACTCAAGTATTAAAAATGTCTTCTTCACAAATATCTTAACTTGTAGATGCAGAAGTAAACACATGGACACCTAAGAAGAAGACACATCAAGACGCAAGAAAAGAATATCAAGAAAAATACAAATACTATAATCTTAATCATATATTTAACAAAACAAATATATTGGCGATGTTCATTTACAATATATCTTTGAAATTAGGATTATTTCACAAACAAAAATATCTAAACCTCAATTTTCTAGTTAATTTCACAAAGGAAAATGTCAGCAACAAATTTCATTTTCAATCTAATTTTGCATAGTCCATAAAAATATTCATCTTAATAAAATATAGTAATTTTCACTTAAGTATTATTAGTAGTAATAATTTTAAGATAAAAAAATATGATTAAGTTACGTGGTAAGTTAAACAAAAATTTACCGTAACTCAGATGTTAAATAACATGGATTCAACTCTAGTAGAAAACATTTCTTTAATTTATATTTTCATGAAATAAATAAATAAATAAAATATTAAAATAAAAGACAAAGAAACTGCAAGAAAGGAGTGTAGGAAGGAATTTCAGATTCGGGACGTTTATTCTTATATCTATTTTTCTTTTTATCTCCAGCTTTCGAGATAAACTTTGTGCATTACTTTTGGTTTCAAGCCTTCTTTGTTGGCTTGGCTTTGTGACTTGCTTTTGTTGAGTGCTTCAATTATAACTTCTATATTTATATATCATATTTTGTCACCAGATTCATCATTTCTGGTTTATTTAATCACTTCTATATTTACATATCATAATTTTTTTGTCTGTACATAAAATTTGATAAAATGAAAAGCATCCATAGGACTTTGAGGGTATTTCGTCACGTGAACTTTTTAATAAAAGGTCTTTTTAGTCTTGTAGACTTTTTAATCCCAATCTACATGGACTAGGTCAAATCCCATTATATGAGTCGGTCTACTTATGATTCATTTATATTTAAGAGGGGCCTCTGTATATCATATATATCTACAATATATTCAAACCACTTATTTAAAGTTTTTTCTTATATAGAGTAAAAAATCCTAAGATAACACGGGTGGATAGATTTCGAAAAAGTAGAAAGTTTTAAGACAGGTAAAAAGTTAATTAGTACTGTCGTTATTAAATCGTTGATTTTATGATTTTTTGCTTAATGATGGAAATGTATGATTTTGCAGGTAAACTTATCTTTGTTTGTTTGTTGTTGTATATTATATGTGTTTTTTATTATCTTGATTGATAATTTTTGTTTGATACATGTTTATATGATTATGTAATATTTGTATTGGGTTTTTTCTATAAATGTATTATTAATGTTTTTGTTGGTTATCCCAATAAATGGTTTGATGTTAAAGGAGAACAAAATTATGATGCTTAGAGGTTTCCATGCAAACATATATTGTAAGTGTTGGGTTATTGGATCCCTTGTGGATAATAGGACAAATAATATGGATACTATGTCTCACTTTGTTTTATTAGAGATGAGTCGGATTAGTACGACACATTAGAGTCATTTGAAGAGAGAAAAACCAAGTGAGAGAGAAAGGAAGAAAACAAACTTCATTCCCGCATAACATAAAACTTCTACTGATGTTTCTTTCGTTGTGAAGTCGTTCACAGTTGAATCGGCTGATTTTACCGTTGAACATTAAAAACAAGTTCATGTTTTTTTAAGGTTTAATCCTTTCGGATATCCCTATTTGTGTAGGTTTGTTTCAAATAGGTCCTCGTATTCTAAATGGTCTCAATTAGGTCCTTTATTGTGTAAAATTGAATCAATTTGGGTCTCTCCGTTAATTACGTTGGACGGCGTTAAAAATTGTGATTGATTGATTGGTGACTGAGCAAATTTTATTCACGTGGCAACATTTCAGCGCCTGAGCTGGATTTTATTTATTTACAGTTTTAAAAAACTTTATTTTAATCAAAACACAACGTTTAGTTAAGGAATACTGATTTAAAGTTAGGATTGGTGGTTTGATTATTGAGTGCGTTGGGGAAATTTAGGAAACCACAACAACCAAGCCTCGAAAAAACCACAACACCGTCATCCTCCATCGCCGCCACTACCTCGCACCACCACCACGCACACGCTGCCGCAAGGCCACCACCACCATTGTCGTGCTGCAAAGCCCTTTTCAGACTGTTGCCGCTGTAAGAATTGCGCCACTCAACATGAGAACCTACAACCACTGCACCGGAAACCTGTTCGAAACCCAAATGAAGTGAATCGCGTCTCCGCCATTCTCTAATCACCTTTACCTGCCACCTACATCACCACCATGAATCTTTATCTTCTCCAACAGAACCACCATGATTCCACCCTGAAACCCACAAAAAAATCCCAAACTGAAAGAACCCTAAAAACCTAAATCACCACCATGGCAACCTCTACATTCTCGCTCCTTGCCACCACCAGCAGTAACGCGAACCCATGCAACCATTCAAACCTTCATCTCGCCACCACAGTGCATCAGCAGCGCCGCGGAGGAGAAGAGGCGAAACCCTATCGCGAAGAGAGCCAAGGGTTTGAACCCTAACGCGACCTTCCTTGCCGCTGTCGCGCAACCTGCCTCCATCAACCTTCATCTTTGTGCTTCTCAACCATCAACAACCTGAACCTACAAGAAGAAACCCAGAGAAGAAACCCCCAATTTCCAACCACAACAACCAAGCCAAAAAAACCTTCTTCTTTTTTCGAATTTCCCTAATCTACGTATCAAACTACTAATCCCTAACTTTTAATTAGTTTCCCCTAAGTAAAATGTTGTTTTTTTATTAAAATAAAGTTTTTTAAAATTATAAATAAATAAAATTCAGCTAAGGTGTCCAAATGTTGTCACGTGAATAAAATTTATTGAGTCACCAAGTCACGAACCATAATTTTTAACGTCGTCCAGCGTAATTAACAGCGATTCAATTTTACATAATAAGAGAACTAATTAAGACCATTTAAAATAAAGGAATCTATTTGAGACAAACCTAGACAAATATTAAACCTTTTTTAACATATGAAGCTTATAGAATCCATAAAAAGTAAAACTGTTATTATTTATGAATAAAAACACAATTAACCTAAATATAATATTATGTAATACTTGAAATGACGAAAAGAATAGAATAGATGAATGAGTTACAAAAGTATTAAAAGGAAACATATAATCATTGATAAAATCTTACATTAATTCATACTTAATGTCAAAGTGGCCGTTAAATAAAGATGGTTATAGATTGCATTTCATTTTAGGATCTTAACTACCCACCCCAGGCCAACAAGGGATCATACAATTGTTTATTATAGGGTTAAATATGTTTTTGATCCCTTAACTTTCACTGAAAATTGGAATTAGTCCCTCTTCAAAATTTTGGACTAATTTAGTCCCCAAACTTTAGAAATGTATGAATTTAATCCTTTTAACCAAAATTTGTTAACTTTATTTGATGTTTCAAACGCATTTCTCAGTTAACATTGAAGCAAAAATGTGTCAAACGGTATAAACAACTCAAATGCTATCATGAAACGCACTTGAAACATCAAATAAAGTTAACAAAATTTGGTTAAAAGGACTAAATTCACACATTTATAAAGTTTGGGGACTAAATTAGGCCAAAGTTTTAAAGAGGGACTAATTTCAATTTTCACTAAAAGTTAAGGGACCAAAAACATATTTAACCCTTTATTATATTGTCTGTATTCCAGAATTTAAATTACATTTTATTTTCCTTCATGTCAACTCATTTCACTTAGTTTTCGTATGCATACATCATCTATTAGACTATAAGATTATATACCATCATCCACCAAATTATAAAATTACGTTACAGTTGAATTTGGTTTACGTTGGAATCCTGAACTGTTATAAGCTACTATAAATAGGAGATTATACTATAAATAGGAGACTAGAAAAAAAGAATGATGATGTATAAAATCATATATATCATATTGATTTATGACGGTGATGTAGTCATATAATAATTTTGACCAAAAAATTTATTTCAAATATATGTAAAAATGAAAGAAGAAAAAGGGGAATTGTGGATGTTTCCAGAGATAAGACTCTTACAATGTTTCCATAGATAAGACCCTTACAATGTTGCCCTTATCCAATAAAATTCAAAGTACTAGATTGGTTACACGTTACATGTACAAATATTCCAGCACCTTCCTCATCCTCATATTTTAATTTCAATATATTATATATGCTGAGATTTTCCTATTTGAGAATTTAATTGCACACATAACGGGATCTTTTTAAATTCTTTCAAAATTAATGATTTTTCTTTTATTTCTATACATTACATTGTAATAATTGTATTTTTATTTAAACACAATGTTTCATATTTTTTAATATAATCTTTTAGAGTTTATTGTTAAGGAAGTTGAAAATTTACCTTTTTTTTCTGGGCTTTTTCTTATGTTTTTAATAATTTTTATTTATTTCCATTATGCTATATTAAAGTAATATCTGTCTTTCTTGTTTTATTTTTAAATTAAATATTGAATAAAAATTTAGTTAAAAGTATAAAAAAATATTAAAAATGAATCATAGTATTACATATCAAGAATATACAATATTATATTATCCCTTGATTATAAATTATTTATAAAAATATCAAATTATGTTTTAAAGAAATCGTTGCTTTAATATAAATAAAAAATTATGAAATATATAATATAATATTTGACTTATTATAATATTCGTATATTTGAATTATGAGAGCTATTTTATTAATAATAAAGAAATAAATATCTATTTTAAAATTAGAGAGTATAAATTCCACAATTTTTTTAAGGAGAAAAATGACTACACTTTTCTCCATAACTAGATCATTTAATATTTTAATTCAAAAGTTATTTAATTGTTATAATGCAAAACTTTAGTTTTTAGTTTTCATATATTTTATTTGAAATTAATTCCTATGTTATTTTATGGAAAATGATTGATAAAGATGAAGTAAGAAAGTTTGGTTGTCATTTATTAAATATATAAAAGAAATGAATTGTTATTAAAAAAATAAAGGGATTATTACAAATGAAATTAATGTGAGTGAAAGGAGAGAGGAGAAAAAGATTTGATATTTTCATATTCTTTAACGTCCTGACAATTTACAGGGAATATTGACTACCCTCACACATCAACACGAGGCTAAGTACGCTTAACCATGAAATTCTTATGGGTTAGGCTACCGAAAAGCAAATGCATTTTGGTGATATGAGTAGCCAAATCAATCTCTTTAAGCTATCCTTCAACTGTATAGTCCCATACCTATACAATCTCTAGATCTCTCTCATTCCGGTGTATGTTTGATTCATCCATGTGCCCCTTCCACTGGAAGCCTGTTAGGAGTCGTTCCTTGTTTGTACCCCTTACACTTCGTGCCTAGCACTGGCGATCACTCCCCGCCCTCGTCAGTGCCCGGGTGTCACATGCCCACCAGCTTCCGCTTGGTTCGTCCTCAAACCACACCGTACTGGGAGAGGCTAGGCTCTGATGAGTGTATATATTTTGTGTGGATGAACAGTTCAATGTATTATAAAGTATGAGAACATATAACATATTAGTTTAGATGTTAATTTTTTTTCTATTGGTTGATCATTCGTATAGATGTCGTCAACACCCCTTATGATTTTCAAATTAAATTGGAAGTCTCTAACCCCACCTAATTTTCAATTCTTTATGTATAATTGTCACATCTATGCACGATCTACTTAAAATTTTGTAATATTTCAGAAATTTGCACATATTCGAAATTTATTTGAAAATTCCCTAGTACAAAAATATACGTCATTTTTTTTGGCCTTTTACGTCGAATTGGAGATTGACATCATATCGGAAGACATTAAATTGACATCAATTCAACGTTAATCAAATTGAAATTGAATTTTGTTAATATTCGACATTAAACAATTTTTTTGTTTTTTTTAATTAATTGTAATCCTTTTTTACAACTCTATGAGACCTGAAAAGCAAAAAAACAACAAATTTTAATTTTTGGTATTTTATATAGCATGAACTATGAACGTGTAGTATGTAAGACCCTTTGAAAACTCAAAATTTACCAAGTTGTAAAAAGTTCAAGTTGTAATGCAAAATAGAATGCTATCAAAATTTGACATGGTTTACTATTTTACTTATAACTTTTTCTACATTTAAGATTTTGGGTTGATTCTTTTTCGATTAGAAAGTATACTCGAAGAGCTTCGATTCGAGTACTCATACGCATATTTTCGACCTCGGGAAGGGCCTCAACCAAATCAAACAAATCACGAAAAATGTTATTTTGAGTTTTTCGCTGGTTAATCGATTAACCACTGTAGTTAATCGATTAATACAGAGAGATTCGTGTTTTTGGCCTCTGAGCTCAAGTTAATCGATTAAAACTTGAGTTAATCGATTAACTACGTCAGATATGGAAACATAACAGCCTAGAACACGTTTTGTGAGCATGGAAAGGTGGGGCATCTTCCCACAAACCATTATTTCCGAATTTTGGGGCTGGAAAATGGATTAGGATGGCTAGATGTTGGTCCTTTATTACTAAATTACAAGAGCTTGGGTCCTTGCTTGTCTTGGAGCCATTTTCTTTTAATTCCAAATCATATTTGGAATTTTGGAGAGAGGAGAGAGCTTTTTGGTGTGAGGAGAACGAAACTCTAAGTGTGTAGAGGTGTTAGAGCTTGCTTGGTCTACCAAGGAAGGAAGGAGTTACTCTCACGGAAGAAGAAGTTAAAGTCTTCAAGAGGTAAGGGGAGCTAATCCATGTATTTTACCTTGTGGAAAATTTGTATGAATTGGATGAAATGTTTTAAGCATATGAAGATGATGTTAGATTTATCCTTGATCTTTATTTTTTTTTAATCTATGGATTTGTTATTATCAATATGGTAAGGGGAGATAATCAAATGATGGATTGAGAATTTTGAATATGAAAGAGGTTTGAAGGTAAGATTGTATATGCTTTGGTTGGTAAAAGTTTGCTCTATATTATGATGAATCTGTAATTTTATTGTAGACATGATGATGAGTTGAAGTTATGGATTTATGGAAAATTTGGATTTAAGTAGGATTGAATTCTAAATTTTTTTGAAAGCATGTGAGTTTTAGCCAAGTTTGTTGCTATGTACAAAAATCACATATTTTGGGGGGATGATTATATGAGAATGATGATTTCTTAGTTGGTAAGAGATGAGTAATGAGAATTACTCCTCACTTTGTTTTTCTAAGATTAGAGTTTGGTGTGGTATGAGTATGGAAGTAAGAGATGATTATTGGATGACAATGAAAATGTTGGATCTATGATGGACTTAAGTTTATTGATGTTTGAGGATTTATTATCATGAATATGAGAAGAGTCATGGTTGAGAGTGAAAGGATTCATAGTGTTGGCTTGAAAGGCATGTGTTGAAAAGTTTAAGGTTGGGTTGTTTAATCTTGATTTTTGTGATGTAAAGTGTTTGACAAATGTAGTTTTTGATGAAAAGAGGTTTTGGAATCATATTATATGTGGTTATGATGAAAACTTTTGGTTTTATACCACTATGAGAAAGATATTGCGAAAAATAGGAAGTCTTGGAGTCTTGTATGTTGTCTAGACGTGTTTCTGGGTAAATTACGAACAGTTAATCGATTAACCTGATAAGCTCACTTGATGAGTGGTAGGAGTTGCCCTGATAAGCTCTTTGAGTGGTGGGAATTGTCCTGATAAGCTCACTAGACGAGTGGTGGGAGGCAACACTACACATCGAGGAGGATGTGTAACGACCCTAATAAGCTCTTGTGTAGAGTGGTGGGAGTGACGCAGAGTGCTAGTATGGTGAAGCTTGTTATAACTGAGGTGGCGTTGTGATTCATGGCCCTGATAAGCTCTTGTATAGAGTGGTGGGAGTGACACTGAACATTGGTCTGCAAATGATTATGTTGTATTGAGGCGTATGTGACATGGTTTAATGTGATACATATTGGTGTATGTAGTGTGGTATGGTGTGCGATTCATACTAATGTATGTGGTTTGGTGTGCGATTCATACTAATGTATGTCGTTTGATCTGGCTAAGTTGCAAATAGTAGTATTTTGTGGTATATTGTGGTATATGAGACTTGTTGGGTGTGCAGTGTACTTGTAATATGAGTATGTTTATGATGTATGCTTATCGTATTTTCGTTAGCTTACCCTTGCTTGTGTGTGCATGTGAATGCGATGATCGTATAATGCGTGATGTTATACGAGAGCAGATGTTATTACAGATGTGATGGTTGATGCTTCTGAACATGCATAAAGGAAGATGAGAGAAGGGATAGATGTAAGACTTTTATACCTAGTATAGATAGAGCAAGTGTAAAAAATCAATTTTTTATACCTAATCAAGAACCGGTGTAAAAAAATGAAAACTTTTTATACCCCATGTTTCAATACCTACTCGAAAACCGGTGTAAAAAGCTTTTTTTAACAGGTATAAAAAACCTTTTTTGACATAGTGAAAGAAAAAAAATAATTAAAAAGGGGTTACGTTTTGGCTTCTAGCTGACAAATAATATGTCGAAGCCCTTATAAAATTTGACGTATTATTTGTTGTTTAAAAGGAAAAAGGAAAAAAAATTAAAAAGGGTGACTCTTTAGCTTCTAACTAACAAATATTACGTCCAACCCCTACTGGATTCGACATACTATTGGTGGTTTAAAAGAAAGAAGAAAGAGAATGACGCGCTGGTTTAAATAATTACCATCATAAAATGTCGAATTGAATGAGGCTTCGACGTTCTACAATTTCATTTATTTACAAAAATGTCACCGGTCATTTTTAACGTTGGCTATTCAGTGGTTGAAAGTTGAACGCGTGACATTATACGCTATTTTTGCACTAGAGACTGCCTAATTATAGTAAAAGAACCATTCATCAAATAATGTGTTCTTTTTAATAGTAGTTTATTCTTGGTCATGTTTAATAGTAGTTAATACTTCAAAGCGTTTTCTCTTCAATAACAACTTTCTTCAGCAATAACTTCTTACAAATGAACTTTATCATGTAGAACTTTATCAACTTCAGCTACAACTTTATCACAAAGAACTTCAACTTCAACTCCCTTTTGCTTTCTAGATAAAAGGATATACTTTTTCTATTTACTTACCACTAACCAAACTTTTCTTATGTGTTACTAATATTAATTCAATCAAAGTACCTAATATTTTCCTTGCATTATCATTACCCATACAACTTCTACATATGAAACTATTGTTGTTAATTGATGCATGCCTTCCTACTTAGCTTCATTTATCCTTGTCCATCCTTATTGGAATATGTTGTGAAAGATTATTATTTCAAAAGGTTCTCGTTTGAATCTTAACTGCATCGAAAAGTGGTGCCTTATCTTGTTAAGAAAATCTCACATTACACACACTTAAATATTTTTCTAAAAATGAGTCTACTATTCATTGATAATTGAAGGGCTTTAAATAACCGTGACACTTACAATATTACGGGAATAAAAATAAAAACTGAAAATAAAATAAAACTGAAAATATGCTTAATCTATCATAAAATAATATTGTATCTAGATAAACAGAAAATCATAAGTACATATCCTTATTTTATCTCTATCAAAATCAAACAAAATATTACTAGACCAAAAATAATGAAATAAGATTTAAACAAATATATTAATAAAATCCTAAAATTTAAGTTTATCCCAACAAACTCCCCCATAAACTTAAATTCTTCCTTCCTTCTGGCTTTCCGTGTGCATCATCCCACACCGGGTTTAATTCTTTCAACCAGATTTGACTTCTTCTTTTTCCTTATGGCCCTCCTATCTTTTACCTTGGTTGACCTCTTTGAGCTTTGACCGACTTTGTTATGCTCGCATTCTCAATAACTTCGACCTACTCGTTTTTGACCTTAGGTGATTTCTCAATAATCTCTGACGACTTCTTCATCGAGTTCTTCTCAACATCTTCCTCTTTGTCTGGTTGAAGAAGACTAGATGTTTTATCTTCCTTTTCAAGAGCCGCCTTCTTCAGCTCCCCAAGCTCAGCCTTTGTTTATTCACAATTTCATTAGCTTCATCCGGAAGCCTTCCTATTTGTTGAATTTCTTCATCTTTTTGTTTGAGTTCTTTCTCCAAGTTTTCCTTCTCCACAATTGTTGCATCCTTTACCGAGATCACTCCATCCATTGTTGGGATCGAGCTCTCCATGTCCACTGAATCCGAGCTCTTTGCCAGCAACAAGATTCCATATTCTTCTTTCGCATTTTTAGTAGGGAGATTCGTCTCCTCCTTTGTCTCGGTCTTGCAATACTTTGCAATATGGCCAGCCTTACCACAATTGTAGCACTTACTTGATCTACACTTGTTTGCATAGTAGTCGTACTTGCCACACTTAAAACACTCAACCTCTGATCGATCTCCTCGGCCTTTCCCTTGTCCTTGGTCACGCCAATTCTGCTGACCGGTTCGCTCTTCACTATCATTCTCAAAATTACCTCGCCTACGTCCACCTTGTCCTCAACCTCCTCGCCCTCTGTCGTAGGACCTCGGCTATAAGTAATTTGAGTTTTATTTGAGTTAAACTGTATCTGTAGTGCTTGATCATCGAGTTCAACCTGATCATCCAAACTCCCTCCTTCATTCATGGGCTTCTAATGACCCAGCAAGTTCATCCACTGTGAGAATCGGCAAGTCCTTCGATTCTTCGATGATGCACACGATACTTTCGAAATCTTTTGTAAGGGATCTCAAAATTTTTCCCACAACCCAGCTAGATGGCATTTGTTCTCCATTCCTGCCAAGTTGGTTGGCCACCTTCTCCACCTAAGTTATGTACTCAGTTATATGCTCTTTGGACTCCATCTTCAACTGTTCAAACTCTCCTTTGAGAGTTTGTATTCAAACTTGTCTAACGCGGTTGTCACCTTTATACGCACCTCCAATATCTCATAGGCTTCCTTTGTTGATTTAGCATTCGCTATTTTTTCGAATCTCGACTCGTCTACTGCATTATAGAAAAAAATACAATGTTGACTCATCTCTTGCATATGTTTTCTTCAATGTTGTCGTCTGTGCTACCATCTGATGTTCGTCCTTATCAAGTTCAACGTACTCGTCTTCCACCATATCCCAAACGTCTTAGGATGTCAATAACGCCTTCATCCGTAGGCACCAATTATTATAATTGGTTTTCCTTGTCAATTGTGGCACACGCATACCATTGACAACCTTTGTCATCTCTTTCACAAAAAAAAAATCAAGCACTCACTTTTCTCTCACGATGTTTGACTCTCTCCTCTCTCTTTTTTTTGTCTCTCTGTCGGTATTCAGAGCATAAAACTCTGATACAACTATTAAGAAAATCTCATATTACACATTCATATATTTTTCTAAAATTAAGTCTACTATTCATTGATAATTGAAGGGCTTTAAATAGTCGTGTCACTGACAATATTAAGAAAATAAAAATAAAAAATAAAAAAAAAATATTAACTATCTTAAAAAGAAAATATACTTAATCTATCATAAAATAATATTATACCTAGATAAATAGAAAATAAAAAAATATTACTAGACGCAAATCTTTCTTGAAATTTGTTTTAAATATAAAAGTTGTGTTATAGGCTCGACTGCTCTTATGACGATTATATTATAAGCTTGAATCTTTTAAACAATAAGTAATAGACAAGATAAATATGTCATATTGCCCATTTATATAAAAGGGTGCCTTTTAGGGATTGACATCATTTTTGTCTATATGTTTGATTCCGATGTTCTAAAAAGGTTAAAAAAAATTTAACCATTTTCACACATCCCACGATCTATAACTTTTCAGTGTATTACAACAATAATATGAGAGACAGAGTCAACATCAAGCTCATTCTACGGTAGAGTATGGAATAAGTAGAAATAACAAGAGCTTATAAACTAGTTACCAACCGTATAGATTCAATGATATAAATTTGAACGAAAGCAAAGGAGAAGAAGGCAAAGTAAATTATCTTATCATTTATGGGTGATGTTACATCATTTAGAGATAAATAATATTATATAAATAAATGTAAATTTTATTTTAAATGTAAGTTTTATAAAATTGAATAAGTTTTGTAAAATTGAATTAAACAACTTTTTAAAATGACATGAAAATCATCCAACATCTTTATTAATGAAATTTATTGTTGGTCGAATCTATAATAACACAAAATAATAAAATAGAAAAAAATTAAAAAAATTGTGTATATTATAACACATATTTATTTAAAACCATTACTTTTTATAATATATTACGACAGTTAAATATTTATCACTTTTTACATATAAAATATATGATTTTTTTAACTGATATATAAAAATATGACATTTTTAACTATATTTTTATAATAAATTTCTATATTTTCTTTTCACTTTTCCCTCACTTTCCCTCTTAAATTAAATATGATTTTTTGATTTGTCCCAAAAATTTGAAATCTCGCGCTAACATGTAGAAACGAGCTGGAACCCGCCAACTGTGCACTCCGCTTCCGTCTAAGATCGCCACCGGCGAAGCTGGTTGCTCTTAGAGTAGTGGGTGGCACGGTCAGTGTCCCCTTTCCTTGTTGCGAGCGAAACCCCTTTCTTCTTCATGTTCTACAGATTGTGTGGTTGAGCCGCTGTGACTGGAAACCACAATTATAGAAGTTTCCTGCTAACATATGATGTGTTGTTTGTGTGAAATTGTAGGCTTCGAGATATTACATAAGACTATACTCCCATTTTTTTTTTTTTTAAATTCTTGGGTGTTGCTCCCTACCACCCCACTTTGCTCTATGTACCACTACATTTTTCTAAAATTTCAAAACTATCCTTTATATTTTAAAATATCCTACACCCCCACCTCTTTTCTTCAATGGATGTCAACATCCGAGGAAGAAAAAATTCTTCAACGGATGTGACACATCCGTTGAGTTTTTTATTTTTTTAATTTATTGTATTTTAAATTAATATATAAATATTATTTAATTTTTTTTAAAATTATTACGTAATTATTTATAATTTAATTTTTTATTTAATAAAATAATTATTATTAATTTTAATTTATGTATTATTATTCAAATAATAATTAAAAAATTTGTTATAAATATATTAAAATGGATGTGCCACATCCGTTAACGGATGTGGCGACATCCGTTGCATTTTTTTTTGGTTTTTAGTCTTTTTTTAAAATTTTTTTTATTTTAAATTAATGTATAAATATTATTTAATTATTTTAAAATTATTACTTAATTATTTATAAATTAATTTTATTTTATTTAATAAAATAATTATTATTAAATTTAATTTATGTATTATTATTTAAATAATAATTAAAAAATTTGTTATAAATATATTAAAACGGATGTGGCGACATCCATTAACGGATGTGGCCACATCCGTTGCCTTTTTTTGTTTTTTTGTTTTTAATTTTTTATATTTTAAATTAATATATAAATGTTATTTAATTTTTTAAAAATTATTATTTAATTATTTATAAATTAATTTTATTTTATTTAATAAAATAATTATTATTAATTTAATGTATATATTATTATTTAAATAATAAATAAAATACTTTTTAAAAATTTATTAAGCGGATGTCAACATCCGTTGAAGGTGAAACGGATGTTGACATCCGTTTTATAGAAGGGCAAATTAGGTATGGGGAGGTGCAGGGAGTAGTTGGTGGTGGTGGAGGGAGCAACTCCCTAAATTCTTTTATGCCATTCACGGAAGGCCCACACTTGCATCACATTCAAATCAAATTTGGGCTCAATCGCGTGACCTGATTCGGCAGCAACATTTCTATCCATACCCCTGTTCCATTGCACCCTCTTATTACGACTTCTCCTGTAGTCTGGCATTAATTTTTTTTTTCAAAAATATTAAAAATAAATAAAATTTTTAAAACTAAAAATATTCATCTACACTGAAATAGTTTTTTTTAAGAACTGTGATGATTTTCTACTGTAAATGAAGATATTTAAGAATGAGGTTAGAGTTTGCATTTAAAAAATAAAAGATTTTCAAAAATGTTTTCGGAATAGTTTTTTCAGTATTGTGTGGTTCTTAATTTTTCATTTTGATTGTAATTAAATGAGATTAATCCTTTTTGGACCTAAAATTTTAAAAGCAATATTCCTTAATGCAATTTTTTATTCTTATTTTTGGTGAAAATAAACATTTACAAAAATTACATATTTTTATATGCGTAATCGATTTTCAAATTCAAAATCCAGTTCTCACATATCATATCTTATTTTTCGGTTTTTTCTATAATTTTTAATAATAAACTAAAAATGGAAACTTCAAATCTCTGTTTCTGTTCTTAAATAATCAATTTTTTTTCTCCGTCCCATTACTATTTCCATTCTGAGATTCGATAATCAATATGTTTTATTAGTAGAATCATTCAAGTGTATTATTGTAAACCTATATAAAATTTTGTGTTGTTCTTCTAATTTTCTCTTTGACTTTATTTAGAAAAGCATTAATATGTTTTAGCGGGTTGTTTTGATGAAAAAAAAAAGATTTTGTTGTCTTTCTATGTAAATCTAATTAAAACATTACATTTGACATTATTTTAGTTAAAAGTCAAACTATATTTAATGATAAAAAATGAAGAGATTGTTGTCAATATCACCTTCCATGCATCTTCGTAGCATTGATTGAGTAAAGAAACAAATCATGGATATTGGAAGACAGGATGACCAATTGAGTTATGCACAAGTATTGCCCCACCTTAAAGGATGGTGAAGCTGCTATCGACAAAGATTGGATGATCGGCGAGGTGGGTTGAATGGCGGGGCACCTAGTCTCTTCCTTTCCTAGGTCTAAATTTAGTTTGATTATCAACTAAAATATTAATGTTACATGTCATGTTTTCATTGGATCTATAGAAGGACACCAAAATCATTTCTTTTAAAAGGACACAGGAGTAACACCCTTTTTTTTATCTCATAAATAAAAAATATATTATTACATATTTTTATGCTCTTTATAATCTTGTCATATCACATATGCATCTATTACTTCACTCTTCCATCTGTTTTTCCTCAAATGTATTATCACATAAAAATATTTCTTAAACAATTTCTTTTGAAAAATAAAAAGAAGTTTATTCTCCTCAGTTTCACCTTTAAGAAGCATCAGTTTAATCTTTAAGAAGTACTTTTATCTAATATAAATTAATCTTTAAGAAGTACTTTTATCTAATATAAATTAATCTCAGGTGAACTTTTAATAAATCTCTCACAAAAAGTTATATACATTTATTGTATAAGACTAGACATTAATGATAATTTGCGATAATGATTTTATAGTAAATAAAATAATAAATCAATAAACAACAAACTTTGTAGAATAAACTCTAGTTCATGATTCTTTAATACTATTTTAAAAAGTAGATTCTAAGCCTAATTCATCTTACAAAATTAATATGTAAGACGAGATTTGAATCTACTTATATGTTATAAATTAACCTTATCTTTAGTTGATATAAAACTTCCAATAAACAATAATATTCTATGTGAAAATATATAGAAACAAATTCTCCTAGAACAATTTATAAAACAATAAACTAATCTTAACCACATTGTACAATATTTTTTTTATCACATATACATGTCTAGATTCCAATGCCTTACGTTTCCATTTTTTCCATTTCCTTAGTGACCAAATCTCTTGATCGGTTAATCGTCACAAGGCACAAGCACGCATGCTCTTTGAGTTCTTCCACTTTTTTCCCAAATCCAGCATCACTTTTCCTAAGCTCCTTCACTATTTGCATAGATAATTTATCAATCTTCTTGTTCAAACAGAGCTGCATCATTGCCCTCACGTGTTCAATGTCATCGTAAAGCCGATCCACAAGTCTACTCATTGTATCAAAGTCTTTGTTTAATATATAAGATCCCTTAGCTGCCATATCAAGCTGCTCACAAACTTTACCAAGAAACCTTCTTGAAAACCTCAAGTGTGGAAGCTCCTTCTCAAGACTCTTACATGTAAATTTCAGAACCGTTGGCGTGACTACTGAAGTTAAAGCATGTGTTGTTACAGCAACCATGTCACACAGCACAGTAACACAACATGCTGACGTCTTCAAATATCTCTTTAGCTTGAAGTTTCTTTCCAGCGTTTTTCTCATTGATTTCAAACGATTCAACACTGATGAATTTTCATCACTGATGAGCTTGAAGTCATGATACTCGAGATTTGAAAAAGGGTTAGTCAAGATGAATGAGTTGAGCTCAAAAATGATAAGCTTCAACTTTTCTTTTGAGTCATCATCATCATTGTCCATGATTTGTAGAGCTCTTTGAATGAACTGGTAATTACAGTGAACTTGATTGATGTTTTTGAGAAGATGGCTGCAAATGAGGGAAGCCTCAGCACTGACGTGAAAGTAATCGAGAATGAGTTTCTTTAGTTCTGGTTTCTGTGAAAGGATCGTTGCATCAATGATGGTGTGTACAGTTTCTTGGTCTGGTTGAAGGAGGGTTTCTGAATATTTATTCTGGTTGGAATGAATGCAATGTTGGTGAGCAAGTAATTGAGCTTTGTCAAGAAATCAACGTAGGATTTTGACCTTAAAGCCCTTAGATACTCTTCATGGAAGTTTACACTTTTTGATACATCTTTAGGTTGGTTGGCATCTGAAACTAGAAATGTAATTTTATTATGATAGAAATCAAATAGTTATGTCACACGATTATATAATATAAATAAAAAGTATTGTTAAAAGAGGTTTAATTAAAGATATAATTCTAAATCATTATATTTAATTGGGTTTATTATAGAAGAATTCAGCTTATCAGAATAAATTTAATCTGATTAAAAGTAGGCTGCTTTGATTCTTCTTTTTGGGTTATAATAATTATAGTGATTATTTTGAATAATGTAATTGTAATAAGAACATGATAATACAATACTTTGTTATCCAAATTAATTAATAATACTTATATATATATATATATATATATATATATATATATATGTTAGTTTTAATTTAAATTAGGAGATTTTGTGATATTTATCTTGGCAAATGCATCTCAGGGTCGACTGAAGGCCTAAAAAAAGCCAAAAAGTTTTCTATTAATTACTAATGATTTTAGACCTCTAAGAAAACAGATTTAAAAATAATTTTTTTAATACTAATATATAGCTTTAGGTCTTAAAAAATCAAAAAATAAATTTGTAATTAAAATGTTTCATTTTTAAGTTTATTTTAAACCTTTTAAACTCTTGAATCATCTATCTAAAAAATTATTTTCCTTGTATGCAAGCAAATTTTCATTTTTAATTCATCACAATTGTACATAACTACGCTATTAAGATAATTATAATCAATGTATTTTCATATTGAAATTGACATTACAAATATAAATGTATATTTTGATTCTTAGTACTTATTTAAATTAAAGAAAAAGTCATTCATTCTTCAAGTTTCATAAAAAAAAAAAGATATGGATTTTTTCTTTGTATTTCTATTATGGTTTCAATCATATATCATATTTCTCTAGGAGTAATATTATCTTCTTTATTTTCTTTAATCAAAGCCTATAAAGACAACAATTGCTATACAAACAGCTCATCGCAGGTGAGAAGCTTTGGCTCTGTTAGAACTAACTTAATAAGTACGCATATGCATACAAAAAAAAAGTATTAATAAAGAAATATCAAATAGAAATGAAGACACCTCAGTTTAAGGAAACTTTTTTTATTAATTTATCTTTGTTTGCGGAAAATTGTACTAAATATTGATATTTCCATTGTCTTAAATCTAAATATATCAATAAATGTGAGTTACGTAATATATAAGTTATTTAGAGCGCCAAATTATATAAAAGTAAGTAATAAATAAATAAAATAGTTTGGAAAATTCTTAAATACAATTGAATTTAACTTTAACAAAAAATATATATATTTTTATATAAAAATATTGTAAATTTCTTTCATAAACTTATTATATGATTATTTTAATTATATTATCAAAATAAATCAAGAAAATATTAGTATAACTACGGTCAATTTATATTAAAAAAAATGCATATAACTACTATATAAGTTTATGTAAAATTTTAAAATTGACGGAAATATGTTAAAAATGGGAAGTTGTCAAATATTCTGTTTATTTAAAATAAATATAATTATTTTTGCATCATTTTAAATTTTAATAATTTGCATATATTAAATATTATATATGAAAATATTCTAACTTAAATAAAAAAAAGTCTCATTAAAATACTACCTAAATGTCTCAGTTAAACTATAAAGTTTACGAAAAAAATGTAATAAAGTATTAGATAAAAAAATAATAAGTGCTTTGTATGTAATCAGTAAGTTAAGTTTAAATATTGATAAGTTCATATTTAAATTTAAAAAGACATGACTAATATGATTTTTTTATAGAAAAACTAAATACTGAATTGAATAATTGGAAATTTTATCGTATGCTCACAAAAATCTCCTGTTTAAGAATTAATGTTAGACATTTATTTTTTATTTTTAATGGAATCAAATTTTTAAAGAAAAAACTTTGAATTATAATATAAGTTTTTATTACGAACGGTGCTGGAAATTATGCATATATTGAAGTTCTACAAAATTTTAACTCATTTAGATAAACAAGAAAGCTAAAAGATATCACATGCATATATTGAAATTATGCATTTATTTATCTAGAAAAAAAATGACTTCTACAACAACAAAATAATCGAATCAAGTCTTTCCCTCAACCTCTCAAGTTCTTCATTTCAAAAACAAAATAATTCAACTGATCCTGGAAAACTTCCTAATTAGGACCAGAACATCTAAGTTTTTTTTTTTTCTTATTGTTCTTCGTTGCCTTTAATAAAGACAGAAATAGGTTAAGTGACGCAAAAGAATGTTTTGCAGATCATAGGTTGTAAGGACTATGAATTTGTAATGTTTTTGGACATTAGTCAAATGAAAAAGATGAAGTGATAAGAAGATACCTTGGCTAGACTTATTAAGAGCTCTTAATATTTGTAGCATGGTTGGTTGATCTTCGATTCTGATATTAACAAGTCTTTATGAGAATGAAGAATGATCCATTAATTGTATTGTGTTGAAGTTGATAAACATGTTTGCAATCTTTGTTTTTAAAGCCTCTCTCCATGGAGATTGTTCAATGATTGCAGTTTAAGCTTTCTTTCTTTAGTCATAATCACATTTAAGTTCTCTTTAATATTCTCATTACTTCTCCCAGTTCAAATGCTCATAAATATCCCTATTCTGTTACTAGATCTTTTCCAATATTTTAATTTTATTTATGTGCTATTGTTAATCTACTTACATTCGTTTGCAAGCTAACACAACTATGTAATGATGTGAACATATAGGCCTCTTGATATTTTTTAATTAAAATAATTAACCCTTCCAATATTTTTGTATATTTTTATTTGAAGTCATTTAATAAATCAGTACATTATTAATTTTATGTTAGTAAAATACCAAAACTGACAATATGCTTGTCCAAATGAAAATATTCTCAAGGTTTTAAGAAAAAGTTTATATTCTAATCATAAAAAAAAAATCGAAAATGAATTTTACTAGTAAAGTTCATAGTATGTTTTCTTTATAGTAAAAACAATTCTTAAAAGGAAAAAATGCATTAAATTATTAAGCAATTGATAATATATTATATATATATATATATATATATATATATATATATAATATTTTTATTTATTTAGGTTAATATTTAGTTTTAAAATTTACGTAGATTAGACAATTTAATTTAATTTTAATAATTAGTAAAATTAAAATTATTTTAGTCAAAAATATTCATTTTATTTAATTTTAATATTTATCTTTATTTAATTTAATATTAATTATAGTTAGTCTAATCATTTTTAGCATTAATTTTAAGTAATTATAAATCTAAATGTTTCTAATATATTTTTATACTATCTATTTATGTTAATATCAATTAAGTGCATACTAATATTATTTATGTATTAAATTGGTGTATTAATTATTTAAAATAGAGAAAGTCTCAATCCAAATACTTATAAAGTTATATTTAAACAATAATATAATATAATTTGTGAAACTAATTTGTACTAATGTGAATTTAGAATTTTACTTTCCTATTTTTCATTTATAAACACTCTTACATTCAAAGTGGCTTATCACTTTTTTTTTTATTTACATAAGACAAAAGCCTCTTTTCACCAAGAAAAAAGAGTCTTTTTCCTTACTAAGAGTTATTATTATAATAATCCCTTCAACCTTGCTCTCCAATAAGAAAGCAACTTCATCACAATGAGTTTAACCTCCTTCAACTTCTTCTGCAACATATATACTACTTTACTATCATTATTATGTTATATTTCGCAGGAAATATTGAATTATTTAAAATATATAAAACACTTAACATAACATATAAACTAGTTAATATCTTATTTTATATTAATTTATAAATTTTCAAATTTAAATATATTATATTTGACTTAATTATAATTAGTTTTTTATTTCAGATATAGTAACTCATTAAATATTTAACATACTTTAGTTTCATGGTGTTAAAATTTCAAAATCAATTTATATAATAATGTTAACTTAGTTATCATTATTTAGAGTCAACTTATCCAATACTATTTAGAATCAATTATGAAAGTTGGTATTATAATAAATTATAGTGTTTATTATTATAGTTTGAATATTGACCGAGTCTAAATATCCATTTTTTTGAAGTGTACACAACTTAATAAAAAATATCCATGTTTTGTTAATTGTCTATTATGGTGCAATTATGACAACTTGGAGAACCAACAACATAATCGGATAAGCTACTCAACCAATGATTTTGTTACTTTTGAGATTGAATTTCCCTAATTTGGATATTGAATCATTCAATCATTTCATGATCCAACACTTATTTTCTGACGTGCAAAATACTTTGCCACGCAATCCCCGGCAATGAAAGAAACTCCAAACATACTAAAAAAATCATAACCACAAACCAATTGAATGAGTTAGTATGAATTAATTCTTCCAAAATCTTCACTTTAAATGTTGTGATGAAAAAGATTTTAATAAATTTAATTAATTCGCTAGATTTATTGATGAAAATTAATGAACAATATTTAACATTAGTGTATACTATACATTATTATCATAATGATCCAAAGAAAATATATAGGGCAAGTGTTTGAAAACGCTTTAACTTTCATTGATAAAGTTTATTAAAGAGTATAAAAGGTGAAATATTTGTTAATAGAAATGTCTTTTTTATAGTTGGTAGATACTCTCCATTGTGATCTAGATGTGAATCATGTGAATTTCGAATAGGTTTCGATCAATAGAATAAAATTGTTAAAAAGAACACATTGTATCCGGAGATAATGTATACAGGAGATAATATTCTTATTACTTCTTATCTTATATTTTGTATATGTAAGACTCCTTTTTCTTTCATTGTGAATAAATTGTTGTATAAATAAGATATTCTTTTAATGCATTTTACGATAAATAATTAATTTAGTATAATAAATATCAACATATTTTGCTTTTACTATGATAAGAAACAAATATTGTTTTAATATAAAATTTTCAATTTTTTATAATGTTGTTTTTACTGATTTTTTATACGTTACATGTGTTTATTGTAAGGGCATGTAAAATGAATAAGGGGCCATTGGGCCTTATGTGGGGCAACCAAGCCCATCAGCCTAAGGCCAGCTTAACCTTAGGAAGGGCTCCTCAGTGTTCTTTTTCATTTTCCTGAGCTCTTTCCCTTTCTCTCTCTAAAACCCTTTCCCTAAAGATTTTCTCTGACTTTTCTTTAGATTCCCAGCTCCTTGAACCGTTGGAATTCGATTTAGGAGCTACCCAAGCGTCCGCGACGTAGAGGGCTTCATTTCTACCGAACATTTTCTTCATTCCGACCGGTAAGTCATTTTTTCCCTTCTCTTTCACTGTCTTTGAACCTAGGGCATGCGACGTCACTGGTGGCATGTTACTAGTGGGGTTTCATCTTCATATTTTCTGTCAAATCAAGCTCTAAGAGTTGTACCCTACCCCAATTTGGTGGTTTGTAGGTCTTGTTGAACTTGTCTCTGTGCGGGGTTACCATTTAGGGCTTCTTCCAAAGTGCTGTGATTTTAACCACCAAGGTAAGGGGAGCTGAATACTTCTTTAAATTTCTTGCATGAAGTGTATGTATATTGGATTTTGACTTTGTGCACTGTTTGGAGTTGTATTTTGCGTTTTAAGTATGTTGTATGGTATGTGTTGATATGTGAAATCCATGAAACTGTGTTGAGCTGTTTTGAATTGAATTGGATGGGTTTGAATTGCTATAATTGACCAATTCGAAGTAATTTAAGTGTGAAAATCTGGTATACTCTAGTTGGGTAGAAAATTTGGGGTTTTAATAGTTTTTAGGTCATTTTGAAAGGAAGTGAGGTAGTGATTTTGAGTAAATGAGGGCTGCAGCGTTCTTGGACTGTTGGGGCAGCCTAGATAAGTCCATTGCGACTTGTTAGAAGCATAAAAATGGTCTAAAACATGTGCCAAGTAGAAAATTCGGATTTGGGTCCCTAAGTTGTTGAAATTGGTGTTTTAGAGTTAAAATTGAACTTTAATCACTTTAAAATGGTAGTAGAAAGGTTTAGAATCATTTAGATAAGTTTAATTAAGTATAAAACAAGAATTAAGGGTGTTAGAAGTTAGTAAAAATGGTTAGAAATGGTCATGTTGGGTTCTAGTAGCAATTATGCAGAATTCTGTAAAATTATGCAGAACGCTACAGTTGACCATTCAGTCTTAGTGGGTGGTATTGGTAGCATTCGGTTTTAGTGAGTGGTCTTGGTAGCATTCGGTCTTAATGGGTGGTATTGGTAGCATTCAGTTTTAGTGAGTGGTCTTGGTAGCGTTCGGTCTTAGTGGGTGGTATTGGTAACGTTCGGTTTTAGTGAGTGGTCTTGATAGCGTTCGGTCTCTCTTAGTGGTCGATCCTAAATAGTGCTCAGCCACTTCTTCAGTCTTTCCTTTATGGACCGTTCGGTCATGTCCTTTGGGAAGTGAAATAAGTGCTCAGTCAAAGTCTAAGCGTTCGGCCAAGGCCCTAAACGTTCGGCCAAGGTTTTTAGTGTTCGGCCAAGGCTCTAGGTGTTCGTCCAAGACTCTAAGTGTTCGGCCAAGGTTCTAAGCGTTCGGCCAAGGTTCTAAGTGTTCGGCCAAGGCTCTAGGTGTTCGACAAAGGCTCTAGGTGTTCGGCCAAGGCTCTAGGTGTTCGGCCAAGGCTCCTAGTGTTCAGCCAAAGGTCTAGGTGTTCGGCCAAAGCTCATAGCGTTCGGCCAAAGCTCTCAGTGCTCGGCCAAAGCTTCCAGCGTTCTGTTCAAGCTCATTTGCTCTTGTTTTGGTTTGAATTAAGTGTGCGGAATGATTGAAATGCATAGTATGATCGTGGTAATGTTATTATACTGAAAGTATGTGAATGTATGAGACATGTTTGGTGGTTGAATGTAACAAGTATGTGTAATGAACGTAATTCCATGGCCTCAAGGTGAGGATTCATGGTGATGCCCTCAGTGTTTGTAATGATTGCATGGTAGCTCAGTTTTGGGGGTTTTCCTGACGCTCCAATGGTCTTTCATTCTCAAGTACAGAGGATTGATCCATGTGGTGAGGAGTAGCAGGAGGTCCTAGTTTGGGAGGCTTCCAGTATGCTCCAGGGTGCGGAACGGACTAACCTCGTGAGTGTGGTAGGGTGGAACCCATTGACAACGACTTTGGAAAGCAGTAGAGGCCACCATGAGTGCATAACCCGCCATAGCTCGGCAATCATTATAGTCCGGACGAGTCGGTTTATAAAGCAACAAGTCTTTTGATGTCATGTTACCATGTTTGAGTGAATTTTGCATGTCGATAAGTGTGATTGAATAACATGCTTTTTATATCTAGCTCACCCTTGCTTGTTTGTGCTTATTTGTGTATGTTTCCTTTGCGATGATCATCCACTTGGATGGGAGCAGACGACGAGGAGGTTCTTTTGGAGACAGCTTTGGAAGATGATGACAATGCTGTTGCCTAGTCTCCTAGGATGTTATTAGTTATTTCCTGCATTTTGAAATACTCATACTTTTAAGTTTTCAGTTTAGATTCTATTGTGTTTAAGCTCAAAAATTCTGGAGCTATTTCGAGGATGACTGCTTTCCTATATTATGCATGATGACGTCTTTATTATATATGCTTTTCTATATAATTGGGATGTCACATTTATGGTATCAGAGCAGTTTCTGTTCTAAGAGAATCCTGTAGGGTATGTGTATGCCTTGTTTGTGCAGGTGTGCTCTTATTCATGTCCAGGATTTGTTGTTCCTATTTTCCTTGCTCGAACTGATGGTATTTTCCTTTTTGTGTAAGCAAAAAAATGGCACCTAAGCCTCCTCTACCTCCTCCTCAGCCTGAGCCTTCTAAGAACAACAGAGGACTAGAGGATGTACTTGAGACTATGCAGCTTCAGAATGCTATCCTGGTGCAACAAAACACCATCGCTTTAAACTCTAAACATACTAACAAAATCATAACCACAAACCAATTGAATGAGTTAGTATGAATCTAATTCTTCCAAAATCTTCACTTTAAATGTTGTGATGAAAAAGAATTTAATAAATTTAATTAATTCGCTAGATTTATTGATGAAAATTAATGAACAATATTTAACATTGGTGAATACTACACATTATTATCATAATGATCCAAAGAAAATATATAGGGCAAGGGTTTGAAAACGCTTTAACTTTCATTGATAAAGTTATTAAAGAGTATAAAAGGTGAAATATTTGTTAATATGATGTCTTTTTTATAGTTGGTAGATATTCTCCATTGTGATTATAATGTGAATTATAATGTTGAATNCCTCTTCACCCTCTTCCTATTCCGTTGAATTTGAAGTCAGGCTTAAGAATATGTTGAGTTCTCATCCCACTAACCCTAACCTTACCCCTGAGGAGGTCGTGGAGGCTTCGAAGGCTGAAGCAATGGCTGCGGTGAAAGCTGCAAAGGCTGCTAGAGCTGCAGTTGAGGTAAAGGCCGAGATTGCCGCAAAAGCAGTTGCACCTGCCAAGAGAGCTTTGGATTTGATTGCCTCTTCCTCCGAAGAGGCAATGGGTAGCAAGGAAAGAAATCCGAAGAAGAACAAGCTCAAGAAGCATCTCCCAGTTCATTTCTTGTACAAAAAGTACCAACAAATTGAAAATTGTGGGACGGATGAAGAATTGGCCCGGAAGTTGCATCGGGCTATGAACAATTCTCCAAGAATCTCAAAGAATTCTCCAAATTCAGACTCAAGTGGCAGGAAATACAAAAAACCCAAGAACTTTTCGAGCTTTGAAAATCCAGAACCTGAGCTAGCAAAAATAAAACCAAAGATTTTTATTTTTATTTCCTAGTATACCCTTACCCAAAACTGATTATACTTCTGTACCTTCTTCTTTATTTAATACAAAAATTCTTTTTAGTAACTGCACTGACCAATACTGTTACGGCCGTTTGTCCAATTTAACGGCAGACCTCTAATTGATTAAATTTTACAAAAACAAGGACTCAATTGATACGTCAAAAAGAAAGAGGACCTATTTGAAATTCATGACCAAAATAAGGACCTACGGTGACATTAAACCAAAGAAAGGGAAGGCTATGTAAAAGTGAAAGAAATAAAGTTGGAATTTAAGAATTCGGTGGACTCGCGTGGGCCCACCTTGGTGAGAGAAAATGGGTTTTTATTTTTAAAATAATAAGGACCAGTGGATCCCACTGAAAAAGTTGATGGAAAAGGGAGCGTGGTTAGAGAAAAAAAGGGTACATAGAAAAAAAGGTGTTTTTCTTTTATTGTGTGAACTTAGTAATTTTAGGAGAATGCGTAAGAAATTTTGTTTTAGTGGATAGGATTGTGAACTTAGTAATTACAAGGGGTGCCCTAGAAATTTTGTTTTAGTGGACAAGAGTGTGAACTTAGTAATTTCATGGGATGCTTAAGTAAAAAGAACTATTTTAAATATTTATTGAAATTTTTGGTTTTTTGTTTAGCCTACGCTTTTAGTTGATTTTATACACTTAGTCGCATGGGGCAAGACAAAATTGGGTTTTGGGAGCCAGACAAAATTGGGTTTTGGGGGGTCAGATGAAACTAGGTTTAGGGGGCAGGCGAGCTGGGCTTTGTGGGTCACATGAAGCCGAGTCTTGGAGGCTTTTGAAATTTTGAAATTTGTAGTTTTCTGAAATGTTTTTCTTTTGTAATTTTGACAAAGATTTGATTTTTGAAAAGACCATTCCCAAAAAGAGGGTCCTGATATGAAGATTGGAGAAACAAGATGTAAAGAACATGGTAGAGTGTTGAAACCCTAACTCAAAAGCGGTAAGTTACCTCTTTTGTTTGCTGAGGTTGTAGGTTTTCAACTTTTACATTCTCCTTGCTCTTCCCCCCATAGGACACTGTAGAGTCTAACAACTAGTAAAATAGTGCCACCAACACTACCATAATTAATGTAAAGAACAAACACCATCCTAGTTATTTTCTGAATAATATGAAAATTAAAAAGAGATAAATGTGTTTGATTTCTAAAATTTAGGTTAAAGTATCTGAAATTTTTAAAATTTGTTTTAATATCTTTAATCTTAAACTCTTGTTATGCAAATATTAGCAAAATGTTTTAAAAAACTAAACATATAAGCTGTTTGATGAAAAAAAATTAAAATAGAAAAGTCTACAAGAAAGTTTGGGTAATCAAACAATATAATTACAGATCAGGGATTAAGCTGGAAATTCTTTCATGTCATAAATAAAAATAGAAAAAAAGTTGTGATAAAATTAAAGTTATTTATATAAAATTAAATAGTTATTTATGTTTTACAATTGTTTTGAGATTGATAGAGTAGCATATGTACCTTCCCAAGTAAAGTGTTTCTTTCCACAATAATTCTGAGAATATTGCTGTGATTATAAGAGCAAGAGGAGTGAACATTGCTGTGAAAACTGGGCCTTTTGTTTCTATTGTGCAGACTTGCAGCCAATTACAAATGCCTGTTAGAACTACACCCTGCAAACAAAACACTCTTAGTGATGATTACAAAATCGAATGCAAATTGTAAAGTATAAGAAAAAATAATTATGCAGTTTGAAAACAAAACAAATACTATATAATATTAATTATTTACTTACCTTTTGTAATTGGGTAAATTTTCTTGTAGAATCTTCTAAGTGATTTAGACTATTTGTTTTAGGCTTAATACCCTATTTTATCCCCAGTTTTGCTCGACAATGTCAAATTAGTCCATCCTTTAAAACGTGCGTCAATTACGTCCTTACTTAATAAAATTTATATCAATGAAATCCCTTCCGTTAAATCCGTACAAACGGCGTTAATAGAAGAGAGAGAAAAATAATTAACGTTGTTTGTACGGATTTAACGGAAGGGATTTCATTGATATAAATTTTATTAAGTAAGGACATAATTGACGCATTTTTTAAAGGATGGACTAATTTGACATTGTCGAGTGAAACTGGGGACAAAATAGGGTATTAAACCTTTGTTTTATCATAAAAGATCTATAAAAACACTGTTTACTTAATTATACAATTAACCGTCTAATCATTAGATAATATATATAGGTTTAATAACACAGTTGGTCTTTATTTATGGTGACTTTTTTAACAGATTATTTAGTTATTATTTGTTTCAATTTGATTTTTAATTATGAAAAATTAATGTAATTGGACCTTACCATGAAATAGACTAAATGACGTTAAATGTCAACTGACATGGTAGGGTGTTGTGGTGTAACTGAAAGAATTGACAAAGTGAGATTGTTAGTCAGGTAGTTTTTTTTTTATTTTTAAAATAAAAAGTTCAAAAGTTTTTTCTTCCATCCAAAAATGTTTCTTCTTCCATTAACAGTGGCAATCACCTAAACAGAACTACCACCTCACATCCTGGCATCACTATTAGCCACTAGATTTGTGAAAACACTGTGAATGGCGAAGGCAACCTTGTTTCTCCATAACATCCAAATTGTTGTGTTAAACAAAAAAACAAGTTAGGTTTTTCAGTTACAGTTTTGTGATCTTGCATAAATTGTTGTAAATCATTCAGTTCATTTTTTTAATAAAATTTTTGAGAGTATTATACAGTACCTGAATGTCTTCTGAGAATGTGCCTATTTGATCCTTGTGTGTGTGTGTGTTGTTCTTCGGTGAGCAGTGAGTGCGGTGGCCCGAGGTTGTGTCTGGAGGAACCCTAGTAGAGCTCCAGAAGCTCTGACCTCTCTCTAGAAACATCACATTTTGTTTTTCTCCCTATCACATGCATTTTTCTTTTCTTTAATACCAGAAGATATTATTTGGCGTGTGGTTACATTTCCGCCCCTAGTTTTTCTAATATGGTATCAAGAGCTTAGGCTGTTGTCCTGGTAGGTGTGTGTATCCAGAAGTGTAGAAAGAAGGGTTCTTTGACTTTGTGTAGATCAAAGATTGAGAAAGATTGTTGCAAGAAAGGATGGCTGGAGTTGGAGGAATTCAGGGATCACTACCCATGTTTGATGGTAAGCAATTTTCTGATTAGCGGATCAAGATGTGGGCTGTGTTTGGTTTTCAAGATGTGTTGGAAGTCATTGAAGATGGAGTGCCTGTGTTGAGTGAAAAGGCAACCCAAGAACAAAAGAAAGAACACAAGATATTGGAGAAACTGGATAGCAAGGCCAGATTCTTAATGTATCAATGTGTAAGTCAAAAGATTTTCAACAAAATCTCTAATGCAGCCACTACAAAGGAGATTTGGGGCAGGTTGGTGAAACCCTACGGTGATGGAGACAGAATTGCAAAGGTGAAACTGCCAGCTCTAAGGAGGCAGTTTGAAACTCTGATCGTGGAGAAGAGTGAGATCGTGGCTGAGTATTTTGATAAGGTGCAGGAGTTAGTGAACAAAATGAGGGCTTGTGGTGACAAGGTGACAGATAAGTATATTGTAGATAAAATTCTGAGGACCCTAACCCCCAGATTTGACTATGTGGTGATTGCCATTGAAGAAACTCGAAGAAAGGAGGATATTGATAGTGAGGAGCTGCTGCATTCATTAGAGGCCCATGAGTTACGCCTCAACGAACGCAGACAATGTCAGGAATAGGCCCTACAGGTCAGATTTTAGTGGAAAGGGAAAAAGAGCTTCAAGAAAGGAGGTAAAGGAGGCAAGAAAGGGAAAGACTCTCAAGACCAGCAAGGAGAAGAGTCTAGTGAGTCTGCAAAAGAAAAAAAATCAAAGCAGACTTATGGAGAGTGGAAATTTGACAAGAAAAAGGTCAAGTGTTTTAACTGCCAGAAATATGGTCATTATGCTAAGGAGTGCTGGGATGGAGAAGGGGCTAAGAATAAGCTCAAGAAGAGGGCTAACCTTGCCCAAGAAGAAGAATCAGATTCAGAGGCAGTGATCTTAATGGCACATGTTGATCAAAAACAACCAGAAACCACTGTTTGGTACCTTGATTCTGGGTGCTCCACTCACATGACTAGGAGAAAAGATTGGTTTGTGAGAATACAGGGAGTAGAGCATGGGAAGATCAGATTTGCTGATAATAGTAGCTTGGAGGCAGAGGGTTCTGGCAGAGTGGTTTTGAGAGGTGTAGATGGCAAAGAAGTCATCATAGAAGAGGTACTGTATGTACCTGGGTTGAAGACTAATTTACTTAGTCTTGGGCAACTGTTACAAAGAAATACATGATGAAGATGGAGGACAACTGTCTCAGCATCTTCAATCAGAATGGGAAGGTTGTTGTGCAAGCACAATTGTCACAGAACAGAACATTCAAAGTGGTGATGGAGGCAGTAAATCATCATTGTTTTACTGCAACAAAAAGTGAAGAAGAATGGCTGTGGCATCTCAGATTTAGGCATCTGAATTTCCACGATCTGTCAATGTTGAGCCAGAAGAAAATGGTGATTGGCTTACCAAAGGTAGATATTCCAGGGACTGTTTGTAAAGAATGTGTTCAATGCAAACAGACCCGTGGCACTTTTCAGAGGTATTTACCACACAAATCTGCATAGAAGCTTGGAGTGGTATATTCAGATGCATGTGGTCCTATGCGAGTAGAAACACCTGGTGGCAGCAGGTATTTTCTACTATTCATAGATGACTGGACCAAGAAGTGTTGGGTCTATCTATTGAAGAGAAAAGGAGAGGTGCTGCAACATTTTCAAAAGTTTAAGAACATGGTTGAAAGGCAAAGTGAGAAGAAGCTGAAAATCCTAAGAACAGATGGAGGAGGAGAGTATATCTCCATTGATTTTAGAGAATACTGTGAAAAGGAGGGAATTTTTCATGAAATAACACCTCCCTACACGCCTCAACACAATGGGGCACTAGAGAGGAGAAATATGACAGTTCTAAGCATGGTCAGGTGTATGTTGAAGAGCAAGGGACTGCCAAATTTTCTATGGGGGGAGGCTATAATGACAGCTGCTTATGTGTTGAATCTGTCTCCAACAAAGAGACTGAATGGTGTCACACCAGAGGAGGCTTGGACTAGAGTTAAGCCAGATGTTAAACATCTGAAGATTTTTGGGTCCCTATGCTACAAACATGTTCCAGAACAGCTAAGAAAGAAACTTGATGACATGGAAATTCCATTGATTTTGATAGGATACCATGTTACAAGTGGGTACAAGTTGTATGACCCTATAACAGGTGCAGCTTCAGTTAGCAGAGATGTAAAAGTTAATGAAGTTGGAGAGTGACAGTGGGAGTTAAAAAAGAAAGAAGGACCAACCATTGCGTTGGACAGTGAACCTGCAACAGAGTTAGAGGCATGCAGAAGGGAGGAGAGTGTTAGGAGGTCATCTAGAGTCACCCAGATGCCAACACATCTGAGAGACTATGACTTGGCCTATGGTGCAACTATTTCATCAAAGGGAAATTTTGGTCACTTTGCATTGATAGCAGAAGCTGAACCAGTTGAGTTTGAACAGACAGTGAAGGATGAGAGGTGGTACAAGGCTATGGAGGAAGAAATTGGTTCAATTGAGAAGAACCAGACCTGAGAGTTGACAAACTTGCCTCTTAACAAGAGACCAATAGCACTGAAGTGGATTTATAAGTCCAAAATAAATCCACAAGGTGTGGTGGTTAGGTACAAGGCCAGATTGTGGCCAAAGGGTTCTTACAACGAGAAGGAATTGATTATGGAGAGGTGTTTGCTCCAGTGGCCAGAGTGGAAACAGTGAGATTGGTGGTTTCCTTGGCTGTGCAGAACAATTGGACCTTACATCAATTAGATGTAAAGTCTGCTTTTCTGAATGAGAACTTGGAGGAAGAAGTGTATGTTGTCCAGCCTCAAGGTTTTGAAGTCAAGAGGCATCTTAACAAGGTGTACATGTTGAAGAAGGCTTTGTGTGGGCTCAAACAGGCTCCAAGGGCCTGGAATCAAAGGATAGATGGTTTTATGAGGAGCATTGGGTTTGAGAAGTGTATTTATGAGCATGAAGTGTATGTTCAGTGTTATCAGGAGAATGAGAGAGAAGAAAAGTTGATAGTATGCCTATATGTGGATGATCTGTTAGTTACAGGAAGTAGTGTTGGGAGAATTACTGATTTCAAAGTCCAAATGTTACAAGAATTTGAAATGAGTGACCTTGGTCAACTTAGCTATTTTCTTGGGATTGAATTCACCAAGATTGATGAGGGTATGTTGATGCATCAATCCAGATATGCTTTGGACATGTTAACTAAGTTTAACATGCTTCATTGCAACCCTGTAAATACTCCTGCAGAAGTTGGTTTGAAGCTTGAGAAAGATCCTGAGGAAGAGGCAGTTGATCCTACAGAGTACAGAAGAATGGTTGGAAGCCTACGGTATTTGTGTAATACTAGGCCAGATGTTAGTTTCAGTGTGGGCTTGATTAGCAGATTCATGCAGAATCCCAGAGTTTCTCATTTAAGTGCTGTTAAAAGAATTCTGAGGTACCTAAAAGGTACTTACAGATATGGAATTTTGTTACCAAAAGGTGAACCAGGAGGAAAGGTGCGAGTCACTGCCTACTCTGACTCAGATTGGTGTGTAGATAAGGCTGATAGGAAGAGTACTGTAGGATATGTGTTTTTCTTGGAAGGATCACCAATTTCTTGGAGCTCCACTAAGGAACCTGTAGTGGCTCTGTCATCTTGTGAGGCGGAGTACATTTCTGCGTGTGAAGTCACTTGTCAAGCAGCTTGACTATGTTCTTTGATAAGGGAATTGAAGATTGAAGTAGAGGAGAAGGTTAGACTACTTGTAGACAACAAGTCTGCCATAGACCTGACCAAGCATCCTACATCACATGGTAGGAGCAAACACATTGAGACTCGGTTCCATTACATCAGGGAACAAGTCAGCAAAGGGAAGATTGAAGTGGTACACTGCAGATCTGAAGATCAGATTGCGGATATACTCACTAAAGCTCTAAAAGGAGAAAACTTTCTAACTCTTATAAAGCAGATCGAGGTGAGAAATGTTGGGATGATGACAGATCAACAGAAGGAGGTCACAAAAACCTAGGGTTTTTTGGCTCAGAGAAAGGGGTCTTCACGGCTTTTAATCGGTGAAAAACTGTTCATAACAAAAGAAAGGTTTTTTACCGATTATTAATCGGTGGAAGTGGCGGAGGTTCGCCGGTGATGATGTTTTCACCGATCAATCGGTGGGAAAGAGAGTTTTTCATCAAAATTTTGTTCTTTCATCGTTTTTGTTTAGGAGGAGTGTTGTGTTAAACAAGAAAAAAACAAGTTAGGTTTTTCAGTTACAGTTTTGTGATCTTGCATAAATTGTTGTAAATCATTCAGTTCATTTTTTTAATAAAATTTCTGAGAGTATTATACAATACCTGAATGTCTTCTGAGAATGTGCCTATCTGATCTTGGTGTGTGTGTGTGCTGTTCTTCAGTGAGCAGTGAGTGCGGTGGCCTGAGGTTGTGTCTGGAGGAACCCTAGCAGAGCTCTAGAAGCTCTGACCTCTCTCTAGAAACATCACGTTTTGTTTTTCTCCCTATCACGTGCATTTTTCTTTTCTTTAATATCAGAAGATATTATTTGGCGTGTGGTTACATTTCTGCCCCTACTTTTTCTAATACAAACTAGCAACCACAGTGATAACTGCGCCTCCATCGTCTTCCGCACAAAAAACGCGAGTTCCCCAACATCTCACACCTCCACACCTACAAAAACAGACGCAGGTTCGTTTGACCACAAATTAACTAACAGTTCACGAGGATCATCCTCCATCTTCTCTCGCGAAACAGCAACCCCAAAACACGGAAGCCAAATCGTGGAAGCCATCGCGAGTTTCTAATTCGTGCCGCCATGGGAACAACCTGTAGAAAACCAGAAACCAAGATCTCTTCATCCACCATAGGTCTCGCACCAGAAACCATCACAATCCGAAATTTCACTCAATCAATTCCAATTTAGATGATAGAACTTGTGAACACTAATTTCGCGAAATGCAAATTTCCTCAAAAAAATTATATTTTAATGTTTAAAATATCAAAATTCACTTCACTCCTCCAGGTAAAATGCCCTAATAAGTTTATCATGTATTTTAATTACACCTTTTCATTGTGCTATGTCAACAAATATTTAGATAGGATTCTAGTTGCATCAATTTTTCATAACAAATATTTAGCGATAAGATTCCAACATCAATTTTTCATAATTAAGAATCAATTGAGACAAAAAAATAATTGAAAAATCTATTTAAAAAAAATCACAAAAAATAAGAACCGATTTTGTAATTAAATATATATATATATATATATATATATATATATATATATATATATATATATATATATATATATATATATATATTTGTGTATAAAAGAAGTTGGTTTGACATATCTCCAAAGAAAAGAGCAACATATTTATGAATGTTAATTAATAAGCAATAACTACCAAGTGCCACGTGAGGATATAGATAATCCGCACCTGTGAGAAGCATCAAGTTTTAAAATTAAATATGAACAAATGAGAACTGCGCAAAGAAGTAAATTTGGGTTTGGATTTGTTCATACATCACGCGTGGCACACGTTTAAGACTGGACAAGTTGATTTATGATTGCTTTTCATTTTAGCTTTCATGCTACACATAGGTGTGTCGGAACAAGAAGAAATTAGAGGATTTTTTATGATTTCTAAAATTTAAGAAAAATAAACAACTCTTTCAATAAATTAAGATTAGTTATAATGATTTAAAACTTTGAAATTTTAAATTATTATCATTTAATAAATTAAGAAAATGATTAAAAAGAATTTGTTAATCTATTATATTACCTTAACAATATCTCCAATATTAATTGCACACAAAAATTATTTATCTGGCAAACTTGGATTTTTATGGCATGTAGCTTCTACCAACAGCATGCTAAATGTTTTGACAAAAAAATATTAAACACTAAAAACAATCATTTCAGAATTCATTTGAGAGATAAAATAATCATAAAAAGATGAATTTTTGTATTTATAAAGGAAAAGAGGAATAAAAAGTAATTTTAAATGAAATAAAAAACTTTTGAAGTGTTAAAGTATCATTTTTCATTGATAAAAGAACAACCAAACTCAACAAATGAAAAAAAAATTGAAAAAAAGGTTTATTTTAGGTTTAATTGCTTCCTTTGTCCCCAGTTTGGTTGAATTGTGTCAAATTCATCCTCATTTTTTAAAAAGTTTCATTGTCGTCCTCACGTGGTATAAAAGTGTCAATTGAATCCAAACATAGAAAAAATTTGTGTCAAAGTAGTCATTTTTCCTATATTTCTGTGTCTTCCTTTCATATGTCACTTCTCTGGAGTTATGAAAAGCCTTAAATTGGATAAGGTAAAATGAATATGTGTACTTGATTGTATGAAAGGAAGACACAGATATATAGGAAAAATGACTACTTTGACACAAATTTTTTCTATCTTTGGATTCAATTGACACTTTTACACCACTTGAGGACGACAATGAAACTTTTACACCACGTGAGGATGACAATGAAACTTTTTTAAAAATGAGGATGAATTTGACACAATTCAACCAAACTGGGGACAAAGGAAGCAATTAAACCTTTATTTTAAGTTTAATCAAATTTATTATTTTTATGACTTCCTTGCCCACGTGTGGATCCCACTACAACTATCTTCGACCCAAAATGTGGCTATAAAATGGCTTCATCATCGACTTTTCTCCTTCAATAGGTCAAAGAAACAAACCATAACACTGCTCAGCATCATCACATCTACACGATGGTGATGTCTACCTTTCTGAGCTTCATCTTCCCGCCGCCTCCTTCTCTGGTGGTTTCTACCATGTCAGTGATAAGCCTCGTCTCACTGGCAAATGCTGGTTTGTCAGAAATTAGAGGGAAGCATTTGAACTATTCCAAGTTTTGGAATGTTAACCCTTCTTCGGAAAAGCAGACAAAGTTGTCAAGTAAAGCTGGCATGCTTCTGTTATACACTCCTGCTTTTCTTGCTGGCCTTGCTTCCTTCTGGATCTTTCCTAATGAAGGTCTCAGATCCACCCTCCTTCAATTTGCGGTTACCCTGCATTTCTTCAAGAGGGACTTTGAGGTGAGTTACACTAAGTTTATGCTTGTGTAGTTACGTTTTCACACTGCTACTTACCAATTACCATGCGCAACAAAAAATAAAAATACCTAATTGGTTTGGAATTTGGAATTAATATTGTATTATATGTATGGACGAAAAAAATAGTTACTTGGGTTTTAAATATCATGGCTTTAGGTTTTGTGAGAATGTTTTACTTTCGTTATGTGAAATTGTTACTGATGCAGTCACAATTGTGGTTGTGAGTAAGAAAAACCTTTATGTTGCGGTTGCAATTAACTTTAGAGTGCTATTTAAAACCATGCTTTAATGGTTTGTGATGAAATGTACAGAGTTGTTTTTTTTTTCTTTCTTTCTTTTTATAATGATTTTTCAGTTTAGGTTACCATTGAATTTTGGAAAACCGTCTTGGTAGTTTGTTAGGATGATGGAGTATATATAGAATTTAGCAGGGTTGGTTTGGGGTCTATTATATTTGTCAGTAGTTTTCTGAAATATTAAAGATCGTATTAAAAACTTGTAAAACCTTGGAACTTAGGAACTTTTAAAAGGGTTCTCTCATATACTTGATAATAAAGAACAAGGTTTTATGCTGGGGCTAGGGTTTCCTTGCGATCTTTCTCATTGCAAGAAATTGAAGTTGCAAGAAATATGGTTAATGGAGTTGCAACAATAGTGATTGCGATGAATCGAAAAACTTGAGGCGGCAGCTAAAATCATGGTTCACAAACCCTTTTTAGAAACCCGGGCAAAGAATATTGGTTCAATGTTTGACTGGCAATGACTGGGGGATTTTGTTTTGAGTGCTGAAATAGTTTTTCTTTTTTCAGTTTTGGTTTCTGGTACTTGTGCTTATGGTTTTGTTGCTCCTCTATGATTGCTTTTGGGAGTTGTAGAGTACACAAAAGTGAATGCAATTTTTACTCAACTGTGTAGATTTTGTTTGTTCACAGGATTTGGAATAAAAGGAATTGTGTGAAAGAAATTAAATGCCTTGCTTATGATGCAAATGAGTTTTAAATCATGGTTTATGCTCATAACTGTGTTGAAGCTATTCTTGTTTGATGCTATCCACAATCATGGCTTGATAGTAACGTGGAGGCTGCAAGATCACCATGACGCAATCTGCAATTTGAATCTAAATGACACCAATTTCAGCAGAATTTTTCAATTTGAATTTAAGCCATTCATTTTTTCTACTTTTCAAATTTAATTTATCATTTGTTTTATATCAGTCGTATGGAACTTCTAGAAATGAGCACTCTTGTACAAGGCTTTCATCAAATACTTGATAAGATAGAATCTAAGCTCTGTTTCGATAACACTAAACAACCTAAGGTGCCTGATTTGCTTGTTCTTTTATTAGATTTCAGCTCAATTAAGAATGCTATTAATGTGTAGGTTCTGTTTATTCACAAATATAGTGGCGGCATGCTTCTTGATTCTGCAATCCCCATCACTCTGAGTTATTTCCTATCAGCTGCGACAATGGTCTATGCTCAACACTTAACACAAGGGCTTCCAGAACCACCAATCAATCTGTTGTATCCTGGCATTGTGATGTTTGTGATTGGCATCATTGGCAACTTCTACCACCACTACCTTCTGTCCAATTTGAGGGCAAAGGGTGAAAAGGAGTACAAGATTCCAAAGGGTGGCTTGTTTGGGATTGTGATATGCCCCCACTACCTTTTCGAGATCATTCAGTTTTATGGGATCACCTTCATTTCTCAGACACTATATGGATTATGTTTCTCTTTAGGCACTACATTCTACTTGCTAGGTAGGAGTTATTCAACTAGGAAATGGTATCTTTCTAAGTTTGAGGATTTCCCTAAGAATGTTAAGGCTATCATCCCATTTGTCTTCTAAACTGGCATATGAACAACCAGTTTGACTTGAGTTATATGTGTGGTAGGTTGTGTTTTTTGGAACTGTAACTCACCAATATCAGAATTTTGGTGATTCAATCGGTTATTGTAACTTACGGTGATTATTTGTAGTGAATATATTGAAAGAGGAAAAAAAGTACCTAACTTTATCTAATGTCATTTGGTAACTTTAGAAAATGCCTCAACTTTTCTAATATTCATGTTGAAACAAAGAAACGTATTCTGCACTGTCAACCATTTAAAAATGCATAAGATATGGAAATTTTATCAATTTCAAAAGTTGTTTTGGCGAAGAGAACGATGCAACAGAAACTCCTAAATTGAGGGTGGAGAGGATAATTTTAAATTGGACGATAGCAACAAGCTTCAATCAGAGAACTTACACATTCTGGAGATGTGATTGTTTACTGAATAATAATTGCTAATTGATAATTTTAGTGTTTGAAGCGCATTGAACACAATCCAAAATATAGGAAACAAAAGTTGTCGAGAAAAATCCTTAAACTTATCAATGTCCAATATCAACTATGAAGATTATTAATTAAATTATGAAATAGATAATGATTTATAATTTATTCTAATGAAGAATTTTCCACGCACAAAATGCTTTTGAAAGCAAGTTACTAAACTGTTTTTCTTTTTCTTTTTTAAATTTATTTTTATCAAATAATAACTATAAAAGTCTAGAGTAATTAATATAAGGCTTAAATGCTTTTTTCGTCTCCATGTTAAGAGATGAATTTCTGTTTAGTACCCGGTTTTAAAAATGAAGATAATGGGTCCCTATGTTATCAAAAGATTATGAATAAGCTCTTGTTCGTTAAGTTGACAGCAACTACATTAAACAAAAAAGTATATGAATAAGGACCAATGTCTTCTTTTTAAAACCGAATATTAAACAAAAATTCACCTCGAAGACGAAGCAAGCATTTAAGTCTTAATATAAATAAAAGTGTTATTTTAGTGGACTCCATGACAAAATTAAGTTACACTAGCTAGAAGATGTTCATTGCTTCGTGCACCAATGTTTTCTTGAGGCACCCCATAGTTTCTCCATCCTTTCGAAGAGTTTTGGTTCTACACAAATACTTGTAACCTTTTGATTCATTAATGAAAAATTCTACGTTTCTCTCACTCCGCTACAAGCATTGTTTCTTACCTATAGAAGTGTGAGTTCTATCTCAATCAATCACCTATTTTGGTCCAACAAAATATAAAGAAATGTAAATAAATAAAGTAATATGTTACATAACATCATATTGTTTGTTCGGTTGAGAGAATTAATTTTAAACATTTGAAATACTCCTTTAATTTCATCCATTAATTTGTAATTTATAATAACTACTTTATAGCAAATGAAACATATTACATAACAAAAAAAATTATTTCATGTAAGTTTCTCATTTGAGATATCTACGTTAAAAATATTCTTTATTTTTATTTTTTGTCAACTTCCTGAAAGGAGTAGTCATTTGAGTAAGATAGTGTAAGAGATTCGATTGTTTCAATGAAGATTTCTAAGTTGAAAATCCTATTATAGTCATCATATTATTTAAGCAAAAAACATATCATTAAATAAATTAAAATTAAGCATATTTAGTTATAAATTGTAAATTATTTCGGATAAATTTATTAATACAAAAGCACAAGTCTTTATACCTAAAATATGAAAACGTTAACAAACTTAGTAATAAAATATGTAGAAAATAAAATTAAGTAATGGAATTTATGAAACTATGATGGTTGGATAATAAAATATACAATTAATTCTAAATTTACTAATATTTTTTTGTGTTTTTCTTAACTTTAAAAATGTTATCCTTTAAATAAAATAAGTCTTTATTACTAATAATAAAGCATTTTTCTATTACTGTAATTAACTTTTATTATTATAAATTATTTAAATTTGAAAAATGCGTTACAATTATATGTTTTTTAGTTTCAATTGAGAAGTTAAAGAGTAAGAAACTGCACAGTGAACCAACCACCTTTAAATCTTCCAAAATTTAGAATTAATTCATTTTTAAAATTTTGGTCTAATTTAGACCTCTAAATTTATAAATATATTGATTTAGTTCATTTAATCAAATTTTATTAAATTTATTTAATATTTTAAATAACACTTTTTCAGATAACTGAATTATATCAAACAATATAAATAACTTAAATATTGTTATGAAAACATTTTTAAAATATTGAAAAATTTTCACAAAATTTAGTTAAAATATTAAATCTATATATTTCTAAAATTGGAAATCAAATTTTGTTAAAGTTTTGAAGATTAACTAATTTTAAATTTTACAAAAAAAAACTAAAAAATTAAAAATATGTTTAACTTGTTTGTCTCAAATTTTAATATATTTTAGTCTCAAACTTTAAAAATGAATTAATATAAATTTTTTAATCAATTACATTGATTTTTTACTCATTAAATATATTCAAAACTTACATATAATATAAAATGTGTAATACGATGTTTAATAATTCAAACTTTAATATATAACGCATGTAACATGTAAAAAAAATTAATATAATTATATTAAGAAGATTATATTTATACATTTTTTAAATTTGGAAATCAAATTGCAAATTGAGATAGATTAATTATTTATTTATTAAAAAGTTAAACAAATTGAATTATAAAAAGCCATTAAGTCAACACACATTTTAAAATTCAAAAAACACGTAGAAATTATTTACTAATATAATTTTCACGTGTTTGGCAAGTTGGGTAAGATATGATACCCTTCTTAGCATACCAATCTTTATTCCATTCATGATTATGTTTTGCTTTAATCACAAATACAATAGATGTGGATGTCACTGTAATTATTGCAACACAACATGTAACTATATAAGTGAACCATCATGAAACATATTTTCTTTAGCTGAGTCCGAGAAACAAAAAGAAGGTCTGAAGAGAGGGTATAGAATTAGCATACGCCACCATGGTGATGTCTGTTTTGTCGAGCTTCATGTTCCCACCGCCATCTTCTCTGGTGGTTTCAGGGTTGACAGTGATAAGCTTCCTGATACTTGTGACTTCTTTCCTGTCAGAAATTAGAGGGAAGCATTTGAACTATTCTAAGTTTTGGAATGCTAATCCCTCTGCACAAAAGCAGATCAAGTTGCCAAGTAAAGCTGGCATGCTTCTCTTGTACGCTCCTGCTTTCCTTGCTGGCCTTGCATCCTTCTGGATCTTTCCTCCTCAAAGTTTGAGGTCCATCATCCTTCAATCTGCTGTTACTTTCCATTTCTTCAAGAGGGTCTTTGAGGTAACACTTTCTTTCTTCTACCAAGAACAAGAACAAGTTTAGAATGATCTTAGAAATTCAACAACAAGTTTAAATCTCATATCGAGTAAAGATCAAAAAGTTAAATTCTTTAGATTCAAAACATCTCAATCTATTATTTTAACATTTTCTGTCAATTTTTTACGTTGATTGGATTCAAATTTTATCGATATTATATCTTTCTAACGAGTTATCTGAAAAGATTTATCTAAGTACCCCAGCTGGTAGTTCGTCTTGGTGCTTAGTAATAATCAAGATCTATAAATTATTGTTTTAAGATTTTGAATTAAAGACTAAAATTAGCTTAACAAACAACTGTCAAGATAAACTATAGATTCTATCACCATATTAGATTCCAATTCAAAACCAATAGAAATCAATAAACAGATGTTTATTCCCTTTCTCTTTTATTTCATTTTCATTGTGATTTGCTTGTTCTTTTATTAGATTTCAGCTCAATTAAGAATGCTATTAATGTGTAGGTTCTGTTTATTCACAAATATAGTGGAGGCATGACTCTTGAATCTGCAATCCCCATCACTCTGAGTTATTTCCTATCAGCAGCAACCATGACCTATGCTCAACACCTTACAAATGGCCTTCCAGAGCCACCAATGAATCTATTGTATCCTGGCATTGTGGTTTTTGTGATAGCCATCATTGGCAACTTCTACCACCACTACCTTCTATCCAACTTGAGGGGAGAGGGTGAAAAGGAGTACAAGATTCCAAAGGGTGGCCTTTTTGGGCTTGTGATCTGCCCCCATTACCTCTTTGAGATCACTGTGTTTTATGGAATCTTCTTCATTTCTCAGACACTATATGCATTCTCTTTCGCTATAGGCACTAATTTGTACTTGCTGGGTAGGAGTTACTCCACTAGGAAATGGTATGTTTCCAAGTTTGAAGATTTTCCTAAGAGTGTTAAGGCTGTCATACCCTTTGTCTTCTAAATGTTGCAATCAACATGTAATTTTACCTATGTGTGTTTTGATGAAGATTGGATAAAGCAGATTATTAATAAAACTGGTTTTGATGTTGTAGTTTATGTGTACCTGTTCTTACTGTGAAAGTAAATTATCAGTAAAATTTAGAACAGCATTTTTTATCTAATACAGAAACTGTTTTAAGCTGAAATTACTCTTAATAGTTTTCATTTTTAATATCATAAACATGGATCTGAGACTTCACACACCCGATCAAACAAGCACTTATATTCAAAATAAAAACTGAACACAGAAGGCCAATTGGTATCCTAATCTGCACTTATATTGATGGTGCAGCTACTGAAGTAAAAGAAGAAGTAGAAAAACGGCTAACTTTAAGACTTCAATTCCTAAAAAATTTCATTAAAAGCTTTAAGTGTGTTAAAGAATATTTTTTTAAATTTCTATTCAGATTCTAATAGTTTATACAAAGTAAAGAAACTATAGACTCCAAAAAGCCATTACTCAGACACAGTAGTCTATTAGTCTGGTGTAGTTTTAATGCAAGGTCTCAAATGATTAGAGAGTTAGATCAATAGAGTAAGAGGACGCACCTTGTGCTCCAACTTTGCCAATTATATTTTTTTCTTCAAGGAGTAAGTATTGGGCATTTAGCCATATATGGTGAAGAATGTAAGAAATTTTCTTCATTTAAAAGTTGTATTATTTGGCTGAAAGTGATGCATCAAAAGCTTTGTGTATTATATATTATCTTTTTCAAATAACACTTTTAGGTAGACCCACTTATTTCTTTGCAAGTATCCACTCATAATCTCTTAGAGCCATAACTGCATTCTAATTACAATATTATACAGCAAGACCAATATGAAATTTTTTATGGTTCATCTTGTTTTTATTGCTTTGCTTCCAATGATGAGATCAAGTTGTTGTATCTTGAATTTTCAGTCCTTGTAAAAGATACACAAGGTAACTTCAGATTTTCTTCAACAATATCTTTCTAATTAAGCCATTCTTTATTAATTAATTTCTTTAAGTAATGTTCACGTTCACTTGATGCCATGCCTTGCGACACTTTTATCATTATTATATTGGCTTAATTATAAGTTTGGACATCGTATTTCTTTGCTCCATTCAATTTCGTTACTTTAGTTTTTCTTATTTAATTTAGTCATTGTATTTTTTTAAATATTCAATTTTATATTTTCTGATATATTAATGTTAACGTTGTATTTGTACATACCACGTATCAATGGATGAAATTTTCAACTTTTTAAAATTAAAAAAAATTATCACATGTTAATTGTGTCACATGACCACATGTAATTGTTACTACCACATAACATTGTTTGTTTTTAATTTAGTCTACATATATATAACTTTAATTTAATTTAACTTTTTAAAACAAACTAAAAATTTTCAGTTTCTTTTAAATTTAAAAAAAAAATTATCACATGTACATGTTAAACCATGTCACATTACATTAATAGAATCACATGTGATTTTTACTACCACATGATATTGTTTGTTTTCAATTTAATGCAGATATTTATAATTTTAATTTAATTTAGTTTTTTAAAAACATTGGACCAATTTGATTTTTTTCTTATTTGAAACTAAATTAATAATTAAAATTAATTACAACTTTTATATATATATATATATATATATATATATATATAATATAAAGATATTTTATTTTTACATCAAATCATTTCACATAAATATTTAAATTAATTTATTTTTAACATTTTATATAAAATACTTTTAATGTGACAAGTGTCACTTCTAATTTTTAAATGTTTGATGTAACAGATATTTTTATAATTGGAGAAAGCGACCTTTTCAATAAACAAAGAGTTTGGGAAAGAAAATTGAGAGAGAGAGAGAGTACAGAGATATTGAGTTGTGTACAACTATGAAAGAGATATGGATAATCGTCATTTCCATTAGTAATCTATGTAATATAATGTTGAAGTTTAATATTTATGTATTATTGTATCGGATAGAGTTTATTCAACTGTTATTAATTATTAATCGTTCGGTCAATACCAAATCTAAAATATCTAGTTAAAGATATTGGATATGTTGTTTATGAGAAGCCAATCGGATTTTAAGGTAAGTTTGTTTATATTCTATTGGGTCTGTGTCACTTTAGGGTTCATGAGGTAAATTATAAATATAAGATCAGGGTCAACAGTCAGATACGTTCCATTCATGTTCTACTGAGTTCACAATATTCAATTACAGTAAATACAAAACATTCATTTGTAAGCAAAAGCTCCTTCAACAGACGCCTAACTCGAGCGTAAAGTGCCTTTTCGGGTACCTCCCCCTGGACAATATTGAAGTCCACCGAACGACCAATACTGAAGGCAATCGAGTGGCCCAGATTGGAAGCAGACAAGCGGAGCACACAACTCAAGCGTCAAAGTCACGTTGGAAAGGTTAGTGTCTCGTCCCACAGAATCCCTACCGAAACATTTTGGCGCCCACCATGGGACCGAGCGTCATCTCATTGAAACTGCAAGGAACCAAGACGAACGCTCGCTCTCAACATCACTACGGATCAACACCAGGAACTTTCAACAAAGCTAAAGCTACACCACATGGGTGATCATCTCAACGTGAAATTTCATTAATAAGATAAGTATTCAAATACATGGATCTCTTCTGCTGACTCGCTTCAACCCTTATTTTCATCTGTTTCACAAGATTCAATTTTTTATCAAATCCATTTAATTGGCAGATCTTGTTGCTTTCTTAAAGCAGTAACTTGACAATTTCTATATTACCTTTCTTGTTCAATAATGACATTGCAACTTTTACAGCTGCTTCTACCTACTAATAAATTTTCAAGTGTAGTAATCCATCGTGCAGTCTGGTCCAGCCTCTGCGATATTTATGTCGTTCAGTCCAGCCCCCGTGTCATCCACCACGTCATTCGGTTGGAAGGCGGTGATAGGACCCAACGCACAAGCCACCTGATCAAAAGAGAGCTTATCGCTCGATGACGAACGTTCTCAACCGTTCGGCCTTCCATGGCCTCAGGTGTTCAAGCATTCGGTCATTCGGCCTCACAGGTATTCAGCCATTTGGCCTTACAAGTAGTCATCCATTTGTCCTTACAAGTAGTCAATCATTCGGCCTTATAGGTATTCGACCATTCGGCTTCAGAGGTGCTCGGCTATTTGGCCTCAAGTATTCGGCCATTCGGCTTCACAAGTATTCATCCAATCGGCCTTATAGGGCATATGACAAGATCATGCACACATCGCATTTGTCAATTCGGAGTCAACCGTTCAGGCCATCTACAAAACTCAGGCAACGTTCCAAAACGAATTCCTAGGTTCAAAACCGAGCGGTGAAAGACAGTCACTCATGAACTATTACCCTATTACCCGAGTGGTGAAGACAGTCCCCCATGGACTATTACCCGAGCGGTGAAGACAGTCCCCCATGGACTATCACCCGAGCGGTAAAGACAGTTCCCCATGACTATAAACCGAACGGTGAAAAAAGTCCCCCATGGACTATAAACCGAACGGAAAAGACAGTCCCCCATGGACTATAAACCGAGCGGTGAAGACAGTCTCCCATGGACTATAAACCGAACGGAAAAGATAGTCCCCATGGACTATAAACCGAGCGATAAAGACAGTCCCTCATGGAGTATAAACCGAGCTGTAAAGACAATCCCCCATAGACTATAAACCGAGCAGAAAATACAGTCCCCCATGGACTATAAACCAAGCGGTAAATACAGTCCCCCATGACTATAAACCGAACGGTGAAGACAGTCCTCAGATGAAGGCTCACTCTCAGGTATTCAGCCCTTCGGCTTCTCAAGTATTCGGTCATTCGGCCTCACATGTATTCGGCAATTCGGCCTCAGGTATTTCGCCATTCGGCCTCAACATCTCGGCCTTCCATGGCCTCAAGTGTTCAAACATTTGACCATCCGGCTTCATAACCCAAATTATTTAATGTTAATTGGTTTACTACATTTTTCTAACCACATGCGGATTCGAATTGTTTTTCCTCTTCAATACAGGTGACAACATCCTACGCACTAACCGTCCAACCTCTTTCAAGCTCATAAGTCCTATAGTTAATCATAGTTAAAAGCCGAACGATTAACTCGGACTTGGGGGCATGTATCGGATATAGTGTTTATCGAACGGTTACTAATTATTAATCGTTCGATCAACACCAAATCTAAAATATCTAATTAAAGATATTGGATATGTTGTTTATAAAAAACCGACCGGATTTTAAGGTAAGTTTGTTTATATTTTATTGGACCTGTGTTAGTTTAGGGTCCATGAGGTAAATTATAAATATAAGGTCAGGGTCAACAGTCAGGTACGTCCCATTCACGTTCTACTGAGTTCACAATATTCAATTACAGTAAATACAAAACATTCATTTGTGAGCAAAAAATCCTTCCGCAGACGCTAACTTGAGCGTCGAAGTGCCTTTGTAGGTACCTTCTCCCTAATTAATGTACAGATGGGCCAAACAGGCAACTTTTACCCTTGCACCTCCCAATTTCCCTACATACACCCCTCTTCTCTTAACCAGGCCCAATACTGAGCCAAACAGTAACCCTATTCTAAATACACCTCCTAAATTTCCCTACTCATACCCCTCCTAAGCCAAACTTCACCAGATCATGCCACATGGCAGTCCACCACTAACAGATTGAACCACTCAGATGATGTCACACCATTGATCCTTGCACTCACTAGTGAACCAATCAGAACCCTAATCTGCAAAGTGGCAGCATAGAGAACCCTAATCACACCACTCAGTCCTCTTTTCCTCATGACGACAAAGTGGCGGCACAGAGAAAGCCCTTTCCCCCAATCTACAAAACCCTAATTTTGGGTGGGAAAGGGGCTGACACGTGGCGAGTTCCCATTGGCCACGACCATATGAGTCAAAGCTGGTCAACAAGCCTTCTCTGGTCAAAGTCTGGTCAAACAGGGACTTCTGGTGCAATTTTAGGAAATTCAGAAGGGACTAAAGTGCAGATAGAAGAAATTTTAGGGCATTTGTGCAATTTTGGAAAGTCAGAAAAGCTAAAAGATAAAATTCAGTTGTTGAATTAATTTAATTTGGGAATATCAACAGAAAATATCTTCCAAATAATGTTATAATTACCTAAGTCTTTTAGTTATTTGGAAAATATAAAATAAAAGATTCTGTCAACTGAATATTCAGAGTCCAAGCCCAATCAAGCCCTATATAAAGAGACCCAGGGGGGACTTCAATTCATTCATTCATTCACCACTTCTCTCTCTTATTTCATCTTGTATTCAACTCCATTCATGGAGAGCTAAGCATCTAGGGCTATTCTGCTGTAATTCCATTATGGATTCTGAGGTTAGATTGAGTTAATGCAATTGTTTATTTTGATTATTGCTTTAAGTTGTTCTCTCTCTATGTCTTTCATCTCTCTATCAAATTAAAAGCAAAGATTCTTGCATCATAATGTGTTTGAATCTACATGCATATTGATTATATGAGTTCTAGGGTTTCTATGTTTAATTGAGAATCTACTTTGATTTAATTTAGGAACTTTCGTATGATTAATTGGTTTTTACTATCAATTGAGAATATACTTTGATTGGTGGTAATAATTTCAACTATAATCAATTGAGAATTTACTTTGATTGATTAGTTTTTAATTTGGTTAGGTGATTTAAGAATAGACATGATTAAACATAATAGGATTTGATTGAGAATGTACTTTGGTTGAATTCATTGTGAATAATCTAGAAAGGTTTTGCATTTGATTGAGAACTTACTTTGGTTAAGTGCATGATCGCCCTCAAATTAATTAAGAATGTACTTTAATTAATTTGAAACTTAAATAATAATCAATTGAACAATTATTTGTGAATAACCGATGATGAATCTATCTTCGAAAATCAATGGAATTAGCCTATTTCATTATAATCGTTTTTAAGTTTCTTATTTGTTCTTTAAACTTTCTCCAAACATCATTTTTATTCTTGAACATTGCATTGCGAAATATTAAAAGACAATTCTGTATTCGTTGGGAGATGACTCAGGATTACTTTAACTCTATCTACTTTTTTGAATACTACTTGACAATACTGAAGTTGCCTTGAAAAATAGTATTAATTTATAGCTTCAACGACAGCCTATCACTTTCCAAGTAAATTCTTTCCAACAGGTGTTGATAAGTAATTGACAATTTAATAACCGTTTATAAATAAATAGATAAAAATATTATAATCTTCCGTAATAATAGATATTAATTATTTATAAAAGAACTTGAATTATATTTTGATTTGTATTTCGTTAAGTAAACTTAATTAAAATTAAAATTTAATTTATATAAAATTTATATTATTTTAAATATTTATATAATTTAATTTAATTAGATTTAATTTTATTTACACTATTTTTTATAATGTTTTTATTTTAAAGGTTTATAATTTTTTTAATATATGCAAATATTATAAGTATTCACATTTTTTTAAATGAATATTTTGAAATAGATATCTAACGTGACAAACCAGATAATGACTTAATTTTTTTTCTTTTCTTAGATCAAGTAATGATAATAACTATTTGTGTCGCCGACCTCTTGTTTTCAAAGCATATATGATTTAACTATGTGATAGAATACGATGGAGAGAAGTTTTCTGAATTTCAAAGATTTGCTGATGGAAGACGTATTTATTGTCGGAGACGTTCTTATCATATTAATGATCTTAATTTTTTTAAAATTATTTTATCAGGCTAATCATTAGTTAATATTTACCAAGCTTTATGTTTTTGTCTTTTATGGTTCATTTTACTTCCTTTTTCTTTTCAAGTGTATTGAAAAAAAATACTACTTTATTTTTGAAAATAGTTGTTTAATCATCAAATAATAATATAGTTCCTAAATTTGTTAATTGTGGAAAGTTAATTGATTTCATATTAAAACAACTATAATTTATCATAAATTGAATGCTTTATCAATTACGTATACAAGTGAATTTTTAGGGACCAAATTAAGTCAAAATTAGTTATCATTATTGGAAATGAAACACCATATATTATTCTAAACATTATTAAGTAATATACAATAGCCGACCAAAAACAAGTTATAAACATATTATTTAAAAAAAAACATATATTGATAATTGTGTTTATAGTTTGTACCAAAAATGTATAACATTGTTTATTGTCCTATTGGAAATTGGCAGGATCCCAATATTTTGGGTGACTTTTAGTATTTTTTTTTTATTCAATCTCATATCTTTGGTTTAAATATAAAAGATATTGAAAACAGATAAAGAGATTTGAAAGAGAGGAATAATCGTTAAAGGGAATTCTAGAAGAACTTATCTTGATAAGGAATGAGTTTGGTAGCAAACTTCTATAAGCAGCAATGACTTTTAGATACTTTATTTTTTTTAACATCCTGTTTAAAAATTATTGCTATATATTTTAAATTTAGATGCATTATTTTTCCTTTCTATTATTAAGTATTCATTCCTCTATAAAAAGTAAATACTCCCACACTTTATTCATTTAGTACTAAAGATATTTTTAGAATAAAATTTTATTGTATCTTATTATTAATTAAAAATAACTAAATAGTTTTATGATCTTTATGAATTAGTTGCTTATTTAATTATATTTATATCCCCAATAATACTTGTTAAATTTATTTGTAAAGTAACTTAATTTTCTTTATATAATAATAAGTAATAATAATAAAACATTTTTAACTCTTATAGCGTTGTTAGAAGTAGATATGACAAATTAATATGTTTCTACTTAAGACTATTTGAACCCGTTTTAATTATATAGGTACGAATATAGGTAGTGTGATACTGATTTTTTAAATTCGTATCGTTAGCACTCAGTGAATCACTACATGTATAAACGAATATATTAATTAAAAGTATTTTTTAAAAAAAATTTAATATATTTATAAATTTAATATCCAAAATTTGTGTATTTTATTTTGGTATCTAGAAAATATTTTCTTAAGATTCCTTAAATATAGGAATAAGTATGTACGTATTTTCCCCATACCTTTATCAGTACTACACCTTTATTTTTATTTTTTAACTAATCTAAAAATCTTACTTTTTTTTTCTTGTCATTAGTTTCGTAATTTATTTATTGGGTAATGTTTTCTATATTTAACATTTATCCAACTATTATTTTCTGTTTTTATTTGATTTTATAATTTTTTTTATATTTGATAGTGGAGAAAAAATATATATATAATTTTCACATTAGGTACTTAATAATATTTTATTTGTGATTTTATTTAATATAAAAAAATATTTAACTAATATTTAAAACAGTAAAGATGCATATATAAATACAAGTATATGTATATGGAACAATTGGCTTCGATCTGAGCTAAATGTTAAGTCGAATCGATATGAGTTGAAAGTTAAGTCGAATCGATTAGGGTTGAAGTTCGAGCCGAGTTAGGTCAAGTATCAAGTCGAGTTAGTTCGACCAAAGTTAAGTCGAGTGTATCCGAACTGAAGGTTGAGTTGAATCTACACTGAATCTGTCAAGGTCGAAGGTCGAGCTAAGTCATCTCGAACCAAATATCAAACCAAGTCGATCCAAGTCGAAATCAAGATAACTTGTATTGGATTGAAGGTCGAGTTAACTCAACTCAAGCTCAAAAATAGATTTGAGTTTAACGTTTTATCCAAACATAAAAATTGAAATCTAAAATATTTTAATCACTTCATCCATTTAAACAAATTCAAGTATTATGTATTTTAATTTTTTAGAATTCAAGTATATTTGTTTCTAGTTGAAGCATGTTTATTGGTCCATTTCAATCTTATGAAAAGTAAAATGCTAACTAGAGTCTCTAATATCATCCATCAAGTTAAAATTAAAAGTTATGTCGAGAAAAGCTCTACAATCTTTCAACTTGTTGGATTGTTGACTGAACTTGGTATTTTCAAACTTCCATCATATCCTCTTCACTTTACTCGACTTAACACTGGTGAGTTATATACCGTCGTGATAAAACTAATCAATCAATAACTAAGCATTCAACAATAGATGTTTACCTCACAATTGAGTACCTAAAACGTAAGCAAAAATTACCAATTGCTCTTAGAATGATCTTACTAACAAACTCAATGCTAACAAGAATGACATTTCAATATTCGTTTATGAAATTTGTTTTTGCGTACCTTAAACCTTTCACTTAGAAGATATGCTTTTTCATTAGTCGAAATCACCTTGAGATAATCTAAAGAACTATCAATACAAAGCATTTGTAATTCAAAAGAACACTTCAACTCCTGACTTAAACTCAACTCCAGACTTAAAATCAGCTAAACTTTGAACCACAACATAAACCAATACAAAACTTCTATATTCTCACAGCACCAATATAATTTAACAATTATTTGACTCTATTCATAACACTCCTAACAATTGTTTTTCTTTTTATCTTCTTCATATAACTCGAAGTTTCAACTTAAAATTATCTTTATCAAAATTGTTTTGTTTTCTATTATCAATTTTTATAAATTGATGTTTACTTTTAATTAATCGCACAATTTGATGAAATTGTAGCCAAAGATAAATTATTATTATTATTATTATTATTGACTTAATTACTTCTCATCTTCACTTTTGATAATAGTTTCATAAATTATTTATTATGATCATTAGATTAAACAATACTATGATATATATATATATATATATATATATATATATATATATATATATATATATATATATATATATATATTATTTTAGATTTTGTTTCAGCAGGCGTTATAGCATTCTTTTAGAAACATTATTTCAGGAGACATTATCATTTTTCTTTTATTTATTATTAATATAACCTGGTGTGAAAAAATATTTTTAAGTACCCAAATGTATACTTGAAATAAGTTCTCGGAAAGTTAAGAAAATGAGTTCAAAAACACATTTTTATATAGTTTTTCAATTTAGTTTCTGATTGAAAAATCAAACATAAATAAAAGAAATAAATCGCAAACAGTATCCCTTATTATCAAAACGACAGAAAAGGAAACACTCTATTCATCATAATTCACACGCTCATCTCTTGTCACTGTTCAAACGTGCTCACAGAATTAGGAACTTGTATCTGTACATATATACTGTCACATCACCCCCTAAGCAGTTCATAAAATTAGGAACTTGTATTTGTATCCGTATATATACTGTCACATCAACCCCAAAGCAACTTACAACATCTACCAGTAATCTATAGTATGGATGAACATGTTCCACTAATTCATAGGACTCAATAAATACCCTTTCAAAGACAGTTTTGGCCTGAGAAGTTCTTTTATTATTATTGGGTAATTTTGATTATGATTAGTAGTAATTACTGTAAATAAACAAAAGGACTAAATTTTTATGCAAATGGACTATTCCATGTGCAGATGATTTAAATGGTTAACTTCAAAAATGAGATGCTCAACTTCAAGATTACTACTATTAGTCAAACCTCACAAGAAGAGATTTTGACAGAAATGAATGGAATAATATACTAAGCTAAACACTGCTTCCATTACTAAAAAAAGGGAAAACTCCTATAAAATATAATTATGTAATGAATAGAAGATAAAAAAGAATACTCAAAGTCAAAAAAGCAAAAAAACTATACACTCCCACAAGGTAAAGTGCACAACTTTGCTAGTTGGACAAAAAACCACTGCAATGGATTTGCATGGTCCTCCACCACAGGAGATGGAGATGGTAGTGGTAGCTCTGGTGGTAGATGGCGGTGAAACGCATCAACTGCAGCTGTAACACCGTCTTCATTCTCTATCAACTTTGCGATTGCCATTGCTTGTGCTTTTACCTGAAGATTTTTCATCCATTACTACAAAGACTTTGTAAACCAATAGTATTATTATATCATAATTATAAATATCCGAAGCCATGGGTTAAAAGTGAAAACAACTGTAAATTACATGTCCTTTAATGTTCATGCTTCCCCAACTATGTTTTTCAGGTTTGTTTCAATTCGTTATCAAGTCTTATAAGAATTTTGGTATATGCTATTACTTTCAACAATGTATGAAAACATACACACGCTCATTTCTGCATAAACAAGGTGTAGATAACCATCAATTAACTAGGCCAATCAGATTATCAAGTTCCAAAATTACATCAGACGAAGGACATTGATTGAAAAATCAAATCAAAGGGGGGTAAACGAGATTTTCCATATTTAAATTTAAGGATTATTCACATATTTTGGAATTAGGAGGGATGCACATTGCATAGAATTGGAAGTTACCTCTGGCTGGAGCATGAATTTTATGGCATTTGTTAAATTTTCAAGACTAAGCTGAGATATAGGAATTGGAACAGGTCCCAGCCCTCTCTGATATATTCTGTCTCCCCAAAAGAACTGATCTCCAAAGAATGGAACAATGGTTGTTGGACACTGCAAGTTATGGTATTGACATTAGTAAAAAAGAAGAATGAGAAAAAATAAAGTAAATATTTTTTTTTACAATGACCAGTGAAACAGTTAAAAGAAAATGCTAAGACATCAATACATATCCTTGAATTAATGAAAAACACTTCTTTTATGACACAATTGAACTGAACATTACCCCGGCCTTCAGTCCTGTAGCCGTTGTTCCAGCACCACCATGATGCACCTGAATTTGTGCCAAAAGATCCTCAGTTAACTATTTATTTTGTGATCAGACATGTAAGTGCATATTTCCTACCTAATCTCAATATTAAGAAAGAATCATATCCTAAAGACTGAGCTGTAAATCAAAAGGGAAATTCCCTCCGGGGGGCACTAAAGTATTTATTTTCTTTTTCAAAATCAGCCACAAGAAAATATAAATTGGAACTTACCAAAGCAGAACATTGGGGAAACAACCAGTCATGAGGGCATTCCTCTAGCACGAAAACATTTTCTGGAACTTCTGCCACTGATTAATGGAAAACATAATGCAAGTGAATATTCAATATCTAAAATGAATAACATATATATATATATATATATATATATATATATATATATATATATATACACACACACACACATATATCTTTGTTGTGCTTTGTATCTTGAAACTTTATGTTAGGATGGTTGGAGATCCTATATCGATTAGAGATACAACCAAATTATAATACAGATGTGAATACAAACTTCATGATACTAAAGTAGTTTTGCAGGCTTATATTCCACATTTTTAATATGATATCAAAATTTATCAATGACTTATCCTACCAATATTAGTTGGGCCTATCATTTCACCACCTTGGGTCTCTCCTTTATTCTCACGCCCAATGTCCTTGGCATTCAGGAGTGTGTTAGAGAGAGATCCTGCATTGTTTAGAAATTTGACTAAGTAGGTAAAAACTTTACTTTATGGAACAAGTCAATTTTCTAAGGCTGAGTTAGGATTAAATTTCACTACCTTAATATGTTATCAAAGTGATTTAGTGACTTGTTATGTTCGTAAGTCCACTCAACCACCATTTTTTTTTATTCTTCTTCCTTTGCTTCCTTCTTAACCACAACTCATAGTTTGTCGGAGCCTTCTTCCTACCCAGAGATTGTCCTTGATCCACTTTGGCAACAAACTATGCAAAAGAAATTTTGTACTTTATATAAGATAGCTCTTCCTCTAGGAATATTAGCCATTGGCTCTCGGTGGGTGTACAACATTAAAACAAAGTCAGATAGGTTTTATGAGCATTACAAAACTCATTTAGTCACACTAAAATATTCTCTCAGAAATACGGTCTAGACTATGCAAAACCTTTTCCCCAGTTGCCAATTACTACCATTCTTACTCTTATTTTTGTTGTCTTTGTTACATGATACCTCGTACTGGGGTTGCTCATAATCCAAGGGAGGTGTATAAGTTAAGAAAGACTCTTTATGGTCTCAAACAAGTTCCCCATACTTGGTTTAAGAAGTTCTACATAGTTGTTGGATCTCTTGGATTTTGTTCTAGTGATTGTAACTCTGCTTTGTTTATAAAGACAACTTCTCATAATAGTATTATTCTCTCTTTATATGTTGACGCCATTATAATCACAAGAGGTGATGTATATGAGATTTCAGATTTAAAATTGTTATTGGCAAAACAACTTGAAATGAAAGATTTGGGTCCTCTTTGTTATTTCCCGGTGATTGAAGTTGCATAATCTTCGAAGAAGAAAGTATGATGTCATTATTTTAGCACAAACTCAGTCTTTCTAATAATCGTACCTCTAAGATCCCCCTATGTTGGAAAGTTTGAGCAACTTCAATTAAATTCAATTTGTTTTAAGCTGAAATTTAACATAATATCAAAGCTTCTAAGACTGTAGAAAATTCAAGAATTTTTAACCTGGTAACCAAGTAAGGGAAAGTAAATGGAAAAGAAGAATAACCCTATGATAGTGTAAAACATAATGTATTACAGTCATACAAATAGAGGAAAGGTATTTATATAGCAAATTATTATTTGAGAAAAAGGAAACAAATGGTGATAGAATGAAATTGAAGGAAAATACTTACAATTGCCTAGATTCCCCCAGCCCCGGTCAATAATTCCTCGTTGTCCTGTATCCTTCAGTGCCTCCACTATGACATCAGTAGTTCTTTTAGGATCATCAAGAGGCTAATAAAGTGAAAGAATACTTTCATTAGAGGACTACGGAATTTCATTCTAAAATTTTGATAATGATATACAAAGGTATAAATATGTCTAGTTTCTTGCTTTAGTGTATACCCGAAAGTGTTAATGGTGACAAGATAAATAATTAAACCGATTCTATTGAATAAATGCAAATCAACTCTAATATCAATATTCCAAATCAGCCAATAATTCATATAAAACACTAATTTGACAGGTTGTGAATTGCGAGAAATTTGAATATTTTTACATTAAACGGACAGAAGCACACTTTTTATAAGGCCATGAGGGCAAACATAACCTATAAATTCTTTCATGCAAAATCTCCACCACGCACATGATACGGATGCATGAGGACACATGTGAGATACCTTATCTTGGGTTGGATCTCATGATGAACCAAAGAAACATTTTTTTTTTCAGTAAGTATTAGCAAGTATAATTATTACTTTTTACTAAGCTTACAATGTGTTTGTGTGTGTGTATATATATATATATATATATATATATATACATACATACATATATACATACATACATGTATATATATGTATGTATATATACACGTATCTTATATTTTTAATTTAATTGTAATCGTGCTTCTTAGTCCATTGCTTTATTTTCTTTTGAAGAAAGCTTGGAGCTCACAAGATAGTAGTAGCAAATATTAAAACCCTGAGTGTAGATGTTCTCCAAACACAAAAGGACTAAACTGAAAAAAAAAACACAATTTGTTCATTTAAAGAGAATATCTGCAAGTGAAATTATCATACCATGCTCCCAAACCCAAAATATAAAGGTTTTGGTCCTTTTTGAATCCATCGGACAAAATCTTCTTGTGGTTGATACTTTGAGCCAAGGTTCAAGAAACAATAACCAACGACATCAACTAAGGGGCCCCAGTCTGCAATTTTTCAAAAGACATTAGTGCAGGGAACACACTCAGGACAGAAAGTAAAAGTGTAAAAGCTGTTTGTATAATATACTAAGCATTTCACGACAGGTATGGTTAGGTTTCGGGGAAAAGAAACCACTAAAACACTCTCACAAACACAAACGCAAGAAACAGAACAGAAAGAATCTAGGTCTGTATTAACCAAAGAATCAATGTACTAGTATATCGTCCTACGAGAGCTTAATCTCCCTCCTTCAGGCCAAAGCCTGTCTTTACACAAAAAATTCACTCAATACCCTACACAAAGTTTATGGAGCTCTATTTATAGCGGCTCTGACCCTCTCCCCCTTACAACAGAAACCTTCCCAAACCGAGACACAATATTTCCATTGTTCAACCGGTCGGCTCCTTTCCCCCAAAGCCCTTAACCGTTCGGTCCTGCACCGTTTGGTACCTTCCTTCTCCTCTCGTACACTTTCCAACCCCTATCAGGTATTATGTAAAAACATTATCTAGAAATTATGTACTGGACTCAACATCATAATATGATCTAAACTTTAGTGTCAGATTGTCAGCCCCATTATAAAAATTTATATAGTAATGCGAAAAAAATGAACCAATTATTAATTACAACATAAAACTTAATATATCCACATTCAAACTATCCATCTTTAAGCAACTCCAAGTCAGAATTACTCAAGGACAGAAGCTACCCTTGACTGTAACAACTTATGGTTTATCTCATACTTCAATAACAAAAAGATTATTCACTAAAAAAATACAGAAGGATAAAATCAAAAGACTATGCTACTTTCTTAAGAAAACATTAAGCTACTGTCTAGTACCATTACATACCAGTTGGTTTTGGAACCACATGAGGACTCCACATATAGCCAGTAGGTAAATGATTAATTGATCCATTGTATATACTGAAGTATGCAATAGGAGCAAGCTTCAATTTTCTTTTCCTGAAGTCATTGATGAGTCCTCGTATTCCCCACCATATCAGTACATCCACAATTATATATGACAGCTGGATAAGGCAAGGACATATTGAAAGGGGTTTATAGGTAATAAGTCTAGCAATTTATTCACAAAAATCAATTGAATTCACATAACAGAAACTAATTTCGGCAAAGGAAATACCCAATAACCAGCACTTTGAGGAACACGAGCCAAAGGGTGTGAAAACTCATATGTTGGCCTGCCTATTGAAAAATTTATATGTAAGAAGCTAACTCGGAATTTTGAAATAATTATAAAAAATAGGTTTTAAAAGAAATAGCATCAACTTTTCAAGCCATTTTAAAACTTTGTAATAACAACTTCATGATTAGATGATAGAGTACAATAAATTTACACTAAGATTATATCAAAATTAAACCCTCAACACCCTTCTCTCTTTCAAAATGGCAAGTTCACTTATGAGAAATGTATTTTCATGGACTGGTATGTCAATGATGATCTGGCCTTCAAATATTTGCAATTAAAGATTAAAAGAATTCCCATTTTTATCCACTTCTATATTCTTTGATCTATGTATCAAACCGAAGAACATCTTTCAAGCGGACCCATTTTGTAGTCCTTGAAAGATAATGCACTTTCCTTGACCATTGGATAATAGGCAATTATTTGATAGGAAAATGTTGCATTTACCTGAATATTTGAAACATTATATTCTTGCTCTAATTTCTTAGAAGGTATGTGTGCTTGTTTTGAATTTTAATAATTCAAGTGAAAAATCAGGAAGTACACACTTCTATCTCTTCACCAAACCTTTTATTTTTTTCATATTTAAAGTGCTCTAAGGTAAAGTTTTTACTCAAAGGTTATAAACAATTTAAACTCACGTCCAAGGCATTGTGAAGAAGATGTGAAGGGGCACCCCGAGGGCTTCAGCAAGGTGTGTATGTCCTGCGAGACAAAACATAAGTTAATTCTATCTATTTTATTCAAAAGCCCCTGCACCAGACCCATTTACAAAAAAGAGCTATGAAACAAACAAACAAACAAGCATACTGTTGTAAATGAAAGGAATCTTCGCTAGGGGGAAAATGTAGTGCAATTCAATCACTCTCATGAATTTGAGAAAAACAATAGCATCGTTCTTCACACTTTTAAAATGATCGCCCTTGAATTTCAAAATTTAACTTTAGCATCCTTTTTTCCTTAAGAAGAATAGTAGGGTCCACTAAACAATTAATGCTAATATTAATTGAAGTAATACATAAGTAAGGGAATAAATCGAAAGATAAATCAATAGTAATCAAAGTATGAAACAATGAAAAACACAATGCAATAATCTGCTGGGTTCTAACAACTCACCACATGCTGTAGGATTGGCTATAATAGCCTGAGCTCTAAAAGGAATACCAGTTTCCAAATCAGGTTCTATGCATGCTGGAAGAAGAGAATCAATAATAGCCTTTAGCTGCTTTCTTTGGATAGATATTTCAGTTGGACCAGATGGGATTATACCTTTATTCCTCACCATATCTATTACAGAAATAACTCAATTAGCATACTTCAAAAACACACCCTCCTACAAAATTTAAAATACGTGAAGGCTTATTCTTGATTTGTATCTAAGATGAACCCCCCTAAGAATGCTTAAAGCACGAACAATGTATTGGCCCATCCTATCAAAAGTTCAAAGTCAACTTTTTATCTGAAGAATAAGTGGCAAGGATTGAAACAATGACAAATTAGTCATAAAGGCTCAAATATATCGCAAGGACCATCAATCCCAAAAACTTAAACTCTCAAACCACGGTTCATTACTAGTTTTATATGTAACATTCAGTGAAGATATACAATGAACAGAGAAAACAAATAAGACAGAAAAATGTGGTGCTTAGCAATGGTAAAATTTCTTGAGGAAGCCTTTTCTTAAGAAATAGATTTTAAACCTAACTCAATTCTATAAAACTTATTTGTAAAATAAAATTTGTATCCACCTATATAGTGTAAATTGAACTTATCTTTAGTTGATATGAAATTTTCAATACATCCTTCATTTCGAGATATTTTCACTACACATTTGAGAGTGGTCCAACATCAGTGGATAGTGTTACTAGATGTAATGCTGGTATGTTTTTTTTTTGGTAGATGGTAGATGGCCCTTGGCAATGACATGGATTTTTTAATACAACACTTGAGTATTTAACAAAGAAAACTTTTTCATCAGAGGCAAAAGTTTGAAGCTTAGGATTATAAAAAACGGTCAAATTACTTTCTAGCTAACTTTTTCAATCCCATTTTATTCCCCAATATTGCTTATATAAATACCAACTACTACAGATAACTTAAGAATAATTTCATCACGAGAAAGTGATTCTTAGACAATTCAAACAAATAAGATTATCATAAAATCGCTTTTGACCCCACACATCTAAACATAAAACTTAGTTCATATAATTGATTTATTTTAATCAATTATAGATAAATATATTATCGAAATAATCTTATTACTTTTGAAGCTAATCCGAGAACATGATTACTACAACAGTGTCAAAACTAGAAAACCACTCACTGTGAGCATTAGCTTGCTAAATATGGCAGTCATAATCTTGCAAATCTTTAGCTATTCAATGGCGGAGAAATAAATAAGAATGCCTTCAATTTTTTCATAATATCTTAGAGACAATAAGGAATTCACTCACTAGGATGATTAATTGTGTTTATAGAGTACTTTGTGTGCATTTGATAAAACATTTCATCTAGATAATAGATGAAACTAGTACATAAAATTTTGATAAAATTATTTCAGCAAGGTAGCCTTCTTAATAGCTTTTAGCTTATTTCAATACTACTAATAACTATTTCAAAATAACAAACCCAGATAACACTTATATTTTACCATCTTACCCTTAAAATAATAATAGGAACCCTAATGTCCAACACTTGTTTATGACTAAGATTTTTAGGTTGTTGCTTTACTGTTTTTTATTATTGATTTAATAACAAACTTGTTTATTATTGATTTAATAACAAACTTGTTTATTATTGTTTTAATTTTTTTTTATTTTTAATAAAATATTGTTTTATTCACAAATGATAACTATTTCAAATTATAATAACTATCTTTTACACAAATATTACTTGAAATTTAACTTGTATAAAAAAATCGATTATAAAAAAATTAAAATAAATATAAATTTATAATTATTGAAAATATGTAATTACCTAATATTAACATTTAATTCAATAATTAATCATGCCCTTCTTTTTCATTTATAAATTTCAACTAGCTTTACCAAACAATTCTAGCATAATTTCTCAACTTTCACCTAGCTCTCAGTTTCAACAAGATTCTCAACTCAGCTAGGTTCAGCTTTTAACTACCTCTAAAGTTAATTTTATCAATAATTCGAAATAAAACCTGAAAATGAGAGTAACTCACCTTACATGTCAATTTTCTAGGATTTAATTAGCCTTAAACTCATACTCTAAGATAGTATAAAAGGCTATCCTAAATTCATTAATAGTGTCATCAACCATATTATACATGCATCAAGCCTGGTACTCCTAGACGAGAGCTAAAGAGAAGGTCTTGGCATGTTATGAACAAAGTATATACTGAAAATGAAAATTATTAGATACTAAGGGCAGCATTAAAAAGGAACCTCTTACATCTTGCCAAAGCACGAGGATCACCACCCAACGGATAGAAATCAACACCAGCACTCTTTACAAATGTGTCAAAATCAGCATGTGTTGCCAGCCTAACACGATGACCATAGTCCTGCAAAAAAGTGAGAATTCAGTAAAGCTAATGGTTTTGATATAAAACTCATTAACAGTAATTGGAAAATAATGATTTTGCAGTCTCTCAAATAAGATAAGTAGCACAAATCTAATGACAGCAATCAGGGGAATATACTTGCATCACAAAAACGTGAAAATGAATACAACTGAATTAAATACTTAGATAATATGCCATGCTTTTTTGTTACATTAACAATAGAGCCACTGGCATTTTATTGAAAGATACATACAGATGAGAAGTCAAGATCTATATGTAAGAAATGCAATGGTAAAATGGAATGACATAAGAGGGAAAACTTCAATGAATGTGAGTATATAATGTAAAAAAGAAGTTAATAATAATAAAGCAGTAAGGTTTAAGTTTAACTCAACTCTACAATACCAGCTCAATAAAGTGAAGTTTGACCTCACTTATGTACTCTAAATTGGTTTTACCTCTAGGTAATGTGAGATTTACAACACACTTCCTTACATTGAGAACATCAAGTGTGGGGCCAGATAGTAGGTTGTAGGATAGGCCTAAATCTTAATTAGGATAGTCCCTTAATGGCTCTAATACCATATCAAAGCAGTGGAATTTAGGTCTAACTCAATCCTACAAAAGAAGGTTTGTCCATACTTACATAATATAATTTGGTCTTATCTCTAGCTAGTATAAGATCTTCTACACACTCGCTCATGCCAAGGACATCGAGTGTGAGAATGAGGGGGACCCTATAACAAGTAGCATGATGGTCCCAAATCTCAACTGGGATAGACTCCAAATGGTTATGATAGTATATTAAGGTAGTGGATCTACTTTAACTTGAGATTCCACATTGGCTAGAATGATAGTAACACTACAAAGGTATTATCCTTCATTGCATTACTTGTTAATTGATGCTAGTGATTTAGCAAATTTTGCTAAGGCTATACGAGGGATGGCTAATAAGTGGGAGCTACCAATGAAAGATGATATTAAATCTCTTTAGAAGAATAAAACTTGGTCTTTACTCAAGATACCAGAAGGAAAGAAGGATTTGCAAAACAAGTAGGTCTATAGGTTAAAAGAACCTAGTAGCAACAGAAGATACAAGGTTAGACTCTAGCAAAAGGGTTTCAACAAAACCAAGGAATAGACTTCACAGGTATTTTTTCTCTTATTGTCAAGATGACTACCATCAAAGTTGTCTAGAATGTTGTAATCGTAGAAAATCTTCATCTAGAGAAATTAGATGTTAAAATTCCATTCCTACATGGATCTAGAGGAAGACATCTTTGTGACACATACATACGGTTTTGGAGTATAAGGCATGGAGAATGTTGTACACAAGGTTCATAAAAGTTTGTATGGCTCGAAACAAGCATCAAAATGACATACAAGAAGTTTAATGAGTTTATGAGCAACTCAACACGTTGAAGACTAGAAGGATCTTGGTCTAGTATGAAAGATATAGCTTGACAACATATTAATTGTAAGGTCCAATAAGACGAAGTTACCATGTTGAAAAAACAATTGGCAAGAAGCTTTGAGATGAAGGATCTTGGTCCGGTCAAACAAATACTTAGTATGAGAATCTCCAAACATAGACTAGAAGGTATTGTGAAGTTGTCTAAACTTCAGGGCAAAGTTTCCCTTTCAACCCATGAAGCTAGGTATGTAGCTATCTCGGGAGCAACCAAGGAGATGATGATATGGGCTAAAGAACCTTCTCAAAGAATTAGGGAAGGAGCAAGATGATTCTCTATTATATAGTGACAATCAAAGTGCTATACGTCTTGCAAAAATTCAATCCTTCATTTTAGATGCAAGAGCATTGAATTAAAGTATCATTGTATTAGAGACTTGATAAGTGATGGAGATTTGTCATTGTTGAAGAACTCAGAATTAGAGAATCCAACTACTATGTTGTCCAAAACTACTATGTTGTCCAAGACTACAACGGATTAGTTGAGACTTCGTATTGCCTCAATTAGCCTTCGAGTATAATTAATGATGAAGGCACTACACTAGATGATGATGTAAATCAAGTGGAGAATTATTAGTATTGGAGAGCTTGGTTTTAGTCCCACATTGTATGATATAGTATTCAAGATATTGTTTTCTATATTGCTATATAAGTAACACCTTGTGAAGCTTTTAGGCACACCAAAATCAAATACTTACTCGTGGACATAAGTAGAAACATTGTGTGCCAAACCCATTAAGTTTTTGTGTCATTTCTTTTCTCTCTCATCTCTTTTTATCACTTTTCTCCTAAGAATGCTCATAAAGAACAGATATACCAAAACCACAACATCTAAGTTCAGGCAATAACAGGAAACCAATAACAAAGTGCATCATTCCCAGGAGTTTGTTCTCATTTAGGCATCCTATAAAGTAACGTACATATCAACAATTTTATTCATTCTGTCTATACAATAGAAACAAATTGTAAACCTGACCATGCTAAAGAATGGTATAAACCAAAGTCGGCCTATGGATAAGCAGTAAGGGTTTTATCACTGAATAGGGAGAAAGTAATGACCTCAAACTAAAAAGTCAAAAATACACCCATGTAGCACAAAATATTAGATTAGGTGGAAAAATTAACTTTCTCACAGCAAATTTGTTCTCAGAAAAATTTGTTCTCACTACAATAAGCAACAAAACTAATCACAGTTATTTGACATCTCTGCTCTCATGTGTACGAGGAAGAATTGGATGGAACAAACATGCCTGGAGTTTTTTTGCGATGGCCAGGAAAGGTTGTACATCGCCTCTAGTCCCAACCACAAGCATGACAATTTGTAACCATGGAGCTGATATTTTTGTTTCAGAAACAACACTTGCACTCGTTGTTGACTCTTCAAAAGATTGAAACTTCAACAATTCGGATACAAGAGGTGCATCTTTTTCCAGATCAACGTCAACAGTCCCATCATTTTGTATCTTTACAAGGTTAAGCAGCTTTTGCTGAGAAACAACATAGAAGTGTCGTCACCAATCAACAGAATTTGGCAACTCTAATGCATAAATCACAAACACAGAAATGTGGACAAGAAAGCTTCAAAGGCATGCAACTAAAGGTTTTCAAACGTCATAAAAGTCTTAATGCTTCAATTTTATCAGAAAAGGAAAACAAAATTAACACATTATACATTGACTGATGAGATATTATGAAGTATTAACATGAAGAGATAATATTTAACTAAATTTCAAATATTTGGATACCATGTTTGAAAAACTTTTCCAGCTATTTTTATGAAAAATGAGTTGTTAGCAAAATAAGCTAGATATTTGGGACAACAGCTGAAATTTAGAAAAAATTTCTGAAAAATAAATTGTTTTCATGAATTTGAAAATTTTTCAACAGTTGTTTTTTCCTATTCTGCTTAATACAGACATGTGTTCTAAAACTAGAATAGTAAGACAGGATTAGTAGTCAAGTAACCCCATTTAAATAAATCATAACACTGGTTTGAAGAAAACTGATCAAAGAACTAAAAACTGGTCAAAATCCAACAAAAAACTGATTTATAGTATATCACTGGAAAAAAAATTGATACATCTTTTTAATTTTCTTTCTTAAAAAGGATAGATCTAAAAAATTTGGCATGTTCATTTTTATATCAAATATAAACTTGTTATTAAATGTTAAGAACCTACAAAAGTAAGTTTTAGTTTTCACCATTATAAAGTTATGATATTATTAAACTGGTACAATCACAGTTAAACCATTCAACCTTAAATTAGTGTCTGGAAGGATCCTAGGATCCATCCGGTTATAAAAACATTGATACATTTAATTTTTATTACAAAAGAAAATAATTTTTTGTGTTGCATTCAAACAATGTTTATCATCTTAATACTACTTTGCAGTATAATTACCCAAAAAAATATTGATTCTAATTACAATCAACTACCCAAACAAATATTGATTCTAACTACAATCAACTGTAACAAATATTGATTCTAACCACAATCAACTGTAACAATAATTGATTATTGAAATAATCTAATTTTCAAAACTATCTAAAAACAAACCTTAAGCCACTATAAACACCACATATTCCTCAACAAAAAAATGTAAAACTGAGATTCAAATTGTGAATCACTAAGTTAACTTCACTAATGTGAGTCATAATCTGTATCCAAAAGTAAGATGCAGAGACAATATAAAATAACTTCAAATATATCACAATATGATATATAATATTCAGTGTGAGAATTATAAACTACACATGGACAAAACAATTTAATCACAGCTCTCATAAAATAACATGAATAGTTTTATCTATGTCAGCATAAAAGAATTGAAACAATAAAATATTGAAAGAGTACATGTGTTGAATAAGTGAGTGAAAAATAGAGTAACAAATAATCAAATAGGATAAGATCATAAGTTCACTTTCCATTCTTTTTTGTTTACCAATTTAAGCTTACTGATTTTTCAATTTATTTACGAGAATTGGTGAAAGGAAAAATAATGAATCATAGAATAGTGTGATATATATCCATGATACAAAATTGCATTGATCATGCAGTAAATATCTTTTATATGTATCAAATCATATGATTCAAATTGTGAATCATAAGTGTACGAAAGGTAAAAATAGCAATTGTCCAGATTTGCATCTTTGAAACAATATTACAAAGAACATATCAACAACTATTGATATATGGACATAACTTACTAAAATTTGAATGAAATGCACAATATATATATATATATATATATATATATATATATATATATATATATATATATATGCACACAAGATATAACATGGGAATCTACCTTCTCACACTCTGAAAGCCTGTCCACTATTAGGTCTTGCCTTGGAGAATCCCAAAATTCCATCATTGATTTAGGAAACAAAATCCCATTGTCAGCAGCAACAAGGAGGTTACTCTCAGTTCCAACAGGCCCTGGGATGAAATGGTCCAAACCTTTGTGAGCAAATTTCAACAATATAAAACATCAAATTAATCTTCAAAAGAACCAAGAAACAATAGTCAAAGGTAGAAGGCCTACAGCTTATAGTCATCCAATACACAATATAACCAAGTTAGGAGGTAGACAAGCACAATAACAATCAGACTAGGAGGGTCAGCCACATGAATCAGTCAAAGCCAATAACATATATGAAAAAGAAAAATTCCTTTTAAAGGTTAAAAAGCTTGAGGATTGTTAGGAATGAGAAGAGTTGGATAGTTTATGAGAGAAGGAAGAGAAATTCTTAGTTAAGCAACCCAACTGCTTATTGCAGTTGGGAAGGGCGGGAATAACGGTTGTATAAATAGTGGAGGGGTTAGTAGTTAAAGGACTTTTGGTAGTTTGTTTGTTAACAGGATTAAGCCTATGAAAGCGGTTAAGCCCTTGTTCCTGTGATTGTACAGACAATACCTTTGTGAATAATATTCAGCTTTGTTTCCATTCTGGTATTCTTGGTGCCTAAGAGGTGTTTTAGAGGTTCTTGAATAGGTTTCTTAATCGGAAACCTATCAATTGGTCCGACCTGTCGGATCCCAATTGGAGGAGTGACGTGCACGCGTGATGGAGGGAAGAGTAGTGGCAGTTGAAGGTCAGTTAGAGGCGGTGGAGATCGCCGTGGCAGAGACAAAGGCAGATACGGGGGTTTTGAGACAAAACTACAAAGCAATGAGGCAGGATATCCAGGCGATCCTGAAGATGCTGGGGGATCGCAACCGCGATCCAAATGGAAATCGCCAAAGGGCCAGTGAGTTGTCCGTGAACGACAACAGTGGCGGAATCGAAGGAGATAGGGAGCGAAGAGGGGAAGGATATCAAGAAGGCCCTCCCAATTGGAGGAAACGGGTAGAATTACCGGGGTTTGAAGGGGCGACCCATTGATTTGGATAAGTAGAGCAGAGAAATTCTTTGAGGTGCAGAAGGTGGCCGAAGACGAGAAAGTACAGTTGGTGTTCATCAGTATGGAAGGGTATGCAGCGTACTGGTTTCGCTTTTGGAGAGAAAACACAAAGAACAGATCTTGGGAAGGGTTGAAGAGAGCGTTGGTGATCAAATTTGGAGAAGGAGGACGAGGGTCCGTCTACGAGAGATTGGTTAAACAAGTAGGGGCAGTGAACGAGTATGTTAGGGATTTCGAAGTGTTGGTGGGGCAGACGACGAGGATTCCGGAGGAACAACTCTTGGGTTACTTTATGGCAGGGCTGCAAGAGGAGGTGAGCGATCTAATGAGGCCCCATGACCCGCAAGATTTAATGACTGCTATGCGTATTGCTCGGGATGTACAAAAGTTGTGTTCCCAATCGAAGATCGGTGGTGGACAATCGACCAAGAATTCGAACGTTTGGGGAGGGACAGCGAGGGTGGCCACAAGAAGCGAACTCAGTCGCGAGGTACAGGGACGAGGGGGGACCGCGGAGAGTGTGGGGTCGATCAGGCGTGAGACGACCCAGGGAAGTGGTGTTGCCAGGCCTAATGTAGAGGGAAGAGGAAGAAGCATCCGAAACTTACCCTATTCGGAATTCATAAAAAGAAGGGAAGAGGGAAGGTGTTTCCGATGTGGGGGACCTTTTAGCCCAGGTCATTGATGTCCAGAAAGAGGATTAAGGATGTTGATTCTGGCAGAAGAAGAGGAGGAAGATGGGAGTGAAGCAACGGATGAGATGGACCAGTCCTAGATGGAGTTATCAGCTTTTTCAGCAGGGGGTTGACGTCCCCTAAAACAATGAAATTAAGAGGAAGCATAGGGGGTCGAGAAGTGCTGGTTCTCATTCACAGTGGAGCCAGTCACAACTTCATACGCCAGGAGTTAATGGAGGAAATGGGGATGACAATGGTTGATATCCAGCCTTACAGGGTCAGCTTGGGAGACGGCTATCAGAAAAAAAACACAGGGCTGCTGTGAGAAGGTGAAGATTGTGTTGGGCGAAGTGGAAGTGGTAGAGAGGTTCCACTTGTTTGAGCTAGGAGGGGTGGACGTAATATTAGGAGTGGAGTGGTTGGAGAAGTTAGGAGAAGTGACCCTGGACTGGAGTAAATTGACCATGGCGTACCAACAGCTAGGGAGGAAGGTAAGGATTCGGGGGGATACAACATTAGAAAGGAAGATGGTGGAACCGGGTGCTTTACTAAAAATGACCGAGGTAAAGATTTGGTTGTTGGTCTGGGAGTTTGGATCTTTAGATTCAAAGGAGGAAGGTGAGAACTGTCAGAGTTTAACAAGAGAACAAGGAAAAGAAATGGAGTTGTTGTTGAGCCAGTACAAGCGGGTGTCTGCGGATCCAGTGGGGCTACCTCCTGATCGTGGCATGGTGCATCACATACCTCTCAAAGAGGGCATGGATCCTGTAAATGTTAGGCCTTACAGGTACCCCCCATGTGATGAAGGGGGAGATAGAGCAGCAAGTAAAGGAAATGCTCAAAACAGGGGTGATTAGACCCAGCCATAGTCCCTACTCAAGTCCTGTCATCTTAGTGAAGAAGAAAGACGGCAGTTGGAGGTTTTCCGTCGACTATAGGGCGTTGAATCGTGCCACGGTGATAAATTCCCAATACCGGTAGTTGAGGAGCTATTGGATGAGTTGAGGGGGCTTGCTATTTTTTGAAGATTGATTTGAAAGCGGGTTATCATCAAATCCGTATGGGAGAGCAAGATGTCGAGAAGACGGCTTTTAGGACACACCAAGGGCATTATGAATTTATGGTAATGTCCTTCGGCCTTATGAACGCTCCAGCTACATTCCAAAATGCCATGAACAACCTTTTCCAGCCTTATCTAAGGAAATATGTTTTGGTGTTCTTCGACGATATATTGGTTTACAGCACCACATGGGGAGAGCACCTTGAACATGTTGCTATTGTGTTGGCTACTCTAGAGCAGAACATTTGGGTGGCAAACCGAAAGAAGTGTGAATTCGGGCAGACTCAGATTAAGTACTTGGGTCATGCTATATCCTGAGAAGGTGAGAGCTGTGACTGAATGGAGCAGGCCAAAAACGGTAAAAGTAGTGAGGGGATTTTTAGGTTTAACTGGTTATTATAGGAGGTTTGTTAAAGACTATGGGAAGATTGCTAAGCCCCTGACTGAGTTACTGAAGAAAGGAGAGTTCTTATGGAATGAAAGGGCTGAAGAAGCCTTGCAACAACTGAAGAGGGCTATCACGACAGCTCCGGTGTTATCTTTGCCAGACTTCCAACAACTATTTCACATAGAGTGTGATGCCTCGGGTGTGGGCGTGGGGCGGTTTTGACTTAGGGGGGAAGACCCATTGCCTATTTTAGTAAGGCGTTATCAGCAGGGACGTTGAGCAAATCAATTTATGAGAAGGAACTGATGGCTTTGGTATTGGCCATACAGCATTGGAGGCCTTACCTGTTGGGGCAAAGATTTGTGGTGCATACCGACCAGAGGAGCCTTCGCCACTTGTTAGAGCAGCGTATAACTACTCAAAACCAACAGAATTGGATTGCAAAACTATTGGGATACGATTTTGAGATAGTATACAAAGCAGGGGCTACCAACCGAGCGGCGGATGCCCTATCAAGGAGGGAGGAGGGAGACAAGGAGGTAAAAGAATTGGGAGTGATGGTCAGGCCATATTGGCAGGACTTTGGCGAGATCTTAAGAGAGGTGGAGGAAGATGACAGGTTGAAGAAAGTGATGGAGGATCTTAAGAGGGATCCAAATACCCATCCAGCGTATACCATTGAGCAGGACAGGTTACACTATAAAGGAAGGTTGGTTTTGTCAACCAATTCCACATGGATTCCCAGGTTGCTAGCGGAGTTCCATGTTACGCAGACGGGGGCATTCGGGTGTTTACAGAACATATCGGAGGTTGGCCAAATCCTTATATTGGATTGATATGAAGAAGAGGGTAACTGAGTATGTGGCGGGATGCTTGGTGTGTCAGCAGCACAAATACTTGTCCTCTTCTCCTCAAGGACTGCTGCAACCATTGCCAATTCCGAATGCCATTTGGGAAGAGTTAAGCATGGATTTTATAGTAAGGCTTCCAAAATCTCAGGGATTTGATGCTATACTAGTGGTAGTAGATCGCTTGAATAAATACGGTCATTTTCTACCACTCAAGCATCCTTATTCAGCTAAAATGGTAGCGGAGTTATTCATCAAGGAAATTGTTAGGTTGCATGGCATTCTGAAATCAATCGTGAGTGATCGAGACCCCCTCTTCCTAAGCATTTTTTGGCAGGAGCTATTTAAAGGGCAGGGTACACGATTGAAAATGAGTACCGCATATCACCTCGAGACAAACGGCCAAACGGAGGTTCTAAACCGTGTTTTGGAGGGATACCTTCGATGCTTCTGTTCAGAACAACCGAAAGGATGGATGACAGTCTTACCATGGACTGAGTATTGGTATAATACCAGTTATCAGGGAGCAATCCGGTGTACACCGTTTGAAGCGGTCTATGGGCGGCCACCTCCATCCCTGCAACGATTTATATCGAGAGAGTCATTGGTAGAAGCAGTGAATCAGGAGTTGCAGACACGAGATGAAGCTTTAAAGCAGATGAAGTTCCACTTGGAAAGGGCACAAGAGCTGATGGTAAAACAAGCCAACAAAAGGAGGAGACCCTGCAAATGTTGAAGTAGGTGATTGGGTATACTTGAAGATAAGACCCCATTGACAATCTTCCATGCCAACCAGACTTCACCCGAAATTAGCAGCCAGATTTTTTGGTCCATTTCAGGTGATTCAGAGAGTGGGAGCAGTGGCCTATAAACTTCAGTTACCGGAGACAGCACGCATACACCCTGTCTTTCATGTTTCACAATTAAAGAAGGCAATAGGGGAGCAGAGAGTGGAGAAGGAGTTGCCTCCAGACTTGCAGGCCGATGGACCCTCTTTTTGGCCGGGGGAGGAGAGTCACGCAGAGAGGGGAAGAGGACGTGTCACAGTTGTTAATTGAATGGCAGGAAGGAGGACAAGAAGGGGCAACGTGGGAAGATGAAGTTGCTATCAAAGAACAGTACTCTGATTTCAACCTTGGGGACAAGGTTGAACTTCAGGCAGAGGGCAATGTTAGGAATGAGAAGAGTTGGAGAGTTTATGAGAGAAGGAAGAGAAATGCTTAGTTAAGCAACCCAACTGCTTATTACAGTTGGGAAGGGTGGGAATAACGGTTGTATAAAGAGTGGAGGGGTTAGTAGTTAAAGGACTTTTGGTAGTTTGTTTGTTAACAGGATTAAGCCTGTGAAAGGGGTTAAGCCCTTGTTACTGTGATTGTACAGACAATACCTTTGTGAATAATATTCAGCTCTATTTCCCATTCTGGTTTTCTTGGTGCCTAAGAGGTGTTTTAGAGGTTCTTGAATAGGTTTCTTAATCGGAAACCTATCAAGGATGAAGATAAATTGATCAAAATGTCGCATTTAAATTTGTAAAGCCAAACAAAATATAAACTGGAAACTTTATACAACTGAAAGTTCCTCTTTGGATAAGGCATTTTACACAAGCAAAGTAACTCTAGACAGGACAATACAATGATAAATGCATAAAAGCAATGACTAAAGGATTTTCATTCATAAAGCAATTTCTAAATCTTTCCATTAATCCTATTGAACTCCTTTTAAATCCTTTCCCCTTCTCCACTTCTCAATCTCTGTCGCGCTCTTGTGTGTACCACACTTTCACAGACTCCTCCATTTTCAACTCTTCATTTTTTTTCCCTTGTCATGGTCAAATCCTCAAATATTATTACAGCTCTGCTACTGCCAAATTACTCTCTGCAAAGTTGAGTATTAATCGTTCAAAGCCAGAAAACCTTTTCGTTGTGACATCAGAATCTACCTTAAATATATAAAGAGTGCGCCAACCATACTTAGGCAAAAAAGTTAGTTCAAACAACTTAAAAGAGGCTAACAGACTGAAAACACTTTCGTTAACCTACTTTACAACAATTATAATGCCTATTGCACAGTCATCAACTGCCTAATAGGAGTCATAAAAGAATCCTTTCCTTGGGGCTAATGAGCACTTACCTACTCCAAGTGTAGAATTAACCTCTGAAGATGTAGAATTAACCTCTGAAGAATTCTGCTCCAAATTTTCACTCCAATTCTCTTCTTTCTCAGAAGAAGTTGATTCAAGCTCATCTCCAGATACGTTGTCAACTGTCACCAACTCGTCGTGTCCCATCTGACCAAGATCGTTCCTTTCGTTTGCAATCAAAACCTTCTAATGATTCTTTAGAGTTTGAACAAATATTCAATCCCATTACTAACCATCCCAGAATCTTGCCAAACGCATCATACACAAAAGATCAAATATGCATCACCATCTGAACACAACCAAATTTACCACAGAAAACCAAACCCTCCTAACCTCAAGCTCATAAAGATTTGTACCAGTTTCTCCTTTTAACTATTCATAAGCATGGCACATGGGCCTCTAAAAACCGAAACATCACTTAATAATTGAAAACTTTCTTAAAGAGCACACTTAGCCAGCTAGCAAAACCCACCAGTCATTTAAGCACAAAGAACGTTTGGTAAGCATAAAGTCAAAACTTTATGAATTATAACTAGACCCAGATGAAGTATCGAGCTTGATTTCACCTTCAACACAAGAACAAGCTCCAACTTTCAACCCACGGCAGAGAAAACCCAGAACAAGAGTAGTGGAAAGTGCCCAGAAAGGATTCACAGCAAATAAGGGGAATGACACCACAGAAAGTGAAGAGAAAATTAGAAGACCAAAGGAAGCACAATCACCTCGCTCACTCTTCACACCAACCGTGTCACTGCCACAGCTTCAACTCCAGTGGCAATTACACATTGAGATGTGAAAATTAGAAAAGAAAAATAGAATGATTGAGAAGTTATGTCAATAGGTTTGATGTATTTGGGAGAAGGAAGTTAGTATCTGACACATAACAACAAAAATGGACTGCGAAATCCCAGGGAATCCAAGCACGAGTAGTCATATAAAGAAAGTAACCTTTTATATTGGTGGAGGAAAAACAAAAAAATATCTCCGCAGAAAAGTAAAGAAAAGAAACAAAATTTTATTATTATGTCAAATCAAATTTGTTACTCTAACTTTTTAACACGCATTAATTCATACTCACTAAAAAAACACAGACATTGAACTATTTCTCGTATGTTCGACAGAGTCACTACAAATTCTTTTTTATCATATTGGGCATCCATGAGGGTTACATAACATGAAATTTAAATTTTTTTTTCAATTTTAAGTAATCTTAATTCAGTAAGATATATATTAAAATAATATTTTATGTTAATACAATTTTATTGGAGCACGTACCATTTCATTTTAAAGAAGGTAATTCATGTAGTTAAATAAAGTGTTTGTTAGGTGCTACTTAGTAATTATAACATTATCTTTTTTTACAGAAAAACAATTAATATTGAAGGAATGTTTTTTTCTTTTATCATTTGTGATTCTTAATGATTCTTTTAATGCTAATTAATATTGGTGTTTTAATTAACACATATATTAATTATTAAATATTAAATATTTAGTAATTATTAAACTGATTTCTTACCCCACATTTTTTTCTCCTAGATGTTTATTGATATTTAAAAAAATTTAAATAACTATAACATTACATAATTTGTGAAAAATCAATTATTTTTATTTAGTTCAAAAAATATCGCTAAAATAAGATATAGAAGGGGTGATGTTATATAATCGTATTATTCATTCGGAATTCGAATGTATTAGTTGTTTACAAAATAGTAGTTATGTTTAAAAACAAATAAAACATATAAATTATACATAAAATAATTAATTATACTTAAATTAAAATTAAAATGAATAATAAAACTTAAGTGTTAAAAGTACATATTTAATTTTCTTTATCATTTTATTTTTAAATCTTTAAAGGGTCAAAATGGCTCATTATACTGAATCTAAATCAAAAAATATGTAATAAAAACAATTTAAAGAGTTGGTCAAATCAATCAAATACAAACCTTTTCAATAACCGATTAAAAAATATTTACAAATAAAAATTCAGTAAAATATGATAATTTTAAAATATATTTTGCATTATCTCACTTAAACATTAATTCACTCAAGAATTAAAAATGTCTTCTTCACAAATATCTTAACTTGTAGATGAAGAAGTAAACACATGGACACCTAAGAAGAAGACACATCAAGACGCAAGAAAAGAATATCAAGAAAAATACAAATACTATAATCTTAATCATATATTTAACAAAACAAATATATTGGCAATGTTCATTTACAATATATCTTTGAAATTAGGATTATTTCACAAACAAAAATATCTAAACCTCAATTTTCTAGTTAATTTCACAAAGGAAAATGTCAGCAACAAATTTCATTTTCAATCTAATTTTGCATAGTCCATAAAAATATTCATCTTAATAAAATATAGTAATTTTCACTTAAGTATTATTAGTAGTAATAATTTTAAGATAAAAAAATATGATTAAGTTACGTGGTAAGTTAAACAAAAATTTACCGTAACTCAGATGTTAAATAACATGGATTCAACTCTAGTAGAAAACATTTCTTTAATTTATATTTTCATGAAATAAATAAATAAATAAAATATTAAAATAAAAGACAAAGAAACTGCAAGAAAGGAGTGTAGGAAGGAATTTCAGATTCGGGACGTTTATTCTTATATCTATTTTTCTTTTTATCTCCAGCTTTCGAGATAAACTTTGTGCATTACTTTTGGTTTCAAGCCTTCTTTGTTGGCTTGGCTTTGTGACTTGCTTTTGTTGAGTGCTTCAATTATAACTTCTATATTTATATATCATATTTTGTCACCAGATTCATCATTTCTGGTTTATTTAATCACTTCTATATTTACATATCATAATTTTTTTGTCTGTACATAAAATTTGATAAAATGAAAAGCATCCATAGGACTTTGAGGGTATTTCGTCACGTGAACTTTTTAATAAAAGGTCTTTTTAGTCTTGTAGACTTTTTAATCCCAATCTACATGGACTAGGTCAAATCCCATTATATGAGTCGGTCTACTTATGATTCATTTATATTTAAGAGGGGCCTCTGTATATCATATATATCTACAATATATTCAAACCACTTATTTAAAGTTTTTTCTTATATAGAGTAAAAAATCCTAAGATAACACGGGTGGATAGATTTCGAAAAAGTAGAAAGTTTTAAGACAGGTAAAAAGTTAATTAGTACTGTCGTTATTAAATCGTTGATTTTATGATTTTTTGCTTAATGATGGAAATGTATGATTTTGCAGGTAAACTTATCTTTGTTTGTTTGTTGTTGTATATTATATGTGTTTTTTATTATCTTGATTGATAATTTTTGTTTGATACATGTTTATATGATTATGTAATATTTGTATTGGGTTTTTTCTATAAATGTATTATTAATGTTTTTGTTGGTTATCCCAATAAATGGTTTGATGTTAAAGGAGAACAAAATTATGATGCTTAGAGGTTTCCATGCAAACATATATTGTAAGTGTTGGGTTATTGGATCCCTTGTGGATAATAGGACAAATAATATGGATACTATGTCTCACTTTGTTTTATTAGAGATGAGTCGGATTAGTACGACACATTAGAGTCATTTGAAGAGAGAAAAACCAAGTGAGAGAGAAAGGAAGAAAACAAACTTCATTCCCGCATAACATAAAACTTCTACTGATGTTTCTTTCGTTGTGAAGTCGTTCACAGTTGAATCGGCTGATTTTACCGTTGAACATTAAAAACAAGTTCATGTTTTTTTAAGGTTTAATCCTTTCGGATATCCCTATTTGTGTAGGTTTGTTTCAAATAGGTCCTCGTATTCTAAATGGTCTCAATTAGGTCCTTTATTGTGTAAAATTGAATCAATTTGGGTCTCTCCGTTAATTACGTTGGACGGCGTTAAAAATTGTGATTGATTGATTGGTGACTGAGCAAATTTTATTCACGTGGCAACATTTCAGCGCCTGAGCTGGATTTTATTTATTTACAGTTTTAAAAAACTTTATTTTAATCAAAACACAACGTTTAGTTAAGGAATACTGATTTAAAGTTAGGATTGGTGGTTTGATTATTGAGTGCGTTGGGGAAATTTAGGAAACCACAACAACCAAGCCTCGAAAAAACCACAACACCGTCATCCTCCATCGCCGCCACTACCTCGCACCACCACCACGCACACGCTGCCGCAAGGCCACCACCACCATTGTCGTGCTGCAAAGCCCTTTTCAGACTGTTGCCGCTGTAAGAATTGCGCCACTCAACATGAGAACCTACAACCACTGCACCGGAAACCTGTTCGAAACCCAAATGAAGTGAATCGCGTCTCCGCCATTCTCTAATCACCTTTACCTGCCACCTACATCACCACCATGAATCTTTATCTTCTCCAACAGAACCACCATGATTCCACCCTGAAACCCACAAAAAAATCCCAAACTGAAAGAACCCTAAAAACCTAAATCACCACCATGGCAACCTCTACATTCTCGCTCCTTGCCACCACCAGCAGTAACGCGAACCCATGCAACCATTCAAACCTTCATCTCGCCACCACAGTGCATCAGCAGCGCCGCGGAGGAGAAGAGGCGAAACCCTATCGCGAAGAGAGCCAAGGGTTTGAACCCTAACGCGACCTTCCTTGCCGCTGTCGCGCAACCTGCCTCCATCAACCTTCATCTTTGTGCTTCTCAACCATCAACAACCTGAACCTACAAGAAGAAACCCAGAGAAGAAACCCCCAATTTCCAACCACAACAACCAAGCCAAAAAAACCTTCTTCTTTTTTCGAATTTCCCTAATCTACGTATCAAACTACTAATCCCTAACTTTTAATTAGTTTCCCCTAAGTAAAATGTTGTTTTTTTATTAAAATAAAGTTTTTTAAAATTATAAATAAATAAAATTCAGCTAAGGTGTCCAAATGTTGTCACGTGAATAAAATTTATTGAGTCACCAAGTCACGAACCATAATTTTTAACGTCGTCCAGCGTAATTAACAGCGATTCAATTTTACATAATAAGAGAACTAATTAAGACCATTTAAAATAAAGGAATCTATTTGAGACAAACCTAGACAAATATTAAACCTTTTTTAACATATGAAGCTTATAGAATCCATAAAAAGTAAAACTGTTATTATTTATGAATAAAAACACAATTAACCTAAATATAATATTATGTAATACTTGAAATGACGAAAAGAATAGAATAGATGAATGAGTTACAAAAGTATTAAAAGGAAACATATAATCATTGATAAAATCTTACATTAATTCATACTTAATGTCAAAGTGGCCGTTAAATAAAGATGGTTATAGATTGCATTTCATTTTAGGATCTTAACTACCCACCCCAGGCCAACAAGGGATCATACAATTGTTTATTATAGGGTTAAATATGTTTTTGATCCCTTAACTTTCACTGAAAATTGGAATTAGTCCCTCTTCAAAATTTTGGACTAATTTAGTCCCCAAACTTTAGAAATGTATGAATTTAATCCTTTTAACCAAAATTTGTTAACTTTATTTGATGTTTCAAACGCATTTCTCAGTTAACATTGAAGCAAAAATGTGTCAAACGGTATAAACAACTCAAATGCTATCATGAAACGCACTTGAAACATCAAATAAAGTTAACAAAATTTGGTTAAAAGGACTAAATTCACACATTTATAAAGTTTGGGGACTAAATTAGGCCAAAGTTTTAAAGAGGGACTAATTTCAATTTTCACTAAAAGTTAAGGGACCAAAAACATATTTAACCCTTTATTATATTGTCTGTATTCCAGAATTTAAATTACATTTTATTTTCCTTCATGTCAACTCATTTCACTTAGTTTTCGTATGCATACATCATCTATTAGACTATAAGATTATATACCATCATCCACCAAATTATAAAATTACGTTACAGTTGAATTTGGTTTACGTTGGAATCCTGAACTGTTATAAGCTACTATAAATAGGAGATTATACTATAAATAGGAGACTAGAAAAAAAGAATGATGATGTATAAAATCATATATATCATATTGATTTATGACGGTGATGTAGTCATATAATAATTTTGACCAAAAAATTTATTTCAAATATATGTAAAAATGAAAGAAGAAAAAGGGGAATTGTGGATGTTTCCAGAGATAAGACTCTTACAATGTTTCCATAGATAAGACCCTTACAATGTTGCCCTTATCCAATAAAATTCAAAGTACTAGATTGGTTACACGTTACATGTACAAATATTCCAGCACCTTCCTCATCCTCATATTTTAATTTCAATATATTATATATGCTGAGATTTTCCTATTTGAGAATTTAATTGCACACATAACGGGATCTTTTTAAATTCTTTCAAAATTAATGATTTTTCTTTTATTTCTATACATTACATTGTAATAATTGTATTTTTATTTAAACACAATGTTTCATATTTTTTAATATAATCTTTTAGAGTTTATTGTTAAGGAAGTTGAAAATTTACCTTTTTTTTCTGGGCTTTTTCTTATGTTTTTAATAATTTTTATTTATTTCCATTATGCTATATTAAAGTAATATCTGTCTTTCTTGTTTTATTTTTAAATTAAATATTGAATAAAAATTTAGTTAAAAGTATAAAAAAATATTAAAAATGAATCATAGTATTACATATCAAGAATATACAATATTATATTATCCCTTGATTATAAATTATTTATAAAAATATCAAATTATGTTTTAAAGAAATCGTTGCTTTAATATAAATAAAAAATTATGAAATATATAATATAATATTTGACTTATTATAATATTCGTATATTTGAATTATGAGAGCTATTTTATTAATAATAAAGAAATAAATATCTATTTTAAAATTAGAGAGTATAAATTCCACAATTTTTTTAAGGAGAAAAATGACTACACTTTTCTCCATAACTAGATCATTTAATATTTTAATTCAAAAGTTATTTAATTGTTATAATGCAAAACTTTAGTTTTTAGTTTTCATATATTTTATTTGAAATTAATTCCTATGTTATTTTATGGAAAATGATTGATAAAGATGAAGTAAGAAAGTTTGGTTGTCATTTATTAAATATATAAAAGAAATGAATTGTTATTAAAAAATAAAGGGATTATTACAAATGAAATTAATGTGAGTGAAAGGAGAGAGGAGAAAAAGATTTGATATTTTCATATTCTTTAACGTCCTGACAATTTACAGGGAATATTGACTACCCTCACACATCAACACGAGGCTAAGTACGCTTAACCATGAAATTCTTATGGGTTAGGCTACCGAAAAGCAAATGCATTTTGGTGATATGAGTAGCCAAATCAATCTCTTTAAGCTATCCTTCAACTGTATAGTCCCATACCTATACAATCTCTAGATCTCTCTCATTCCGGTGTATGTTTGATTCATCCATGTGCCCCTTCCACTGGAAGCCTGTTAGGAGTCGTTCCTTGTTTGTACCCCTTACACTTCGTGCCTAGCACTGGCGATCACTCCCCGCCCTCGTCAGTGCCCGGGTGTCACATGCCCACCAGCTTCCGCTTGGTTCGTCCTCAAACCACACCGTACTGGGAGAGGCTAGGCTCTGATGAGTGTATATATTTTGTGTGGATGAACAGTTCAATGTATTATAAAGTATGAGAACATATAACATATTAGTTTAGATGTTAATTTTTTTTCTATTGGTTGATCATTCGTATAGATGTCGTCAACACCCCTTATGATTTTCAAATTAAATTGGAAGTCTCTAACCCCACCTAATTTTCAATTCTTTATGTATAATTGTCACATCTATGCACGATCTACTTAAAATTTTGTAATATTTCAGAAATTTGCACATATTCGAAATTTATTTGAAAATTCCCTAGTACAAAAATATACGTCATTTTTTTTGGCCTTTTATGTCGAATTGGAGATTGACATCATATCGGAAGACATTAAATTGACATCAATTCAACGTTAATCAAATTGAAATTGAATTTTGTTAATATTCGACATTAAACAATTTTTTTGTTTTTTTTAATTAATTGTAATCCTTTTTTACAACTCTATGAGACCTGAAAAGCAAAAAAACAACAAATTTTAATTTTTGGTATTTTATATAGCATGAACTATGAACGTGTAGTATGTAAGACCCTTTGAAAACTCAAAATTTACCAAGTTGTAAAAAGTTCAAGTTGTAATGCAAAATAGAATGCTATCAAAATTTGACATGGTTTACTATTTTACTTATAACTTTTTCTACATTTAAGATTTTGGGTTGATTCTTTTTCGATTAGAAAGTATACTCGAAGAGCTTCGATTCGAGTACTCATACGCATATTTTCGACCTCGGGAAGGGCCTCAACCAAATCAAACAAATCACGAAAAATGTTATTTTGAGTTTTTCGCTGGTTAATCGATTAACCACTGTAGTTAATCGATTAATACAGAGAGATTCGTGTTTTTGGCCTCTGAGCTCAAGTTAATCGATTAAAACTTGAGTTAATCGATTAACTACGTCAGATATGGAAACATAACAGCCTAGAACACGTTTTGTGAGCATGGAAAGGTGGGGCATCTTCCCACAAACCATTATTTCCGAATTTTGGGGCTGGAAAATGGATTAGGATGGCTAGATGTTGGTCCTTTATTACTAAATTACAAGAGCTTGGGTCCTTGCTTGTCTTGGAGCCATTTTCTTTTAATTCCAAATCATATTTGGAATTTTGGAGAGAGGAGAGAGCTTTTTGGTGTGAGGAGAACGAAACTCTAAGTGTGTAGAGGTGTTAGAGCTTGCTTGGTCTACCAAGGAAGGAAGGAGTTACTCTCACGGAAGAAGAAGTTAAAGTCTTCAAGAGGTAAGGGGAGCTAATCCATGTATTTTACCTTGTGGAAAATTTGTATGAATTGGATGAAATGTTTTAAGCATATGAAGATGATGTTAGATTTATCCTTGATCTTTATTTTTTTTTAATCTATGGATTTGTTATTATCAATATGGTAAGGGGAGATAATCAAATGATGGATTGAGAATTTTGAATATGAAAGAGGTTTGAAGGTAAGATTGTATATGCTTTGGTTGGTAAAAGTTTGCTCTATATTATGATGAATCTGTAATTTTATTGTAGACATGATGATGAGTTGAAGTTATGGATTTATGGAAAATTTGGATTTAAGTAGGATTGAATTCTAAATTTTTTTGAAAGCATGTGAGTTTTAGCCAAGTTTGTTGCTATGTACAAAAATCACATATTTTGGGGGGATGATTATATGAGAATGATGATTTCTTAGTTGGTAAGAGATGAGTAATGAGAATTACTCCTCACTTTGTTTTTCTAAGATTAGAGTTTGGTGTGGTATGAGTATGGAAGTAAGAGATGATTATTGGATGACAATGAAAATGTTGGATCTATGATGGACTTAAGTTTATTGATGTTTGAGGATTTATTATCATGAATATGAGAAGAGTCATGGTTGAGAGTGAAAGGATTCATAGTGTTGGCTTGAAAGGCATGTGTTGAAAAGTTTAAGGTTGGGTTGTTTAATCTTGATTTTTGTGATGTAAAGTGTTTGACAAATGTAGTTTTTGATGAAAAGAGGTTTTGGAATCATATTATATGTGGTTATGATGAAAACTTTTGGTTTTATACCACTATGAGAAAGATATTGCGAAAAATAGGAAGTCTTGGAGTCTTGTATGTTGTCTAGACGTGTTTCTGGGTAAATTACGAACAGTTAATCGATTAACCTGATAAGCTCACTTGATGAGTGGTAGGAGTTGCCCTGATAAGCTCTTTGAGTGGTGGGAATTGTCCTGATAAGCTCACTAGACGAGTGGTGGGAGGCAACACTACACATCGAGGAGGATGTGTAACGACCCTAATAAGCTCTTGTGTAGAGTGGTGGGAGTGACGCAGAGTGCTAGTATGGTGAAGCTTGTTATAACTGAGGTGGCGTTGTGATTCATGGCCCTGATAAGCTCTTGTATAGAGTGGTGGGAGTGACACTGAACATTGGTCTGCAAATGATTATGTTGTATTGAGGCGTATGTGACATGGTTTAATGTGATACATATTGGTGTATGTAGTGTGGTATGGTGTGCGATTCATACTAATGTATGTGGTTTGGTGTGCGATTCATACTAATGTATGTCGTTTGATCTGGCTAAGTTGCAAATAGTAGTATTTTGTGGTATATTGTGGTATATGAGACTTGTTGGGTGTGCAGTGTACTTGTAATATGAGTATGTTTATGATGTATGCTTATCGTATTTTCGTTAGCTTACCCTTGCTTGTGTGTGCATGTGAATGCGATGATCGTATAATGCGTGATGTTATACGAGAGCAGATGTTATTACAGATGTGATGGTTGATGCTTCTGAACATGCATAAAGGAAGATGAGAGAAGGGATAGATGTAAGACTTTTATACCTAGTATAGATAGAGCAAGTGTAAAAAATCAATTTTTTATACCTAATCAAGAACCGGTGTAAAAAAATGAAAACTTTTTATACCCCATGTTTCAATACCTACTCGAAAACCGGTGTAAAAAGCTTTTTTTAACAGGTATAAAAAACCTTTTTTGACATAGTGAAAGAAAAAAAATAATTAAAAAGGGGTTACGTTTTGGCTTCTAGCTGACAAATAATATGTCGAAGCCCTTATAAAATTTGACGTATTATTTGTTGTTTAAAAGGAAAAAGGAAAAAAAATTAAAAAGGGTGACTCTTTAGCTTCTAACTAACAAATATTACGTCCAACCCCTACTGGATTCGACATACTATTGGTGGTTTAAAAGAAAGAAGAAAGAGAATGACGCGCTGGTTTAAATAATTACCATCATAAAATGTCGAATTGAATGAGGCTTCGACGTTCTACAATTTCATTTATTTACAAAAATGTCACCGGTCATTTTTAACGTTGGCTATTCAGTGGTTGAAAGTTGAACGCGTGACATTATACGCTATTTTTGCACTAGAGACTGCCTAATTATAGTAAAAGAACCATTCATCAAATAATGTGTTCTTTTTAATAGTAGTTTATTCTTGGTCATGTTTAATAGTAGTTAATACTTCAAAGCGTTTTCTCTTCAATAACAACTTTCTTCAGCAATAACTTCTTACAAATGAACTTTATCATGTAGAACTTTATCAACTTCAGCTACAACTTTATCACAAAGAACTTCAACTTCAACTCCCTTTTGCTTTCTAGATAAAAGGATATACTTTTTCTATTTACTTACCACTAACCAAACTTTTCTTATGTGTTACTAATATTAATTCAATCAAAGTACCTAATATTTTCCTTGCATTATCATTACCCATACAACTTCTACATATGAAACTATTGTTGTTAATTGATGCATGCCTTCCTACTTAGCTTCATTTATCCTTGTCCATCCTTATTGGAATATGTTGTGAAAGATTATTATTTCAAAAGGTTCTCGTTTGAATCTTAACTGCATCGAAAAGTGGTGCCTTATCTTGTTAAGAAAATCTCACATTACACACACTTAAATATTTTTCTAAAAATGAGTCTACTATTCATTGATAATTGAAGGGCTTTAAATAACCGTGACACTTACAATATTACGGGAATAAAAATAAAAACTGAAAATAAAATAAAACTGAAAATATGCTTAATCTATCATAAAATAATATTGTATCTAGATAAACAGAAAATCATAAGTACATATCCTTATTTTATCTCTATCAAAATCAAACAAAATATTACTAGACCAAAAATAATGAAATAAGATTTAAACAAATATATTAATAAAATCCTAAAATTTAAGTTTATCCCAACAAACTCCCCCATAAACTTAAATTCTTCCTTCCTTCTGGCTTTCCGTGTGCATCATCCCACACCGGGTTTAATTCTTTCAACCAGATTTGACTTCTTCTTTTTCCTTATGGCCCTCCTATCTTTTACCTTGGTTGACCTCTTTGAGCTTTGACCGACTTTGTTATGCTCGCATTCTCAATAACTTCGACCTACTCGTTTTTGACCTTAGGTGATTTCTCAATAATCTCTGACGACTTCTTCATCGAGTTCTTCTCAACATCTTCCTCTTTGTCTGGTTGAAGAAGACTAGATGTTTTATCTTCCTTTTCAAGAGCCGCCTTCTTCAGCTCCCCAAGCTCAGCCTTTGTTTATTCACAATTTCATTAGCTTCATCCGGAAGCCTTCCTATTTGTTGAATTTCTTCATCTTTTTGTTTGAGTTCTTTCTCCAAGTTTTCCTTCTCCACAATTGTTGCATCCTTTACCGAGATCACTCCATCCATTGTTGGGATCGAGCTCTCCATGTCCACTGAATCCGAGCTCTTTGCCAGCAACAAGATTCCATATTCTTCTTTCGCATTTTTAGTAGGGAGATTCGTCTCCTCCTTTGTCTCGGTCTTGCAATACTTTGCAATATGGCCAGCCTTACCACAATTGTAGCACTTACTTGATCTACACTTGTTTGCATAGTAGTCGTACTTGCCACACTTAAAACACTCAACCTCTGATCGATCTCCTCGGCCTTTCCCTTGTCCTTGGTCACGCCAATTCTGCTGACCGGTTCGCTCTTCACTATCATTCTCAAAATTACCTCGCCTACGTCCACCTTGTCCTCAACCTCCTCGCCCTCTGTCGTAGGACCTCGGCTATAAGTAATTTGAGTTTTATTTGAGTTAAACTGTATCTGTAGTGCTTGATCATCGAGTTCAACCTGATCATCCAAACTCCCTCCTTCATTCATGGGCTTCTAATGACCCAGCAAGTTCATCCACTGTGAGAATCGGCAAGTCCTTCGATTCTTCGATGATGCACACGATACTTTCGAAATCTTTTGTAAGGGATCTCAAAATTTTTCCCACAACCCAGCTAGATGGCATTTGTTCTCCATTCCTGCCAAGTTGGTTGGCCACCTTCTCCACCTAAGTTATGTACTCAGTTATATGCTCTTTGGACTCCATCTTCAACTGTTCAAACTCTCCTTTGAGAGTTTGTATTCAAACTTGTCTAACGCGGTTGTCACCTTTATACGCACCTCCAATATCTCATAGGCTTCCTTTGTTGATTTAGCATTCGCTATTTTTTCGAATCTCGACTCGTCTACTGCATTATAGAAAAAAATACAATGTTGACTCATCTCTTGCATATGTTTTCTTCAATGTTGTCGTCTGTGCTACCATCTGATGTTCGTCCTTATCAAGTTCAACGTACTCGTCTTCCACCATATCCCAAACGTCTTAGGATGTCAATAACGCCTTCATCCGTAGGCACCAATTATTATAATTGGTTTTCCTTGTCAATTGTGGCACACGCATACCATTGACAACCTTTGTCATCTCTTTCACAAAAAAAAAAATCAAGCACTCACTTTTCTCTCACGATGTTTGACTCTCTCCTCTCTCTTTTTTTTGTCTCTCTGTCGGTATTCAGAGCATAAAACTCTGATACAACTATTAAGAAAATCTCATATTACACATTCATATATTTTTCTAAAATTAAGTCTACTATTCATTGATAATTGAAGGGCTTTAAATAGTCGTGTCACTGACAATATTAAGAAAATAAAAATAAAAAATAAAAAAAAAATATTAACTATCTTAAAAAGAAAATATACTTAATCTATCATAAAATAATATTATACCTAGATAAATAGAAAATAAAAAAATATTACTAGACGCAAATCTTTCTTGAAATTTGTTTTAAATATAAAAGTTGTGTTATAGGCTCGACTGCTCTTATGACGATTATATTATAAGCTTGAATCTTTTAAACAATAAGTAATAGACAAGATAAATATGTCATATTGCCCATTTATATAAAAGGGTGCCTTTTAGGGATTGACATCATTTTTGTCTATATGTTTGATTCCGATGTTCTAAAAAGGTTAAAAAAAATTTAACCATTTTCACACATCCCACGATCTATAACTTTTCAGTGTATTACAACAATAATATGAGAGACAGAGTCAACATCAAGCTCATTCTACGGTAGAGTATGGAATAAGTAGAAATAACAAGAGCTTATAAACTAGTTACCAACCGTATAGATTCAATGATATAAATTTGAACGAAAGCAAAGGAGAAGAAGGCAAAGTAAATTATCTTATCATTTATGGGTGATGTTACATCATTTAGAGATAAATAATATTATATAAATAAATGTAAATTTTATTTTAAATGTAAGTTTTATAAAATTGAATAAGTTTTGTAAAATTGAATTAAACAACTTTTTAAAATGACATGAAAATCATCCAACATCTTTATTAATGAAATTTATTGTTGGTCGAATCTATAATAACACAAAATAATAAAATAGAAAAAAATTAAAAAAATTGTGTATATTATAACACATATTTATTTAAAACCATTACTTTTTATAATATATTACGACAGTTAAATATTTATCACTTTTTACATATAAAATATATGATTTTTTTAACTGATATATAAAAATATGACATTTTTAACTATATTTTTATAATAAATTTCTATATTTTCTTTTCACTTTTCCCTCACTTTCCCTCTTAAATTAAATATGATTTTTTGATTTGTCCCAAAAATTTGAAATCTCGCGCTAACATGTAGAAACGAGCTGGAACCCGCCAACTGTGCACTCCGCTTCCGTCTAAGATCGCCACCGGCGAAGCTGGTTGCTCTTAGAGTAGTGGGTGGCACGGTCAGTGTCCCCTTTCCTTGTTGCGAGCGAAACCCCTTTCTTCTTCATGTTCTACAGATTGTGTGGTTGAGCCGCTGTGACTGGAAACCACAATTATAGAAGTTTCCTGCTAACATATGATGTGTTGTTTGTGTGAAATTGTAGGCTTCGAGATATTACATAAGACTATACTCCCATTTTTTTTTTTTTTTAAATTCTTGGGTGTTGCTCCCTACACCACCCCACTTTGCTCTATGTACCACTACATTTTTCTAAAATTTCAAAACTATCCTTTATATTTTAAAATATCCTACACCCCCACCTCTTTTCTTCAATGGATGTCAACATCCGAGGAAGAAAAAATTCTTCAACGGATGTGACACATCCGTTGAGTTTTTTATTTTTTTAATTTATTGTATTTTAAATTAATATATAAATATTATTTAATTTTTTTTAAAATTATTACGTAATTATTTATAATTTAATTTTATTTTATTTAATAAAATAATTATTATTAATTTTAATTTATGTATTATTATTCAAATAATAATTAAAAAATTTGTTATAAATATATTAAAATGGATGTGCCACATCCGTTAACGGATGTGGCGACATCCGTTGCATTTTTTTTTGGTTTTTAGTCTTTTTTTAAAATTTTTTTTATTTTAAATTAATGTATAAATATTATTTAATTATTTTAAAATTATTACTTAATTATTTATAAATTAATTTTATTTTATTTAATAAAATAATTATTATTAAATTTAATTTATGTATTATTATTTAAATAATAATTAAAAAATTTGTTATAAATATATTAAAACGGATGTGGCGACATCCATTAACGGATGTGGCCACATCCGTTGCCTTTTTTTGTTTTTTTGTTTTTAATTTTTTATATTTTAAATTAATATATAAATGTTATTTAATTTTTTAAAAATTATTATTTAATTATTTATAAATTAATTTTATTTTATTTAATAAAATAATTATTATTAATTTAATGTATATATTATTATTTAAATAATAAATAAAATACTTTTTAAAAATTTATTAAGCGGATGTCAACATCCGTTGAAGGTGAAACGGATGTTGACATCCGTTTTATAGAAGGGCAAATTAGGTATGGGGAGGTGCAGGGAGTAGTTGGTGGTGGTGGAGGGAGCAACTCCCTAAATTCTTTTATGCCATTCACGGAAGGCCCACACTTGCATCACATTCAAATCAAATTTGGGCTCAATCGCGTGACCTGATTCGGCAGCAACATTTCTATCCATACCCCTGTTCCATTGCACCCTCTTATTACGACTTCTCCTGTAGTCTGGCATTAATTTTTTTTTTCAAAAATATTAAAAATAAATAAAATTTTTAAAACTAAAAATATTCATCTACACTGAAATAGTTTTTTTTAAGAACTGTGATGATTTTCTACTGTAAATGAAGATATTTAAGAATGAGGTTAGAGTTTGCATTTAAAAAATAAAAGATTTTCAAAAATGTTTTCGGAATAGTTTTTTCAGTATTGTGTGGTTCTTAATTTTTCATTTTGATTGTAATTAAATGAGATTAATCCTTTTTGGACCTAAAATTTTAAAAGCAATATTCCTTAATGCAATTTTTTATTCTTATTTTTGGTGAAAATAAACATTTACAAAAATTACATATTTTTATATGCGTAATCGATTTTCAAATTCAAAATCCAGTTCTCACATATCATATCTTATTTTTCGGTTTTTTCTATAATTTTTAATAATAAACTAAAAATGGAAACTTCAAATCTCTGTTTCTGTTCTTAAATAATCAATTTTTTTTCTCCGTCCCATTACTATTTCCATTCTGAGATTCGATAATCAATATGTTTTATTAGTAGAATCATTCAAGTGTATTATTGTAAACCTATATAAAATTTTGTGTTGTTCTTCTAATTTTCTCTTTGACTTTATTTAGAAAAGCATTAATATGTTTTAGCGGGTTGTTTTGATGAAAAAAAAAAGATTTTGTTGTCTTTCTATGTAAATCTAATTAAAACATTACATTTGACATTATTTTAGTTAAAAGTCAAACTATATTTAATGATAAAAAATGAAGAGATTGTTGTCAATATCACCTTCCATGCATCTTCGTAGCATTGATTGAGTAAAGAAACAAATCATGGATATTGGAAGACAGGATGACCAATTGAGTTATGCACAAGTATTGCCCCACCTTAAAGGATGGTGAAGCTGCTATCGACAAAGATTGGATGATCGGCGAGGTGGGTTGAATGGCGGGGCACCTAGTCTCTTCCTTTCCTAGGTCTAAATTTAGTTTGATTATCAACTAAAATATTAATGTTACATGTCATGTTTTCATTGGATCTATAGAAGGACACCAAAATCATTTCTTTTAAAAGGACACAGGAGTAACACCCTTTTTTTTATCTCATAAATAAAAAATATATTATTACATATTTTTATGCTCTTTATAATCTTGTCATATCACATATGCATCTATTACTTCACTCTTCCATCTGTTTTTCCTCAAATGTATTATCACATAAAAATATTTCTTAAACAATTTCTTTTGAAAAATAAAAAGAAGTTTATTCTCCTCAGTTTCACCTTTAAGAAGCATCAGTTTAATCTTTAAGAAGTACTTTTATCTAATATAAATTAATCTTTAAGAAGTACTTTTATCTAATATAAATTAATCTCAGGTGAACTTTTAATAAATCTCTCACAAAAAGTTATATACATTTATTGTATAAGACTAGACATTAATGATAATTTGCGATAATGATTTTATAGTAAATAAAATAATAAATCAATAAACAACAAACTTTGTAGAATAAACTCTAGTTCATGATTCTTTAATACTATTTTAAAAAGTAGATTCTAAGTCTAATTCATCTTACAAAATTAATATGTAAGACGAGATTTGAATCTACTTATATGTTATAAATTAACCTTATCTTTAGTTGATATAAAACTTCCAATAAACAATAATATTCTATGTGAAAATATATAGAAACAAATTCTCCTAGAACAATTTATAAAACAATAAACTAATCTTAACCACATTGTACAATATTTTTTTTATCACATATACATGTCTAGATTCCAATGCCTTACGTTTCCATTTTTTCCATTTCCTTAGTGACCAAATCTCTTGATCGGTTAATCGTCACAAGGCACAAGCACGCATGCTCTTTGAGTTCTTCCACTTTTTTCCCAAATCCAGCATCACTTTTCCTAAGCTCCTTCACTATTTGCATAGATAATTTATCAATCTTCTTGTTCAAACAGAGCTGCATCATTGCCCTCACGTGTTCAATGTCATCGTAAAGCCGATCCACAAGTCTACTCATTGTATCAAAGTCTTTGTTTAATATATAAGATCCCTTAGCTGCCATATCAAGCTGCTCACAAACTTTACCAAGAAACCTTCTTGAAAACCTCAAGTGTGGAAGCTCCTTCTCAAGACTCTTACATGTAAATTTCAGAACCGTTGGCGTGACTACTGAAGTTAAAGCATGTGTTGTTACAGCAACCATGTCACACAGCACAGTAACACAACATGCTGACGTCTTCAAATATCTCTTTAGCTTGAAGTTTCTTTCCAGCGTTTTTCTCATTGATTTCAAACGATTCAACACTGATGAATTTTCATCACTGATGAGCTTGAAGTCATGATACTCGAGATTTGAAAAAGGGTTAGTCAAGATGAATGAGTTGAGCTCAAAAATGATAAGCTTCAACTTTTCTTTTGAGTCATCATCATCATTGTCCATGATTTGTAGAGCTCTTTGAATGAACTGGTAATTACAGTGAACTTGATTGATGTTTTTGAGAAGATGGCTGCAAATGAGGGAAGCCTCAGCACTGACGTGAAAGTAATCGAGAATGAGTTTCTTTAGTTCTGGTTTCTGTGAAAGGATCGTTGCATCAATGATGGTGTGTACAGTTTCTTGGTCTGGTTGAAGGAGGGTTTCTGAATATTTATTCTGGTTGGAATGAATGCAATGTTGGTGAGCAAGTAATTGAGCTTTGTCAAAGAAATCAACGTAGGATTTTGACCTTAAAGCCCTTAGATACTCTTCATGGAAGTTTACACTTTTTGATACATCTTTAGGTTGGTTGGCATCTGAAACTAGAAATGTAATTTTATTATGATAGAAATCAAATAGTTATGTCACACGATTATATAATATAAATAAAAAGTATTGTTAAAAGAGGTTTAATTAAAGATATAATTCTAAATCATTATATTTAATTGGGTTTATTATAGAAGAATTCAGCTTATCAGAATAAATTTAATCTGATTAAAAGTAGGCTGCTTTGATTCTTCTTTTTGGGTTATAATAATTATAGTGATTATTTTGAATAATGTAATTGTAATAAGAACATGATAATACAATACTTTGTTATCCAAATTAATTAATAATACTTATATATATATATATATATATATATATATATATATATATGTTAGTTTTAATTTAAATTAGGAGATTTTGTGATATTTATCTTGGCAAATGCATCTCAGGGTCGACTGAAGGCCTAAAAAAAGCCAAAAAGTTTTCTATTAATTACTAATGATTTTAGACCTCTAAGAAAACAGATTTAAAAATAATTTTTTTAATACTAATATATAGCTTTAGGTCTTAAAAAATCAAAAAATAAATTTGTAATTAAAATGTTTCATTTTTAAGTTTATTTTAAACCTTTTAAACTCTTGAATCATCTATCTAAAAAATTATTTTCCTTGTATGCAAGCAAATTTTCATTTTTAATTCATCACAATTGTACATAACTACGCTATTAAGATAATTATAATCAATGTATTTTCATATTGAAATTGACATTACAAATATAAATGTATATTTTGATTCTTAGTACTTATTTAAATTAAAGAAAAAGTCATTCATTCTTCAAGTTTCATAAAAAAAAAAAGATATGGATTTTTTCTTTGTATTTCTATTATGGTTTCAATCATATATCATATTTCTCTAGGAGTAATATTATCTTCTTTATTTTCTTTAATCAAAGCCTATAAAGACAACAATTGCTATACAAACAGCTCATCGCAGGTGAGAAGCTTTGGCTCTGTTAGAACTAACTTAATAAGTACGCATATGCATACAAAAAAAAAGTATTAATAAAGAAATATCAAATAGAAATGAAGACACCTCAGTTTAAGGAAACTTTTTTTATTAATTTATCTTTGTTTGCGGAAAATTGTACTAAATATTGATATTTCCATTGTCTTAAATCTAAATATATCAATAAATGTGAGTTACGTAATATATAAGTTATTTAGAGCGCCAAATTATATAAAAGTAAGTAATAAATAAATAAAATAGTTTGGAAAATTCTTAAATACAATTGAATTTAACTTTAACAAAAAATATATATATTTTTATATAAAAATATTGTAAATTTCTTTCATAAACTTATTATATGATTATTTTAATTATATTATCAAAATAAATCAAGAAAATATTAGTATAACTACGGTCAATTTATATTAAAAAAAATGCATATAACTACTATATAAGTTTATGTAAAATTTTAAAATTGACGGAAATATGTTAAAAATGGGAAGTTGTCAAATATTCTGTTTATTTAAAATAAATATAATTATTTTTGCATCATTTTAAATTTTAATAATTTGCATATATTAAATATTATATATGAAAATATTCTAACTTAAATAAAAAAAAGTCTCATTAAAATACTACCTAAATGTCTCAGTTAAACTATAAAGTTTACGAAAAAAATGTAATAAAGTATTAGATAAAAAAATAATAAGTGCTTTGTATGTAATCAGTAAGTTAAGTTTAAATATTGATAAGTTCATATTTAAATTTAAAAAGACATGACTAATATGATTTTTTTATAGAAAAACTAAATACTGAATTGAATAATTGGAAATTTTATCGTATGCTCACAAAAATCTCCTGTTTAAGAATTAATGTTAGACATTTATTTTTTATTTTTAATGGAATCAAATTTTTAAAGAAAAAACTTTGAATTATAATATAAGTATTTTTATTACGAACGGTGCTGGAAATTATGCATATATTGAAGTTCTACAAAATTTTAACTCATTTAGATAAACAAGAAAGCTAAAAGATATCACATGCATATATTGAAATTATGCATTTATTTATCTAGAAAAAAAATGACTTCTACAACAACAAAATAATCGAATCAAGTCTTTCCCTCAACCTCTCAAGTTCTTCATTTCAAAAACAAAATAATTCAACTGATCCTGGAAAACTTCCTAATTAGGACCAGAACATCTAAGTTTTTTTTTTTTTCTTATTGTTCTTCGTTGCCTTTAATAAAGACAGAAATAGGTTAAGTGACGCAAAAGAATGTTTTGCAGATCATAGGTTGTAAGGACTATGAATTTGTAATGTTTTTGGACATTAGTCAAATGAAAAAGATGAAGTGATAAGAAGATACCTTGGCTAGACTTATTAAGAGCTCTTAATATTTGTAGCATGGTTGGTTGATCTTCGATTCTGATATTAACAAGTCTTTATGAGAATGAAGAATGATCCATTAATTGTATTGTGTTGAAGTTGATAAACATGTTTGCAATCTTTGTTTTTAAAGCCTCTCTCCATGGAGATTGTTCAATGATTGCAGTTTAAGCTTTCTTTCTTTAGTCATAATCACATTTAAGTTCTCTTTAATATTCTCATTACTTCTCCCAGTTCAAATGCTCATAAATATCCCTATTCTGTTACTAGATCTTTTCCAATATTTTAATTTTATTTATGTGCTATTGTTAATCTACTTACATTCGTTTGCAAGCTAACACAACTATGTAATGATGTGAACATATAGGCCTCTTGATATTTTTTAATTAAAATAATTAACCCTTCCAATATTTTTGTATATTTTTATTTGAAGTCATTTAATAAATCAGTACATTATTAATTTTATGTTAGTAAAATACCAAAACTGACAATATGCTTGTCCAAATGAAAATATTCTCAAGGTTTTAAGAAAAAGTTTATATTCTAATCATATAAAAAAAAATCGAAAATGAATTTTACTAGTAAAGTTCATAGTATGTTTTCTTTATAGTAAAAACAATTCTTAAAAGGAAAAAATGCATTAAATTATTAAGCAATTGATAATATTATTAATATATATATATATATATATATATAATATTTTTATTTATTTAGGTTAATATTTAGTTTTAAAATTTACGTAGATTAGACAATTTAATTTAATTTTAATAATTAGTAAAATTAAAATTATTTTAGTCAAAAATATTCATTTTATTTAATTTTAATATTTATCTTTATTTAATTTAATATTAATTATAGTTAGTCTAATCATTTTTAGCATTAATTTTAAGTAATTATAAATCTAAATGTTTCTAATATATTTTTATACTATCTATTTATGTTAATATCAATTAAGTGCATACTAATATTATTTATGTATTAAATTGGTGTATTAATTATTTAAAATAGAGAAAGTCTCAATCCAAATACTTATAAAGTTATATTTAAACAATAATATAATATAATTTGTGAAACTAATTTGTACTAATGTGAATTTAGAATTTTACTTTCCTATTTTTCATTTATAAACACTCTTACATTCAAAGTGGCTTATCACTTTTTTTTTTATTTACATAAGACAAAAGCCTCTTTTCACCAAGAAAAAAGAGTCTTTTTCCTTACTAAGAGTTATTATTATAATAATCCCTTCAACCTTGCTCTCCAATAAGAAAGCAACTTCATCACAATGAGTTTAACCTCCTTCAACTTCTTCTGCAACATATATACTACTTTACTATCATTATTATGTTATATTTCGCAGGAAATATTGAATTATTTAAAATATATAAAACACTTAACATAACATATAAACTAGTTAATATCTTATTTTATATTAATTTATAAATTTTCAAATTTAAATATATTATATTTGACTTAATTATAATTAGTTTTTTATTTCAGATATAGTAACTCATTAAATATTTAACATACTTTAGTTTCATGGTGTTAAAATTTCAAAATCAATTTATATAATAATGTTAACTTAGTTATCATTATTTAGAGTCAACTTATCCAATACTATTTAGAATCAATTATGAAAGTTGGTATTATAATAAATTATAGTGTTTATTATTATAGTTTGAATATTGACCGAGTCTAAATATCCATTTTTTTGAAGTGTACACAACTTAATAAAAAATATCCATGTTTTGTTAATTGTCTATTATGGTGCAATTATGACAACTTGGAGAACCAACAACATAATCGGATAAGCTACTCAACCAATGATTTTGTTACTTTTGAGATTGAATTTCCCTAATTTGGATATTGAATCATTCAATCATTTCATGATCCAACACTTATTTTCTGACGTGCAAAATACTTTGCCACGCAATCCCCGGCAATGAAAGAAACTCCAAACATACTAAAAAAATCATAACCACAAACCAATTGAATGAGTTAGTATGAATTAATTCTTCCAAAATCTTCACTTTAAATGTTGTGATGAAAAAGATTTTAATAAATTTAATTAATTCGCTAGATTTATTGATGAAAATTAATGAACAATATTTAACATTAGTGTATACTATACATTATTATCATAATGATCCAAAGAAAATATATAGGGCAAGTGTTTGAAAACGCTTTAACTTTCATTGATAAAGTTTATTAAAGAGTATAAAAGGTGAAATATTTGTTAATAGAAATGTCTTTTTTATAGTTGGTAGATACTCTCCATTGTGATCTAGATGTGAATCATGTGAATTTCGAATAGGTTTCGATCAATAGAATAAAATTGTTAAAAAGAACACATTGTATCCGGAGATAATGTATACAGGAGATAATATTCTTATTACTTCTTATCTTATATTTTGTATATGTAAGACTCCTTTTTCTTTCATTGTGAATAAATTGTTGTATAAATAAGATATTCTTTTAATGCATTTTACGATAAATAATTAATTTAGTATAATAAATATCAACATATTTTGCTTTTACTATGATAAGAAACAAATATTGTTTTAATATAAAATTTTCAATTTTTTATAATGTTGTTTTTACTGATTTTTTATACGTTACATGTGTTTATTGTAAGGGCATGTAAAATGAATAAGGGGCCATTGGGCCTTATGTGGGGCAACCAAGCCCATCAGCCTAAGGCCAGCTTAACCTTAGGAAGGGCTCCTCAGTGTTCTTTTTCATTTTCCTGAGCTCTTTCCCTTTCTCTCTCTAAAACCCTTTCCCTAAAGATTTTCTCTGACTTTTCTTTAGATTCCCAGCTCCTTGAACCGTTGGAATTCGATTTAGGAGCTACCCAAGCGTCCGCGACGTAGAGGGCTTCATTTCTACCGAACATTTTCTTCATTCCGACCGGTAAGTCATTTTTTCCCTTCTCTTTCACTGTCTTTGAACCTAGGGCATGCGACGTCACTGGTGGCATGTTACTAGTGGGGTTTCATCTTCATATTTTCTGTCAAATCAAGCTCTAAGAGTTGTACCCTACCCCAATTTGGTGGTTTGTAGGTCTTGTTGAACTTGTCTCTGTGCGGGGTTACCATTTAGGGCTTCTTCCAAAGTGCTGTGATTTTAACCACCAAGGTAAGGGGAGCTGAATACTTCTTTAAATTTCTTGCATGAAGTGTATGTATATTGGATTTTGACTTTGTGCACTGTTTGGAGTTGTATTTTGCGTTTTAAGTATGTTGTATGGTATGTGTTGATATGTGAAATCCATGAAACTGTGTTGAGCTGTTTTGAATTGAATTGGATGGGTTTGAATTGCTATAATTGACCAATTCGAAGTAATTTAAGTGTGAAAATCTGGTATACTCTAGTTGGGTAGAAAATTTGGGGTTTTAATAGTTTTTAGGTCATTTTGAAAGGAAGTGAGGTAGTGATTTTGAGTAAATGAGGGCTGCAGCGTTCTTGGACTGTTGGGGCAGCCTAGATAAGTCCATTGCGACTTGTTAGAAGCATAAAAATGGTCTAAAACATGTGCCAAGTAGAAAATTCGGATTTGGGTCCCTAAGTTGTTGAAATTGGTGTTTTAGAGTTAAAATTGAACTTTAATCACTTTAAAATGGTAGTAGAAAGGTTTAGAATCATTTAGATAAGTTTAATTAAGTATAAAACAAGAATTAAGGGTGTTAGAAGTTAGTAAAAATGGTTAGAAATGGTCATGTTGGGTTCTAGTAGCAATTATGCAGAATTCTGTAAAATTATGCAGAACGCTACAGTTGACCATTCAGTCTTAGTGGGTGGTATTGGTAGCATTCGGTTTTAGTGAGTGGTCTTGGTAGCATTCGGTCTTAATGGGTGGTATTGGTAGCATTCAGTTTTAGTGAGTGGTCTTGGTAGCGTTCGGTCTTAGTGGGTGGTATTGGTAACGTTCGGTTTTAGTGAGTGGTCTTGATAGCGTTCGGTCTCTCTTAGTGGTCGATCCTAAATAGTGCTCAGCCACTTCTTCAGTCTTTCCTTTATGGACCGTTCGGTCATGTCCTTTGGGAAGTGAAATAAGTGCTCAGTCAAAGTCTAAGCGTTCGGCCAAGGCCCTAAACGTTCGGCCAAGGTTTTTAGTGTTCGGCCAAGGCTCTAGGTGTTCGTCCAAGACTCTAAGTGTTCGGCCAAGGTTCTAAGCGTTCGGCCAAGGTTCTAAGTGTTCGGCCAAGGCTCTAGGTGTTCGACAAAGGCTCTAGGTGTTCGGCCAAGGCTCTAGGTGTTCGGCCAAGGCTCCTAGTGTTCAGCCAAAGGTCTAGGTGTTCGGCCAAAGCTCATAGCGTTCGGCCAAAGCTCTCAGTGCTCGGCCAAAGCTTCCAGCGTTCTGTTCAAGCTCATTTGCTCTTGTTTTGGTTTGAATTAAGTGTGCGGAATGATTGAAATGCATAGTATGATCGTGGTAATGTTATTATACTGAAAGTATGTGAATGTATGAGACATGTTTGGTGGTTGAATGTAACAAGTATGTGTAATGAACGTAATTCCATGGCCTCAAGGTGAGGATTCATGGTGATGCCCTCAGTGTTTGTAATGATTGCATGGTAGCTCAGTTTTGGGGGTTTTCCTGACGCTCCAATGGTCTTTCATTCTCAAGTACAGAGGATTGATCCATGTGGTGAGGAGTAGCAGGAGGTCCTAGTTTGGGAGGCTTCCAGTATGCTCCAGGGTGCGGAACGGACTAACCTCGTGAGTGTGGTAGGGTGGAACCCATTGACAACGACTTTGGAAAGCAGTAGAGGCCACCATGAGTGCATAACCCGCCATAGCTCGGCAATCATTATAGTCCGGACGAGTCGGTTTATAAAGCAACAAGTCTTTTGATGTCATGTTACCATGTTTGAGTGAATTTTGCATGTCGATAAGTGTGATTGAATAACATGCTTTTTATATCTAGCTCACCCTTGCTTGTTTGTGCTTATTTGTGTATGTTTCCTTTGCGATGATCATCCACTTGGATGGGAGCAGACGACGAGGAGGTTCTTTTGGAGACAGCTTTGGAAGATGATGACAATGCTGTTGCCTAGTCTCCTAGGATGTTATTAGTTATTTCCTGCATTTTGAAATACTCATACTTTTAAGTTTTCAGTTTAGATTCTATTGTGTTTAAGCTCAAAAATTCTGGAGCTATTTCGAGGATGACTGCTTTCCTATATTATGCATGATGACGTCTTTATTATATATGCTTTTCTATATAATTGGGATGTCACATTTATGGTATCAGAGCAGTTTCTGTTCTAAGAGAATCCTGTAGGGTATGTGTATGCCTTGTTTGTGCAGGTGTGCTCTTATTCATGTCCAGGATTTGTTGTTCCTATTTTCCTTGCTCGAACTGATGGTATTTTCCTTTTTGTGTAAGCAAAAAAATGGCACCTAAGCCTCCTCTACCTCCTCCTCAGCCTGAGCCTTCTAAGAACAACAGAGGACTAGAGGATGTACTTGAGACTATGCAGCTTCAGAATGCTATCCTGGTGCAACAAAACACCATCGCTTTAAACTCTAAACATACTAACAAAATCATAACCACAAACCAATTGAATGAGTTAGTATGAATCTAATTCTTCCAAAATCTTCACTTTAAATGTTGTGATGAAAAAGAATTTAATAAATTTAATTAATTCGCTAGATTTATTGATGAAAATTAATGAACAATATTTAACATTGGTGAATACTACACATTATTATCATAATGATCCAAAGAAAATATATAGGGCAAGGGTTTGAAAACGCTTTAACTTTCATTGATAAAGTTATTAAAGAGTATAAAAGGTGAAATATTTGTTAATATGATGTCTTTTTTATAGTTGGTAGATATTCTCCATTGTGATCTATATGTGAATTATAATGTGAATTTTGAATAAGTTTCAATTAATAGAACAAAATTATTAAAAAGAACACATTATATACAGGAGATAATATTCTTATTACTTCTTATCTTATATTTTGTATATGTAGGATTTCCTTTTTCTTTCATTATGAATAATTGTTGTATAAATAAGATATTCTTTTAATACATTTTACGATAAATAATTAATTTAGTATAATAAATATCAACATAATTTGTTTTTACTATGATAAGAAACAAATATTGTTTTAATATAAAATTTTCAATTTTTTATAATGTTGTCTTTACTGATTTTTTATACGTTACATGTGTTTATTAAAAAAAATCATGTCTTTACTAATGACAAAACACATGTTAATTATCCCAAAAAAAGTCACATGAAATTAGTAAATATATCAGTGTTATTAAATGTTATTTTAGACTCGGCTTAACTAATTCTAGTTTTTGTTTTTTAGAAAACATGTTTAAGTTGTGTAAAATTATTTTTAACTTTTTTAATAAATACATATTTGTGTTAGTGTCAAATTATCATAAGTTAAGTTGATGTTAATTGAGTCTACTTAGTGTTTGACACTAATACAATATTAAATTGATTATAATTGGACACAAAATGCTAATTTTTTAAAAGGAAAATTAAAAAGAAATGCAAAAATATTTTTAATTTTTGTTATAAGTAAATATTTGTGTAACAAATGCTAATTACAATACATATTAAAAGTAAATATTTAATTTTAATAAATATTAAAAATAAATAAGTTTAGTTACTTAAGTAATTGACATTAAGTTATATATTACAAATTTATGATTACAAATATGAGCTATAGATTTCTTTCAATTCAAAAGTCTAAATCTTAAGATAGCAAATCTTTTCACTCAAGTTTTTCCCATACTTTGTATATAAATTTTGTCACACTTATCTTCTTCATTCACATTCATAAATATCTCTTTATCCACATTCATCTCCTTCACTTTATATGACACTTATCATTTTCACCCACACATGTGACGTCCCAAAATATATATAGAAAGCATATATAATAAAGACGTCATCATTTCATAATATAAGAAAGCAGTCAAGAGTAATTTAAGGATTACAATCATCCTTAGAATAGCGTGGAATTGAAAACTAGAGTATTAGGGTTTCTTCCTAGAAATTACATTGAATTTAAAACTTTAAATGCACAAAAGATTTTCAAAGTTAGCTAATAAAAGCTAGCGAATCTAAGCTGCAGCGTTGTCGTCCCCATCAAGTACTGTTTCCAACGTATCCTCCTTGCCATATGCTCCCGTATAACGAATTATACGATCATCGCACATACCCAAACACAAACAAGTAGGGGTGAGCTAGACATAAAAGCATGTTATACAACCTCACACGACATGCAAAAATAATCACTCAAACATGGTAAAATCACATCACAGGACTTGTTACTTTATAAACCGACTCGACTTGTTACTTTATAAACCGACTCGTCCGGACTAGAATGATTACCGAGCTATGGTGGGTCTTGCACTCGTGGTGGCTTATGAAACTTGGACTCCCCCACCCTACCACACTCACGAGGTTAATCCGTTATCACTCACCCTGAGCCATACTAGAAGCACCCAAGACTAGGACCTCCTACTACTCCTCACCATATGCTTCAATCCTCTCTACGTGAGAAGAAAGACCATTGGAGTTTCAGGATGACCCCCAAAACTGAGCTACCATGCAATCACTCTACACACTACCAGGGCACCACCATGTATGCTCTCCTTGAGGATCATGGAATTACGTCCATGAACCATACTGTTACTTTGAAACTTAACCCAAGACATGAATAACCGAATACCATCATATTATCACAGTGAATCCAACATATCTCATACATTCACATACTTTCCACATAAATCACATCATACTATGCATTCCAAACATTCCACTCTTCAAAATAAAACTACACATACAACTTAAGAATATAATTATTCAAGAATTTACTCAATTCAAATAAATTTACTATTTCGTAAAAACATTTCTCTTCACTCATATCATTAATTAAATATCTGAACCCATCAAACTAATTAACAACATGTTTAGATCATGTGGTAAAATTTGTAGTCCAATCCAACGGTTAATAAGGTAGAACTCATAATTTTTGTATAAATGGTCCAAAGACAGAAATTAAGCAATATTGAGATCCCTGAGAAGATACGAAATTAATATCTCTAAATATGTAACTCTAATTCAAATCTGAACGGTCAAAGTAATTTAGTATGTGTTAGAAACTACATACTAAAATTTCATGTTGATCTAACGGTTAACTAGGTAGATACTGAGGTTTTACCGAGGTAACTCACGGAGAGAATTTTAAGTGGTTTTCGGTTATACTCAAAATGCGGAACGAATTTCTCTAAGCACAGACATCTAATTACAAATCTGAACGGTCAAGATGACTTAATACGTCTTATGAACTACATAATAAAGTTTGGGCTTAATCTAACGGTAAATGAAATATATATGGAGTTTTTTTTACCATGATAACTTAAGAACAGAAATATATTGTTCATCAGATTTTTCAAACCTTCAAAATTAATTTCTCAAAACATAGACTTCCAATTACAAATCCGATCGGTCAAAGTATAGTAATATATCTTAGGGATAATATATCCAATTTTCAGGTTGATCTAACGGTCAAATAGGTCAGAATCTATATTTTACCGAGAGGACTCAGTAACCAAATTATAGGGGTAATTAATTTACTCAAACATGCAAGATTTATTTCTCCAATTAGAGACTTCTAATTGATGATCCGAACGGTCAAAGTGAAGAAATAGGTCTTAGGATTCATATATTAAATTTTTAGCTAAATCCAATGGTAAAAACAATTAAAAGGAAGGTTTTACCACAATAATTCGAAAATAAGAAAATTATAATCATGAAAACTAAATTTATACAAATGAATAGATAACTACCATTACCAAAATTTTAACATGTTCATAACTCATATTCATGATCATAACATGTATAAAAATCATATATAAGAAGGATTAGCTCCCCTACCTCTATTCCAGACTTAATCTCGTACTTAGAAATTGTTCCCCGAAAACTTCCAGAATTTCCCCTTTGCAACTAGAATTTCCTCTAACTCTCTTCTCTCAAAATTTTTCTAAATTTTTGGTGCAAGTTTTAGCCTTCCCCATGCTTGCTATTTATAGTCCAAAATTTTACTATTCATCATTTTTTTAATATTATTTATTATTTTAATTTCACCACTTACATAATGGATTCACCACTTACATAATGGATTCCTTAATAATGACTTCAAATATGAATGCTTTCTCCATTAAATTTTATTTTACTTTTTTTTTTACAAAGAAGTAGAAAAGAGTTTGAACCCATCACCAAAATTTTCTACCAATTAAGCTACCAAAATTTCTTATTTAACTTTTCACATTTTATATTATAAACTTATTATATTTTCCATTCCTAAAGAAATATATTTTTACTAGTAATAAAATTGTAAATATTTTTCATGGGTCTTACAACACACATCTTTGTTACATTTGTTTTTTCATTTCCTTCATCCATATCCTTTTCCTCATCTTTTTCATTGATACTCATTTCTTTCATTTACATTCATTTTCTTGGTCTATTTATCTTCTTCATCTACACTCATGTTTTATCTATCATAATTTGTTTTCATTTGTTGAACATGAAAACATCATATATGAAATTGTTTTAAAGTTGCTCTCGTTAGCATTGACCAAACCATTACAAATTAAACTAATATGAAAATTTATTTTATTTAATGTCGACACTAAATAAAATAAAATTTAAAACAAAAGTGCATTAGATTAGATTGACTTGACCAATGTTAAACTACTTGAAAATTCTATTGAAAAACTAATGATGAATTAATATTCACTAAGTCAATATTATTTAGAATCAACTCTCAAAAACTTTATCTTCTACGATTTTAGATGACTGACACATGCAATACATATACGATACTAATAACTATTTAATATATATCAGATTTTTCTATTTAACGTGACAAACATCTAATTTTTAGTATGAGTTCAAACTAAATTAATAAAATTTAAATTTTTATATCAAGAATATAGCTTTTCTTTTTTTTATTATACTAAAAATGAAATATGTCTCTTATACTAAACAAACTATTTTACCCTATATTTTATTTTGGCAGAGAAGAAATTAAAAAACTAACATTTTAAAGAATTGTATGGTCAAATTATAACGTTAACATTGCCAACATCGAACATATGAAGCTTCAACTTTGAAACCTTCCAAGATGTTTTTCTTTTTCTTTTGTTATTGGAAATTGAAACTTTAACGCAAGCGTTATATAAACTGTGTTGTTTACAATCTTTTATGGATAAAATAAACAGCAGATACAGTGTTCCTTCTCTTTCCCTAATATTTCTTTTAGGGAATTAAGTTTAGAAAACGGTCTCAAAAAGCCTACGTTGCATGAATGTGTACTTCATGCGTTAAAAATTCTCATAGTGACACATTTTTAACTAATTCTTGTAATAACTTGTTTATATATTATATATTATTTCCTATCATTTAACAAAACTATCATAATAATTAAAACTTTATAAATAAACATTGAACTCACAAAATGTTAGATATTTTTAAATAAAAATATAAAAACAAATCCATGTATAACCACAAAATATTAACATCGATTGAAAAATAAAAGTGACGAATCACCAAATCAATAAACCTATATATAGAAGCAACCCTTAGATATCCAATCCACTCACAACATGATTTCTTAAAGACTCCTTGAGGCAGCAAAACATAAACAAAGTAAATGAATAACTACATGCGCATGCGTGAAGAGTCCGAATTGTGTTATTTGAAAGGTTCTAACATAATGTGTCAGTTCTTGTGCCTAATGTGTTCTTTTGTAATTTTAACTTACCAATTTCAATGGTTAATTATAATAAAATTAATAAACAAATTTTAAAAATATAAAATTTAAAAAATTCAAATAAAAGCTAATGTGTCAACTCGTTAACTTGTCAACATGTAACATGACATGTTAGGATTTTCAATTTATTTTCTTGCACCATGTCTCATACTGTTTTTGACAGACCTGGACCTTGATAGACGAGTCAAAATAGGACAAGCTGGTACATTTGGGCACCTAAATTAAATAAACAAAATAAAGGTATTATATAAATATTTATCCAAAATGACATGTAAAAGAATAAAATGATTTTTTTGAAGAGAATAATTTCCTACTCTACCATTCACTAATGTCAAGCACGAAATTGAATTAGAGTATGTGTTTTATAGAGGTGTTGTTACATTTGTCTTCGTTTTAGCTGATTTTACTATTCATGAGAGAGTGAAAGCGAAGATTTGCAAGATGCGTTATGTTTGTTTGTACTGATTTGGGAGGAATGATTTTAGTGAATTTGCAGGTTATGTACTTTCATAGTTTGAGGAAATACCACGTTCAAATTTAGGTATTTGAATTCAAAAATTTTATAATCGATTCCAATTCATGTTTTCATGTCTAATAATAAATAAAACATGGTTTTAGATTCATGGTGCATAGGTTGGAGGAATGTTTGGTTGAAGATGATGAAGGTTGATGGGTGAAGACGAAGATGAAAAGCTCGAACATGAAGATATGAGGTTGAAGAAGGCGTTGGGAGAATAAATGCATATTTGGATCCTACCTATTTGTATTCGATTCCAGTTAATTGAAGAAATGAAGTAATGCGTGTATTCAGTTCCATATTGTGGTATTCGATTACACCAGAGAGAAGAAATGTAGGCAATGAGTGTATTTGTTTCCCTGAGAGCTGTATTGGGTTCCTCTCTCAAATTAACATGTTCTTCTAGCAACAATTTTTTGGGGTGGACTATCACCACCAACCACCCATATACCCACAGCAAAGCCATTACCTTGTGGGTAAAAACCGAAAGCAAAGTGGCCAGAAGTGATACCCATGAACTATTATTCCCAAATTCAGTAGAATAGACCCTGACTTTATGATGCTCTCACCTTTTTTCATATCATAAACTTCTTTGCTTCTTTGCTAGCTTTTTTCATTCTTTTTTATTTATTTGTTAATATTGTTAGCTGAATTTTGGTTAGTTATTTTTTTATAAATATTAAATTTCATTCAATAATAAATAAAATCATAAAACTTAGTAGTAAATTATATTAAAAAAATATTATATTCATTTTACTAAATTACAATTTTCTTACATTTTTAAAATTAATTTTAATAATTATTTTTAATTTTTTACTTTTTATAAACATTTTTACAATTAAATATAACATTAACAATTATTATTTTATATTACTTTAATAACTAGGGATATTTTAGTAATCTTTAATTTCTACCAATTAAACAAATTTTTTAAATTTGTCACATCAATCAAATTCTACACTAATTCTTACAAACTTTACTTCTAAATCTACTCTCAATTACCCACAAATCCACTAAAAAAAACAACAAAAATATTACTTTCAAATCCACTCAAATCCATTCAAATCATTTCCCCAGATCACCTCAAAAGAACAACTAAATAATTTATTTATCTCCTAATTCATAACTTTAAATGGACCGTATATTTTTATATAATATTATTGTAGAATTAAATTTAATTTAATAATAGGGTAATCTCACTTTAGTTATTCGTAGTTTATATTATAATTAAACATAGTTTGTATTATGATTAATCTATTAAGTGATTTTTTTTTTCAAGATTCAAGGGAAAAATTTAAATCATTACAAAATATCATTACAAAACAAATATTAAATTAACTTTTGATGAAAACGAAGTATATCATGATAACTTTTGATGAAAACGAAGTATATAATGATATAGTCACAGTTTTGAAAATTTGACAAACTTATAAGTTTCAAGTTAGAAAGGAATTAACGTAATGTACTTTTTAAGTTTCAATTGTTATAGCCAACACTGAAAACAATGTGAAAAGTGTTCAATTAGAAAGGAATCAAGGTAATGTACTTTTTAAGTTTCGATTGTTATAGCCAAGACTGAAAACTACGTGAAAAGTGTGACAGTGTGTGTGACAGTGTGTGTGACAATGTGTGTGTGTGATAGTATGTGTGACAGTGTGTGTGTGATAGTATGTGTGACAGTGTGTGTGTGTTCGCGTGCGTGTATGTGTGTGCGTGTGTGTATGCGTGTGTGTGTGCGTGCGTGTGTGCTTGTGTGTGTGTATCTGTGTGTGTGTGTGTCTGTGTGTGTCTATGTGTGTGTGTCTGTGTGTGTGTGTGTGCGAGTGTGTGTGGGTGTGTGCAGGTGTATGTGTGTGCGCGTGCATTTGGGTTTGTGTGTGGGTGTGTATGTGTATGTGTGTTTGTGTGTTCATGCGTGTGTGTGTGTATGTGTGTGTTTGTGTGTGTATGTGTGTGTTTGCATATTTGTGTGTGTGTGTGTGTTTGCTTGTGTGTGTTTGTGTGTGTGTGGGTGTGTTGATGAGTGGGTGAGTGTATCATAGAGTGTGTGCGTTGGTGTGTGTGGGTATGTGTTTGTGTGTGTGCGTGTGTGTGTGCACGTGTGTGTGTGTTTCTTTAGCAAAATTACAAAACTTTGGCAATTGTAACATCTAACTTTCTTCTTATGAAATTTCTAACCACCATCAGAATTGTGCAAGATGTTTTATTTTTACCTTTGATTGAATCACTAATCTTCACTTTGTCGTTCGAGTGATTCTTTATGCTTAGTGCTGTCTTTGTTACCTTTCTTGAACCTTTTCTTGTCCTTATATTGAAACCGGGCCTGTAGTGCTTGTTCTTGGTAATGTAGTGTTGAAAATTTGAAAAACTTATAAGTTTCAGTTAGAAATGAATCAAGGTAATGTACTTTTTAAGTTTCAATTGTTATAGCCGAGACTGAAAACAATGTGAAAAGTTTTCAATTAGAAAGGAATCAAGGTAATGTACTTTTTAAGTTTCGATTGTTATAGCCGAGACTGAAAACTACGTGAAAAGTGTGACAGTGTGACGGTGTGTGACAGTGTGTGTGATAGTATGTGTGATAGTGTGTGTGTACGTGTGTGTGTGTGTGTGTGTGTTTGTGTGTGTGTGTGTTTGTGTGTGTGTGTCTGTTTGTGTGTGTGTATGTCTGTGTGTGTGTGTGTGTGTGTGTGGGTGTATGTGTGTGCACGTGCGTTTGGGTTTGTGTGTGGGTGTGTATGTCTGTATGTGTTTGTGTGTGTGTGCGGGTGTGTGTGTTTATGTGTGTGCGTGCGAGTTTGTGTGTGTGGGTGTGTGAGTGTGTGTGCGTGTGCGTGTGGGTGTTCATGCATGTGTGTGTTTGTGTTTATGTGTGTGTGTTTGCGTGTGTGTGTGTTTGTGTGTGTGTGTGTGGGTGTGTGGGTGTGTGGATGGGTGGGTGAGTGTGTGAGTGTGTGAGAGAGAGTGTGTGTGTGTGTGGGTGTGTGTGTGGGTGTGGGTATGGGTGTGGGTGTGTGGGTGTGGGTGTGCGTGTGTGTGTGCGCGTGTGTGTAGGTGCGTGTAGGTGCGTGTGTGTGTAGGTGCATGTTTTTGCGTGTGTGTGTGCGCGTATGTGTGCGTGTGTGTGGGTCCGTGTGTGTGCGTTCGTGTGTGTGTGAGTGCGTGTGTGTGCGTGGGTGTGTGTGTGTGCGCGTGGGTGTATGTCTGAATGTACGTGTGTGTGTGTGCATGAGTGTGTGCGTGAGTGTGTGTGCATGTGTGTGGGTGGGTGGGTGTGTGTGTTTTTCTTTAGCAAAATTACCAAACTTTTCGCAATTGTAACATCTAACTTTCTTCTTATGAAATTTCCAACCACCATCAGAATTGTGCAAGATGTTTTATTCTTACCTTTGATTGAATCACTAATCTTCACCTTGTTGTTCGAGTGATTCTTTATGCTTAGTGCTGCCTTTGTTACCTTTCTTGAACCTTTTCTTGTCCTTATATTGAAATCGGGCTTGCAGTGCTTGTTCTTGTTACTGCTTACGTTCATTGATGCGATACTCATGTGCTTGTAATGGATGTTGAAATTCCTCAATCTCTAATGTCTCCAAATCACGAGTCTACTCAATAGCAACAACCACATGATCAAATGTTGGAGTTATGGTTCTTAGGATTTTTTCCACCACATATTGGTATGTAATACCATCCTTACATGCTCTCATAGTATAACAAGTTCCTACACACCTTGTCAAAATACTCTGCCACAATTTCACCCTCATCCATGGTTAGAATTTCAACTTTTCTTCTCAAAGTCTGTAGCCTTACCTTCTTGTTTTTATCACCATCACCATAAGTTTTCATCAAAATCTCTCAGATTTCCTTGGCAGTTGCTGCCTTGGAGATTTTGTTGAAAATCTTTGGGCTCACACATTGACAGAGCATAAATCTAGCCTTTATATCCAATTTCTTCTACAACTTGTAGTTTCATTTCTCCTCATCTATTGCTTTGCTACCTGGTTTCTCCAAATCACACTCTATCACCTCTGTCATGTCCTGAAAACCAAAAATAGCCAACATTTTGGTTTTCCAGTCATCAAACATCTTCCTATAAAAAATTGGAAGTGGTCCCTCGTATTCCACCAAACCCTCCTACCATACTGCACTATTTCTTGATCAAATCTTTGAAGCTTCTTGGACCTCCTTATTCACCTCTAAGGATTTTTCACTTCCAAAGAACATTGCTTGCTGGATATACACACTCCTTCCATACCTTGATCACACCCACACACCACACAGATCATGTTTCTTCTGGCTCTTGATATTATCTTAGGGTTCATATAGAGAGAAAGGGAAAAAAGACTTTTAGGGGTCAGAGAGAAAAGCACCAGAAGGGAAGAGAAAGCTAAGAATAAGCACAAACAGAGGATGATAAACAGGAGCAAAGCAAAAGCTCACAACAAGGTATTGTATATTTCTAATAATATAGACATGTTGATCATCGCAATAAAATTAAAGCTCTTTTTAATGATTTGTGTCTTTTTTTTAAGGGAAATTTGCATCCTGATAGTAATATTGTGCTTAAGGGCTTTAGCTGAACTTGGTTTTGCCACTTTATCACATTATATTTTCACGTTCAGATATCATAAATGTATGGTTGTGGTAAAACAAGTTTTGACCATCACTTTTGTGTAGGTTTGAAGATTTGAATGTGTTAGTTTATTTTGATTTGGTTTGTGCAACTTATTAATTTGATAGGTCAAAAGATGAGTTAATTTGATTAGATTAATTAGCTCTTTTCTAATAAGGAAATTAAAATTAAAAAAAAATAATTAAAAAAATAATTTTTTATATTATAATTTTTAAAAATATAAATATATAATAGTATTGTAATTTAAATGATTAACACTTACTGATAGGTTGTCGTTGAAGCTATCAAATTAATATTACTTTTCAAGGAAACTTCAGTATTGCCAAGTAGTATTCAAGAAGGTAGATAGGGCTAAAGTAACCCTGAGTTGTCTCGCAACGAACACGGAATTGCTTTTGAATATCTGTGACTCTTACGAATGCTATGCAATGCTTATGAATAAAAGTAATGGTTGAAGAGTGTTTAAAGAATAAATAAGAAACTTAAAAACAGTTACGATGAAATAGGCTAATTCCACTGCTTTTCCAAGATAGATTCATCATCGGTTATTCACGGATAATTGTTCAATTGATTATTGTTTAAGTTTCAAATTAATTAAAGTACATTCTTAATTAATTTGAGGGCGATCATGCATTTAACCAAAGTAAATTCTCAATCAAAATGCAAAACCTTTCTAGATTATTCACAATAAATTCAACCAAAGTGCATTCTCAATTAAATTCAACCAAAGTGCATTCTCAATCAAATTCTATTGTGTTTAATCATGTCTATTCTTAAATCTCCTAACCAAATTAAAAGCTAATCAATCAAAGTAAATTCTCAATTGATTATAGTTGAAATTATTACTAATCAATCAAAGTACATTCTCAATTGATAGTAAAAACCATTTAATCATATGAAAGTTCCTAAATTAAATCAAAGTAGATTCTCAATTTAAACCTAGAAACCCTAAAACTCATATAATCAATATGCATGTAGATTCAAACATATTATGATGCAAAAATCTTTGCTTTTAACAAGATAGAGAGATGAAAGACATAGAGAGAACAACTTAAATCAATAATCAAAGTAAACAATTGTATTAACTGAACGTAACCTCAGAATCCGTCGTGGAATTACAGTAGAATAACCCTAGATGCTTAGCTCTCCATGAATGGAGTTGAATACAAGATGAAAGAAAAGTGAGAGGAGTATGAGAGAATGAAAATATGAAGTCTCCTGGGTATCTTAATATAGGGCTTGCTTGGGCTTGGACTCTGAATATTCAGTTGAAAGAATATTTTATCTCATATCTTCCAAATAACTAAAAGATTTAGATAATTATAACATTATTTGGAAGATATTTTCTGTTGATATTCACAAATTAAATTAATTTAACAACTGAATTTTATTTTTTAGTTTTTCTGACTTTTCAAAATTGCGCAAATGTCCTAAAATTTCCTCTATCTGCACTTTAGCCCCTTCTAAGTTTCTGAAATTGCAAGAAAGCCCCTCAGTTGACCAGACTTTGACCAGAGAAGGCTTATTGACCAGCTTTGACCAGAGGAGGACGCACCAATGGGAGCTCGCCACGTGGCTTCCCTCTTCCTTCCCCAATTAGGGTTTCAGGTTTGGGGAAAGGGCTTCCCCTTTTTCCGTCTGCGTGCCGTGAGGAAAAGAGGAGAGGCTCTAGATTGTGGAGCTGCCACGGTGGTTGTAGTGGCGATTTCTTGTTCTGGGTTTTGCTGTGTGATTTTTCTGAGTGCAGGTGCGACGTTGGAGAAGATGAACGAAGCTTGGATGGCAGCGGCAAGGAAGCTCGCGAGGTGATGGAGGTTAGTGGTGGTCGCGGCATGGTTGGTGAAGATCACGAGTGAAGATCCGAGATGAAGGTGCGATTGGGTTCCGAGAATGGAGAAGATGAAGATGGTGACGGAGTGGTGACCGGCGACATGACATCTATGGCAGAATCGCGATTGGGTTCCGAGAATGGAGAAGATGAACGAAGGTTGCGGATGATGCGGTGCAGAGCTTGCATCAATGGAGGAGATGCGCGACATGGTGGAGCGTTGGTCGCGGTGGAGGTTGACGGCAAGGTTGGAGATGGTGGCGGCGCGGATGGAGAGGCGGCTTGTGGTTTCACGGTGATGTTGCGGCGTCTTGGTTGAGGCACCGTGGTGGTTTGATGCGCCGGTGAGAAAGGAAGGAGATGGTGTTCTGGCCGTGGCAGCAACTTGCGGCATTGTCGGGAGCGGCGGAACTGCGGCTGACGGCACTGGAGGCTAGGGTTTCTGTGGAGAAGGTGGAAGATGATGCTCATGGTTAGGGCTGACGTGGCGGAACATGGTTGGCTAGATCTGTGTGGGGAGGATTTGGACACGTGGCATGATCTGGTGGAGTCTAGCTTAGGAGGGGTATGGGTAGGAAAATTTAGGAGGTGTATTTAGAATAGGGTTACTATTTGGCTTAGTATTGGGCCTGTTTAAGAGAATAGGGGTGTATGTAAGGAAATTGGGAGGTGCAAGGGTAAAAGTTGCCTGTTTGGCCCATCTGTACATTATTTTCCAAATAAAATATGATTTTTGGGTCTTGAATTGTCATTTGGACCAATAAAACTTATATTCTCAGCTGCACAAATAAACATTAAAACATCCAAGAATAATTTATGTGCTAAAACTTACTTTTTACGTCTCTTTATTTTCAAAACCCAATAATTCCAATCATCACAAATTCACTTAAAATCAACCATTTAAACACAATTATCCCATCAAAATTTTAATTTTCAAACATAAATGTGGACATAAATATGCACTCATCACTTACAAATTAAATTCTAATTATTACTTATAATAAAATAATTTAACATCTAAAATGTAATAACTATTTTAATTTAACTAATTGAAAACATTAAGTAATTAGTTAAAAATTTTAAAAATACTTTATATGATTAAATATATTTTTAATATTCATTTGTAGATATATATATAAACAAATTTTAAAAATAAGATTAAAAAATTTGAAAAACAAATTAAAATATTAAAAAATAAAAAAGAAATGACAGTCTAGTCTAACTTGTTAAACCGTCCTATACTATATGAGTTATAATCATTGGTGCGTTTTGTAACATCCCAAAATTATACAGTCAACAACTATATACTTAGAATAATCACATATATTAATATGGCAAAACAGTTTTAAAATTAAAGGGAGCAGAATTCATAAATGGCCGAACGGCCTAATATATATACATATGAATTCGCGAGCGTTCACAAAACAATGAGGACGAACGGTTTACAAAATCATTACCGAACGTCCAAATATTTACAACCAGCAAAAGAGCGCTCGCTCACAGCCACTCGCTCTCCTAACTAAACTAACTAAAACCGAACGCCTTTACTGTTCGGCCTTCACTTCCACGTCTACTAGATTCTCTTCAACTAGGATTTCTTCTTCAAGCGATTGCTCCAGAGAAGCATCTCCATCTGCTCACATCCACACGGATGATCATTGCAAGGACATGACGGATATACATATACAGACAACACAATGGAAAATGCAAGGGTAAGCTTATTGAATTTAATTCAAGTCAACAGATATTTCATACTTATCAAATCTAGAAAGTACGTTCACAACATATACATTCAATTCATACATAAATTTCATCCAAAATCCTGATGCTAGACAGACCGTCCGGAATGTATGAATCCTGTGTAGCTAAGGCGTCCGTGCACTCAGGTGGGGTAACTGGAATGCTCATCAGTAGCCACCTGAGGTTAGTCTGTTCTGTCCAAGTTACAGTTATGGACTAGACCTCCTGCCATTCCCACGCATGACATACTCCTCTCTACTTGAGAACGAGCACTCACGGAATATCAGGATGAACCACCATCTAAGCTTACCACGTTCATACTTACAAATCTCAATTTCAAACCAAGAGTCGTTCCTCCCTGGAACGCTCGTTCAAATTCCACAATCACAATTTCAACTCTTATAGTATTCGCACATCTTAATTCAACCTCTTATTAACACTTTCATTCTTTGTTCCAATTGTATAAAAAGACGAACGTTTAATCCTCTTCATAACGAGGACGAACGTCAAGAACGAGACCAAAGGGACTTCATTTACAAAGGAATCAAGCTGACTCATCTTTCATGACGAACATTATTAAAATTTGAATCAGTTAAATGAACTGATTCTAGAACAATTAAACTTAGAATAATTCACTTGGCAAGATTTCAGATTCAATTCAACTGAATGAGGATAAAATACGAGTACTAAATGTACTAAGAACAATTTGACTGGAATAACCGCCTGCCAGTAAATGACCGAACGCGGTACACAAATTTACTGAAAGTTAGGACGAACGCTATTTAAGTTTTTAGGACGAACGCTAGGAGAATTTATGGACGAACGCTATTTCCGTTCGTTGATAATTAAAGAAGGAACGAACGTTCGGTATATGACCGAGCGTTCTTTTTCCACATACACATTTGGACGAGCGTTCGGTATAAGACCGAGCGCTCCTTAGGACGTACGCTTTTGAGTCTAAACTTATTTGCTGATTCAAAATCATTGAAGTTTGGAATTTATATATGATGAGATACTTAAAGTTCATGCTTTAACAATTTGACTAAGTGTACAAAGGTAGATTTTTCAAGCTTCTCAATTCCTCACACAACACTCATGAGGTCTACGTTTGGCCGAACGCTCAAACGTAAATTATGTATAAGAGGGCGTTCGTTCTCAAAGGGAAATCTTTTCCAAATGAAAGGGTTCAGCTATTTCATAAATGACACTGATAATACCGAACGGTCAAAGACCGTTTCGATAACGAGCGTTCTTAACACAGAATTTCATATTCAGATTCATCTTACAAAAATTACCTTTTTCAGTATAAACTTTCATACATTTAATTGCTCATATCATAGCACAAAATCCATACTTCTTCATACATCATCTCATCATACAGTTCATTTTTCAATTTAATCAAACCATAGAACATTTCATCACTTTCACCCATCATTTCAGAATCATATTCATATACTCAAAAGTCCAATATCATAAATCATATTTTCAAGCATCACATAACGCGCATGCAGTACAGAAATCACATGAGTTAAATCTAATAAGCTTCCCTTACCCGGATTAAGCAGTGTGCGTTCGTTCTTCAGAAAGAAAACAAGATTCCAGTATACTCTTCTACCCTTAACGTTCAAACCCCAAAAACTCCTCAAACCGTTTCAGAATCCAAAACTGTTCGGTTTGATGGAAAGCTCACGGTGCAGGGATGGTTCTCACAGTGCTGAAACGCGAACGGAGCAGCGTAGGGTGAGTTACAAAAGAGAGAAGGAGAGGGGTTCTAGAGAGAAGGAGGAGAAAAATGGAGATTTTGAATTTCTGAGGAAGATGAAAGTGCACGCAGAGGAGGGGAAGAGTGTTTCAGAAAAATTTAATTCTCTTACCAAATCATACGGACGTTCCTTCCTGTGCTGACACCTGGCTTCCAGAATTGAGTGCAGAACCTTCCGATGTGACACATGTCGGAGAGATTCAGAGAATGAAAGTGCACATTAATGGCACCGCACGTGGGGGGCGTGGGTGTATTAATGAGGACACAGTGGCATTAAATGGGGCGTGACACGTTTCATTTGAAATGTTAGTCTAATCTAACTCATTTTTAATGAACGAGTGATACGTTAAATTAAAACGAATTATATTGATCCATTTAGCTACTTCTATGATAAAGTAAGATATGAAATAATTTTTTTGTTTAAAATTAAATAAAATTTAAAAAACATATATTTGTAGATATAGATTGTGAGTGTTTATCTCTGCATTTATATGTGGTTGGAAAAGAAAAAAAAAGAATGGAGATGTTAGGGTGACGAAGGACTTTAAGAATGTTATTAACATGTCTTTTAAGTCATGGTGATTTTATGTTAGTGTGAATATGGTTGGTTGATCATCTCATCATACAAATACAATGTGTGAATCACAACCCTTTTAGTTGAGAAATTGATTGCAAAACCAAGTGATTCTAATTCTAATTAATGGATAATTATGTACATTAAGACAACTACTACTATTATATTTCAATAATTATAGACGTGTGATCTTAATACTACTACTAAGACTGATAAATAATAATAATAATAATAATAATAATAATAATAATAATAATAATAATAATAATAATATATTAAATATTCAAGTGACTCAACTCAAAATTACTTATTTTTCAATTGAACATAAATAATATATCGTTTTGACTACAATGTCTTATAATTTAGCATATTATTTTTTATATTCTCATCATTCACGTCTTTCATAAATTTAGAAAAATCATAAAATGTGCACTTAAACAAGTAAAATAATTTATTTGCATCCTCTACAAAATTGGAAATTCTTAACAAAAAGAAATTGTCTTTATACTGCATGATAGGCGACCACATTACTATAATTGGACGGGATGATCAATTGAGAAGGAGCAACCAATTACATATGTATGAGTTTGCGAATTTAGGAAGTAGAAGATAAAGGCTGCTTGGCTGATAGGGGTAAAGGCCGAACGAACAATCTCAGCAGTCAAACATCTCTCATGAGCTACTGTAAACTAAGGTTAAGAGTAAGTGTTAATTTATAATGGACCGAGATTAGACCGTAATTAGAGTTTTGATAATCATAGACTCATATAAAAAACTATAAATAAAGGTCAAAGGTAAGAGGTAGGTGATCGCATTTATTGTGAATTTCAAACTTTACTCTAACCACCGTCTGGACTAATTACTGACTTGAGCATCAGAGTGTTTTTAGCAGTACACCCGAATGGTTAGGAGCATTGATAAAAGAGGACTTGGACTAAAAGTGAACAGAGTTACCTGAGTTGCTAAGGATTAAAGTGTGAAGGTGTGTTATGTGGAGTTACTCGACCCTACACCCGAAACATGTTGGTGCCCACCGTGGGACCGAGTGATTCTGAATACCAAATGGTGACCACAAGGAACATGAGTTTAAAGGATCCGACAAAGATCATTATAGTACTTCAGCAACAAATGATGGAAATGCAGCAACGTTATGAAGGGGAGTTGTCCACCCTAAGAGCCAAGAATTCGATGAGCGTCGCCAAAGAAAAGGTCATCGAAGAAGGTGACAAGACTGTTCACGTGGAATATACAAGGTAGACCTTTGAGCTGGGCAACACCCATCAGGCCACCGACACGAAGGTTAGGGAAAGTGGGATGAAGACTGTGCTAGAAGAAAGCACTACTATTAGTTGGGAGTATCACATGGTGAAGAAGGAGCACACGACTACAATGTTGTCATTCGTCCCAGCCATCATGGAAAATATCAGAGTAGTTCGGTCTTCCCAACTTTAAGATGTATGATGGTTTGATAGATCCGGAGGACTATTTGAAGATGTTTATCAACCAAATGGCGTTCCACATTACTAACAACGCCATCTAGTGTCGCTTTTGAGTGTTTCAACTCTTTGCCGCCCAATTCAATTGAGAACTTCTCTAGCATCAAGTGCATGTTCGACCACTAATTTGCTGGTAATCGGGCATATGATCTGACTATCCTCTCCCTTATGAGTCTTAAGCAGGAGAAGGAGGAGTCACTAAAGGCCTTCATGCATCGATACTAGAAGAACCATACGACGAGTAAAAGTCCTTAACCCTGAGTTCGCCCTCTAACATGTGGTGACTGCACTCAAACCAGGAAAATTCATTGATAGCCTCTATCAGTGACCCTCGAAAACGATGTAGGAGCTTAAGGAGCGAGTGATAGAGGATATTAGGCTGGAAGAAATGAGAGAGTATGACAAGAAACAGATTCAATAGGTTGCGGGTGAAAAGAAAGAAGGGAAGAAGCTAGGAGGTCAAGGAGAGAAGTCGGGCAGTTCTAGACCAAGGGATCCCTCCTAAGGGCCGCATTTTCAACAATATACGTCTTTGAACGCCTCCTAGGAAAAGAATTTATGCAGTGCCCAAGAGACGTCCGACTTCTCTAGGAGCCGGCGCCAACAAACATTGCCTCTACCTAAAAAATATGGACTACAACATAGAGGAATGTGTGACTCTTTGAGATAAGATAGAAGAGTTGATATGGGCGGGACACCTAAAAAAGTATGTAAAATAAGAGAACAGGGAGAGGAGCCCAAGGCGGAGGAGCCAAGGAAGGAGGAGTCCGGACAAGAGAACATACCGAGAAAGGCAACATGGAGGGACCGGCAGGCCACAACAGAAAAAGAGGCAGAGTCAAAGCAGAAGTAGAAGTTGTGACCGCCCGTTGCATAGTCACATCAACACCATTTTGTGCGAGTTCGCTGGAGGAGGGCCGACTTTCTCTGCAAGGAAGCGCCATGTCCGAGCTCTCCGGTCGGTCAACTTGGTTGATAAGCCAAGAAGGACAATCTCTCCCATCACTTTCACAGATGACGACTTTCAAGCACTAGAATCGGACCAGGAAGACCCGATGGTGGTGACTATTGAGATAACTTGATATGGGATAAGTAAGGTCTTGGTTGACCAAGGCAGATCAACCAACATCTTATACTGGAAGACATTCTAGAAGATGGACTTGTAGGATGACATAATCGTGCCTTATAATGAGGAAATTTTGGGGTTCGTTGGCGAATAGGTAGACATGCGGGGCTACATGGAGTTGTGGATGAAGATAAGGGTCGAACGGGACAGAGTAGAAAGGAGGGTAAGGTATCTCTCCTGGTCGAGGACTTGAAGCGACAGGCTTAAAGTCGCCATGATAGAATTCGACCCCCGAATGAACGTAGAGGATAGATTGCAGCCCTAGGGGGAGGTTAAGCCCATCGTTCTTGATAATGATAACATGCAGACCACGACGGGAGCCAAAGGTCTGGATGATGAAACTAAACGATCACTCGTGAAAATCATGAGGAAGAACCGGAACCTGTTTGCATGGAGAGTCACGAACATGCCAGGCATCCAGCCATTTGTCATGTCCCAAAAATTGGTCCTCTTTAAGGAGGCACGAGCGGTCGCTCAGAACAAGCCCCATCTAGGATAATAGAAGAGGAAAGTGGTTAAGGAAGAAGTCATCAAGCCCAGGAAGACCGGTTTTGTCAGGGATTTCACCTATATCACGTGGCTAACTAATGTGGTAATGGTGCATAAGGCCAACGAACAATGTTGTATGTGTACCGACTACACAGATCTTAACAAAGCGTGTTCCAAGGATGCGTACTCGTTACCGAGCATTGACAAGTTGATGGATGGAGCCTTAGGGCAAAAAATCTTAAGTTTCTTGGATGCCTACTTAGGGTATAACCAATTCCCAATGTACAAACCTGACCAGGTCAAGTTGGCCTTCATAACTGAACGGGTTATTTTCTGTTATGAAATTATGTTGTTTGGTCTGAACAATGCAGTGTGAAATATCAGAGGCTCATGGGCAAAATCTTTCGCGAACAGATCGACTGGTGTATGGAGGTATACGTAAATGATATGGTAGTGTGATCTAGTTCTGTTGCCAGGCACATCCAGGACTTGGAGGAGGTGTTTAGCTAGGTCAGGCGGTACAACATGAGAGTGAACTCGGCCAATTGTACTTTCAACGTGGGGACAAGGAAGTTTCTGGGTTTCATGTTGACGAATAGGGGAATTGAGGCCAACCCGAACAAGCGTTTGATTATCTTAGACATGCAAAGGCCCCAAAACTTGAAGATGACGCCATTATCATGCTTCATCCAAAACTAGCCAAACACATTAGGCTAGTGCTAAAGAAAATGAAGAAAGGCTCCCAGGAGAAATGGGACGACGGGTATGAAAAAGCCTTTTTTTTAGAGGTCAAAGCCATCCTAGCTAGCCTACCCATGATGACAAGTCTGGTGGCTCATAGAGAGCTGCAATTATGCTTTGGCATGTCCAAGGAGGCCATCAGTGTTGCCTTGGTGCAAGAACATCAAGACCTAGGGATTGAACCCAAAGGTAGTTTATTTCGTTAGTCGAGTGATTCAGGACGCGGAAACTGGGTACCAACAGGTGCAAAATATTGTGCTAGACTTATTAAATGCGGCCAGGAGGCTTAGGCCTTACATCCAAAGCCACTAGGTTGTCATTTGGACGGACCACCCCATAACAAAAATTTTGAGAAAGCTAGACCTCACTAGAAGGATGGTGACCAGGGCAGCAAAATTGTTCGAGTTTGGTTTATGATACAAACCAAGGGGTTCGGTCAAAGGGAAGCATTTGGCAGAGTTCGCAATTGAACTACTCAAAGTCGTACCTACTCCGTTCAATGGCGCGTTCGGTAGAAAGGGAGGAGGTGTGGGCATTATCTTGGAAGGATCGAACGGGTTCTTGCTTGAGCACTCCCTCGTATTCAAATTTAAAGTCTCCAATAACCATGCATAATATGAAAAACTGGTGGTAGGACTGGAGCTAGTAAGGGATATCGGTGCCTGACACTTAACGTGTCGTATGGACTCACAAATGGTGACCAGACAGATGAACGATGAGTTCCAAGTCAAGGACGATCACGTCTTGCAATATTTTCACAAACTCTCGACATTGATCAAAGATTTTGAAACAGTGGAGATAACGCTCATTCCTTAGGAAGAGAACGCCCGAGCCGATATGCTTTCCAAGCTATCTACCGGGAAGGAGAAAGGATAGTTATCCACGATCATTAGACAAGTATTACTGAAAGCATTAGTAGAGCGTTTGGAAACATCCCTACCGAGCGGTGATGATTGGAGAACGGAGATCAGAAAGTCGGTGGAGTACTAGGAGGCGGGACAAATAATTCAACTGGCTGAGACGCAAAAGATTGCGCGTTATGTACTGATAGGAGGGGAGCTGTATATAAGAGGTTTCACACAACGGGATTTGCGAGTTCCATACTGGTCGCCGAACGTTGAAGACTAGAGCAATCTGGGTCGGCTACTACTGGCCCACCATGGCAGAGGACGCAAAGTGTTTCGTACAGAATTGTCCGACATGCTAGGCGCACGCCAATAATGTCAACTTCCTTTCGTCCATCCTTCACAGGATTGTATCCCCACGGTTGTTCGCGTAGTGGGGGATGGACATAGTAGGACCCTACCCAATGAGTAGAGCCCAAAAGAAGTTCCTACTGGTGGCCATCGATTACTTCACCAAGTGTGAAAATTTGAATCAATTTAGACCTCGTCGTTAGTTTTGTACTAACACCGTTAAAGGAGGTGACACGTGTCAGTTCGTGATTTTTTTGAATTTTTTAATTATTTTTAATTTTTTTAAAAAAATAAAATTAAAAAACAAGCCACGTGTCAAACTGATATTGTACCACGTGGCAATGACAATGTGACAGGGCACTGATAGTGCCACATGCCATTGTCAGGCCACGTGTCATTGCATTAGTCTCAATTTGATCCCTTTATCTTTACTGTGTCTCAATTTGATCCTTGTATTTTTATTTTGTCTCAATTTAGTCTTAATTTTAAAAATTAAACAATTTTGTCCCTCCTCAAATTCAAACAAAATTTTAATTGTATATAAATTTTAACAAATATTTTTATTAAAATTGATATTTTTATTAAATATTTTTAACAAGATTAAGTTTAATTATATTTATATTTACTTAATTATATAAATGTTAATTATGTTATTTAAATATACCTATAAGGTTTAAAAAAAACAGTGACATAACATGGTGGTGTGAATTTTCTAAATGAATCAGCTCATTGACAAAAATATCAATTTTAACAAAAATATTTGTTAAGATTTATATACAATTTAAATTTTGTTTGAATTTGAAAAGGGACAAAATTGTTTAATTTTTAAAATTAAGACTAAATTGAGACAAAATAAAAATACAGGGATCATATTGAGACATAATAAAAATACAGGGACCATATTGAGACTAATATAATGACAGGTGGCCTGACAATGACACGTGGCTGTGTCAGTGTCATGTCACACTGTCATTGCCACGTGACACAATATCAGTTTGACACGTCGCATTTTTTTTTCAATTTTATTTTTTAAAAAAATTAAAAATAAATAAAAAATAATTCAAAAAAACCACGAACTGACATGTGTCACCTCCTTTAACGATGTTAGTACGGAACTAACGGTGATGTCTAAATTGATTCAATTTTTCAGAATAAGGGACCTAATCGAGATCATTTACAATACGAGGACCTATTTGAGAAAATCCTACATAAATAGGGATGTCCGAGATGATTAAACCTTATTTTAAACTTACATATATCTAAGCTTTATTGTGTTTATTTTAAAATTTTGTATTTTTATAAGCAATAGTTTGTTTAAATGAGAATTAATGTTGAGTAATTTAAAGTTAATTAAATACAATGAATTTAATTGAAATAAATTGCATTTAATTAATGACTATTATAAAAGTTTAAATTTTGATTAATGGTTCATATTTCAATCAAGTAAATCGTGGACCAAAACATGATATAAATACACGATAAAAAGAATTGGAATGGATTAATGAAAACATTGATTGAAATTGATCTAAATATACCAGAATTAACCAATTTTTGAAAAAATGAGTCAAATTTAAAATTATTAAAAATTACATTATTATATTAAAATATTTACATGTGTTAGAATTTACAAACCCCAATATTATATCTCATTGATAAAATTGATTTAATGATGTAATTCAAAATTAAAATATATCTATTTTATTTTTAAATTGAAACATTTTTAATTTCACATTCATTTTTTTATAAGAGAAAAATGTAAAGATCTAGAAAATGATATTTTAGTAGTGATAATATTTTAAAAATAGTGAGACTTGAATATTTTAATAATAAATAGTTTTAATATAAATAGTTTCGTTATAAACGAGTTTCATTATTTTAAAACACATAATCTCTCTAGAAATTACTTTTCTAGAGTCTTCTACCCTCTCTATAAGGGTTCTGGCACCTTGTTTATGTGTTTAAAGATCAGAGACTGCTTGTGTGATTCTCGCGGTGAGATCTTCAACTCTACTCGATCAATTTCTCAAATAGATTAAGTCAGATTTATATTCTTTTCTCTGGTTTCACATTTTCCAATGCATGTGGGGTTTTGCTCTGTCACATGTATTGTTTGAGTTTGATTTTAAACTTTGTACTGATTAGTTGTTCTAACGGAGTACCTGATCATGATTTCGTTGTTTGTAGATGCAAATAAAGCTCTTTGAGCTATAAAACCGTTATAGGGTTGATGAGTGCATATTTATGCCCATATTTATGCTTTAAAATTCAAATTTTTTATGAGTGTATAAATGATTGATTTAGAGTGAATTTGTGATGATCGGAATTATTGGGTTTGGGAATTAAAGAGACATAAAAAAATGAGTTTTAGCACATAAATTATTCTTGGATCTTCTAATATTTATTTGTGCAGCTGAAATTATAAGTTTTATTGGTCCAAATGGCAATTCAAGGCCCAAAATCAGATTTTGTTTGCAACATAACATACAAATGGGCCAAACAGGTAGACTTTACCATTGCACCTCCTAAATTTCCCTACATACACTCATATTTCTCAAACAAGCCCAACAAGTAAACCCAAACACTAAGCCTTTTTCTCCTACACCCCTAAAATTTCCTACCCATACCCCTCCTAAGCCAAACTCCACCAAATTCTGCCACGTGTCCAAATCCTCTACACACAGATCTAACCACTAAGAAGCTGCCACGTCATTAATCCTCTGCACACCAAATAGACCAACCACATGCTGCCACATCATTCCCCTTTACCACATCATCATCTTCTCCCCATAAACCCTAATTCCTAAATCCAAACCCTAGGTCATGCACAGCTGCCGTCGCAACCGTCCACACCACCGGACTACTTCATCTTTTTCGCAAGTTTTTGCTGCCACATCGCGCACCATTCCTCATGTCACCGTGAAGGTGCCACCATCGCTAGAGCACTGTCTCCTTCACGCAAGAGTTCGAAGTCGCCGAAACATCCACCTTCATCGCGCCTCTCCTCCATTGGCGCAAGCTCTGCACCACACCATCCACAACCACACCGTGACCTCCATCGCGCACATCCAAAATCGTGTTGCCAACACCAAAGCGCCACCTCCATATCACGAGTCCCAAACGCATAGCGTCGTCGCACAACAATCGTGCTTGTCTTCGCGTACCATCTGCGCCTCCACCATCTTCAACCCAGCAACCTCCATAGCCAACATCAACACGCACCTGCATTCAGAAAACCTAGAAACAGAACACAATCACGACTTCTTCCTTGAGCCATCACCACCACGAGTATCTTCTCCACAACGGCAGAAGCAAGAGCAAGAATTTTCTCCATTCTCCAATTCACGACGCAAACCCTCAACAATCTGGAAACCCTAATTTTTGGGTGAGAATGAGGGCTGCCATGTGGCAGACCTTCATTGGGCGCGCCCTTTCTCTGGTCAAAGCTGGTCAACAAGGGTTCTGTTGCAATTTTGGGAAATTCAGTTGGGGCTAAAGTGTAGATAGAAGAAATTTCAGGGCATTTGTGCAATTTTGGAAAGTCAGAAAAGCCAAAAGATAAAATTCAGTTGTTTAATTAATTTAATTTGGGAATATCAACAGAAAATATCTTCCAAATGATGTAATAATTATCTAAATCTTTTAGTTATTTGGAAGATATAAGATAAAAGATTATGTCAACTGAATATTCAAAGTCCAAGCCCTATCGAGCCCTATATAAAGAGACCCAGTGGAGGCAGAAAAGGGACTTCACTTCACTTCATTCATTCACCACTTATCTTTCTTATTTCATCTTGTATTCAACTCCATTCATGGAGTGCTAAGCATCTAGGACTATTCTGTTGTAATTCCATTATGGATTCTGAGGTTAGATTGAGTTAATGCAATTGTTTATTTTGATTATTGATTTAAGTTGTTCTCTCTCTATGTCTTTCATCTCTCTATCAAATTAAAAGCAAAGATTTTTGAATCATAATGTGTTAGAATCTACATGCATATTGATTATATGAGTTCTAGGGTTTCTAGGTTTAATTGTGAATCTACTTTGATTTAATTTAGGAACTTTCATATGATTAAATGGTTTTTACTATTATTGAGAATGTACTTTGATTACTAGTAATAATTTCAACTATAATCAATTGAGAATTTACTTTGATTGATTAGTTTTTAATTTGGTTAGACGATTTAAGAATAGACATGATTAAACACAATAGGATTTGATTGAGAATGTACTTTGGTTGAATTCATTGTGAATAATCTAGAAAGGTTTTGCATTTGATTGAAAATTTACTTTGGTTAAGTGCATGATCGCCCTCAAATTAATTAAGAATGTACTTTAACTAATTTGAAACTTAAATAATAATCAATTGAACAATTATCTGTGAATAACCGATGATGAATCTATCTTGGAAAATCAGTGTAATTAGCCTATTTCATTATAATCGTTTTTAAGTTTCTTATTTGTTCTTTAAACCTTCTCCAAACATCATTTTTATTCTTGAACATTGCATTGCATTCATAAGATTCAAATATTAAAAGGCAATTCCGTATTCGTTGGGAGACGACTCAGGGTTACTTTAACCCTATCTACTTTCTTGAATACTACTTGGCAATACTGAAGTTTCCTTGAAAAGTAGTATTAATTTGATAACTTCAATCTCTAGAACGGTTTGGTCTTCTAAAAAGGTAAGGGAAGCTAATATTTGTTTTATTTCGGGCTAAGAAGTACATAATTATGTTTGGTTGAGTGTGAGATGTATGCTTAGTTGAATTTGTTAAAAATTGAGATGATTGTTGAGTGATGTTTATATCTTGATGAGCGAATAGTTGCCTATTGATAAATGTTGATGTGAATGATTGTGAATTGGTACTTGCTTAATCAATTGATGTTGTTGTTTTAGAGTTTAATTAGGTACAAAGTTGATGTAGAATTGAAAGTGGTTATAAGGAACTGTTGTTGGGCTTATTTATGGTCCAAATTGGGGTTTTGGAATGTGAAATTCTAGATAAATGACTTTGGAGCGATAACTACGGTTTGGGATCTAGTTTTGGGTCATTTAAAACTTGTCTAAAACCTTAGTTAACCAAAAGTATGAAGTTGATAAATGAAATTTTGATAAGTGAAATTTTGAGATAAGGGTTGGATGGAGAAACCTGAGGTTTATGGTCTGTTTTTTTATTTCATTTAAAACTTCTTTGAACACTTAGTTTACCAAAATGTGATTATAAATGGGTAGAATTGAGTTGGGAGCTTTTAAATGTTGATTTTATGGTTGGTAAGTCTAGATGATGGTGAAATTAATCATAGTGGTGCTTAAGTTGAATCATAAATATGTTGGCGAGTTAAACTAAGGTCTAAAATAGAAATTTGGTTCATATATACATTGAAGGTATGGTTGAGCAAGAAAGTCTAAGGTTGGTAAGTCTAGATTCTGCATAATTAATGTTCTGCAAAATTCTGCAGACTTGTTGGGCGAGTAACTAGGCAAGCAAAGCCAACTGTTTTTGGGTACACATGGCGAGTCTATGGTGGCTGGAAGACTTCTTAGAGATTTTAAATCTCTAAGTTCCAGTGGTTTTCTTATTGAGCGAGCAGATTGGTCGTTTGGTGAGTGTGTTGTTTGATCCTTTTAGCTGACTGAGCAAATCTGGTGGTTGAGCGAGTGGGCTTTCGCTGAGCAAGTAGATCTGGCGACTGAATGAGTGTGTTGTTAGATACTTTTAGTTGAGCAAGTAGATCCGATGGTTGAACAAAGTACCATAATTTTAACTAAGTTTACCCATGCCTTTTGTGATGTGTTTAATATGTGTGATTATGTAAGTGATGAAACAATGGTTGGTTAATAACATGATAGGAAACATGTATGATGTTTATTTAAATATGAGTTTGTGATGAGAATGAGTGTTTTTTGGTTGTTTTATTTGTATTTCTCTTATATGTTTGGAAGGAATTGGTATGATTATTACTTTTATGTTCAATGAAGTGGTTTGAAATAAATGATGGTATGGATTTAACCTTTTGATAAGAGTTCTAAGGAGGATTCTTAATGGTTGTATCAAAGTGTTGTTGGTATGAATGTAGGGAGCTCAGTCTTGGGGTCATCCTGACACTCTAATGGTCATCCATTCAAAAGTAGAGAGAGGTGAGGCATGTGGTGAGAATAGTAAAAGGTCCTAGTTTAGGGGTTTTACCTTGCCCTAATGCATTGTTTAACAGACCAACCTTGTGAATATGATAAGGCGAAACTCATTGATAATGGCTCTATGGAGCAGTAAAGGCCACCACAAGTGCATGACCCGCCATAGCTTGACATTCATACCTTATCTAGATAGTTAATCTAGAATTGTATGCTTAGGATTGCTTGGTTCATTTATGGTGTGTAGTATTTACGCTTTAATTTTAACTATGTTTTTTTGTATATTAGTTTATCCTTGCTTTAATATTGTCTGTATTTTGTTTTCTCTTTTGCAATGATCACTTTAATAGTATGAGCTTAGGAGATATTGGAAGTAAGCAAGTGCTACTAAGCATATAATAGGACATATAATTTTTTATCATTCTCTTGTTTTATGTAAAGTCAATTCTTAAGTTTAGTTTTGTTAAACTTTTGGGATGTTATCATGTGGCTGGACATGTAAATCAATGCTACCTAACATTACTTCACAAGTACAGTTTTACACCTCATATAAATTTATGGTAAAAATTAGAGTTTATATTAAATGCAGTTATAAATAAAATTATTGCATTATCTTAATTTTTCACAACATACCACTAGTGCAGAAAAGACCTTTAACGTCACTCTTTAAACGTCTGACCCTCGAATATCCAACGTAAAAATGACTGGTGACATTTTTCATAAATAAAACAACTATTTAGACGTTTGTTATGGGGGCTTTGATGGACAAATTTATGATCACCAAAATATGATGTCACAAACTTGTTGAACAATCGGCAAGTATGACCGAATCATTTCAAGTAATAAACTCGGTAAGACCAAGTATTGTTCTCCCAAAGGACTCACGGCCTAGTTTAGTTGTGTGGTTCGTTGATTAGCTAAGACTTAAGAACGAAATAATTGGATTTTACTATGCAAAAGACGAAAATAAACATGTATGCATGAGTGTGATCAATGGCTAAAGCAAAATACAAACACTTTGAATGGAATATATGGGTGAGTATGTTGTTGGGGTTATCAATTTCATCTTATCCACTCTCATATACTTTAGGAATTCAACATTCCATTCATCATTGTTAATGCCACTCTCTAAATTACCTTTCAAGAAGGCTTCTCCCTAATTACGATTTCATACGATTCCTAGCATTCCTAATAATTAGTTTTTTTAGCACAGGAGCTTAACGACAACCAATATAATATTAGGAGTAATTCCCCGGATCTAGACTTTCCCGTACGTTCCTGTATCGACAAAATCAATAATCATGCATTGAATGAGTTAAACAAAGCAAGCATTAGGCAAAGAGAAAAAACCCTAACTAATGATGAAGGAAAGCATAAATCTTAGATTAAGATGCAAGCACAAATTCCATATATGAGAGCTTCAAAAGATTACATTGATTCCCTAACAAACATACAAGGTTTAGTTCACCATATTCATGGTGAACCTAGATGAACAATAATGAAAGAATGAAAGATAAAACCCTAGAAAGGTGAAGAGGTAGCCTGAGCATCCAAGATCCTCCTTCAAAGGGGTGGAAGAGAGAGTGTTTGCTTTGTTTCTGCCAAAGATACCAAACCCTAAGACATCTAGGTCTTTAAATAGGACATAAAAATAATAGAAAATGGGTCCAGGCCCAAACAGATCATAAAATCGCATAAAACTGGCCCAAAACTCGTCTGGTTGACTTTTTTCGTATTCTGGTTGACTGGTTGACTTTTTGGTTGACTGGTTGACTTTTCTGGTTGACTGGTGACTTTTCTGATTCCATCTCTCTCCTTCTTCACTTCTTTCACTAAATTCACCTTAAAACCTGCACAAAAACACTGAAATCAAGCATAAATCTGTCTAGCTCTCTTATTTCTGAAAATATGGATAAAAGCATGATTTCAAGCTAGTTTCTAACTGTAAAGGTTGCTTTTTGTGTCAATTTTAAGCATGAAAATAACAGTTTTTCAACTGTTATCACAACCCCAAACTTAGAACTTTGCTTGTCCTCAAGCAAACAAGATGTAACTCAATCTTCAACCAATTCATATGATGGTTCACTCATTCAAAAATCCTCTTTTTCAAGATAAGTAACAACTTCACTCAAACTTATGACCAAGAGTTCAATCAAGATGTGCACATGCTTTAGTGTTCACAAAGTCATTTAAATTTCAACAAATGTTATTTTTCATGAATGATCAATCAATTAAGCATGGATGTTCATGTGCTTATGGAATATTTCCTCACTAGGTAAAGTGTTTCACTCAACACACAAGTGTATAAGAGGTAAAGTGTTTCACTCATTCACTCCACTATCACAATGTTACATGAATCCACTTTGCCTTTCATTTTACCACAATCAAAAACATTCACAAGCATGCATCATCACAAGGACTTTTCAATGGCTTATAATGTGGCTGGGCTAACAAGAAAATTGGTTTTTCTGGATCACAAAATCCTTGAGTTAAGAGAATCATAACAACACAATTTTTCTTATTCTTCCCAACTTGCCTTTGCATTTGCATTGAGCTTTGCTTCTTTTTCTTTTCTTTTCTTTTTCTTTTTTTTTTTGCATATTCTTACTTTTTAGCTCTTAGCTCAATGATTTTCCTTTTTCATGTTTTCCCAACAACCCCAAACTTGAACATTTAACAATACCACACAAGATCTTCTACTTAACTCAAGATAAGGATTTTCAATCAAGGGTTTCAGTGTATGTTCAAGGCTAAGGGTTCAAAGGATAGAACACAAAGTGTTCTCTTTTAGTGGGCTAACTTTATGAATTTGGCCAATAAAAAGGGTTCCAACAAACGGCCTTGATCATATGATGCAAAACAAGCAATTGATTCAATCATAGAAAACCTGGGCAAAGTCATTCATGCTTTCAAAGTAATAGCATTCAATCATACCAAAAACTCTGGAGCTCAAAACCTCACATATAAGCTCATTCACATTTGACATACAAATCCTGCTTAATTTCACAATCACAATCATGATATTCTGCATTTGTTCACAAAGCTTGTGAATCACCTGTATAAGCATTTTAATGTGCACATCTTCTCAACATCAATCAATCAATAAGCATCATCAAGCATTACTTATCAAACAATCACAGTTAATAGCAAACCATCATAACAAACCATGTCTCCAATAGAGTACATCAAACCCTAATCTAAAACAAAAAATAAATAAGTTTAGAAAACTTAAACCAACAAAAGCATAAGTCCTGCTCTAGTTATGATAGCATTCATCAGTAAATGCTATCTCAACTCCTCATCAATCTGAGCTGTCCTCTGTATCTTCCTCTTCTTGGATCTTATAGTCTTGATTCTTTTTGCCCGATGAGGAGGCCATTCCTGCATCAAACATAATTCACAAAACCAAAAGATACATTGTTAAGCATTAGTAAACCACAATGAAGAAATCAGCCCCTTCAATGATGCTCTCTCCCAACCCCAAACTTAGATGGAAAACTAGTGAGCAAGTGAGTGGAAGGGAGATTTTCTAAAGAGAGATGAGGGAAAAGTTGTAGAGAACCTTTGAAAAGGTATGTAGGAGTGTGTGTGCAGAGAGGAGTCTGAAAGTATGAGCAAATGCGCAGCTTAGGGTATAAAAATACCCTAATGGGCTCGGGTCCCGCTAAGGGGAACTAAAGCCCATTCTGCGAGAGTACCGCTCAGCGGTAAGTTGCCGCTCAGCGGCACTTTCGTGAAGTGCTCTTCTCCTTCTTTTCTTAACCTACGTGCCTCCTAGACATGCCCCTCACTGGTTCCCTGCAATTCAATGTTTAAAATACTTATGCAAACCCTAACTAAAATAAAACAAACAAAAACAATCAATCAACTGGGTTGCCTCCCAGGTAGCGCTTGTTTAACGTCACGAGCCTGACCCAAAATCCACCAACACCCATCAGTAGGTGTTACAACTTACCAACACCCATCAGTAGGTGCTAAATTTTCTCACCAGCACCCATCAGTAGGTGTTACAACTTAGCATCCTTCAGTAGATGCTATGTCAAACTAGCATCCTTCAGTAGATGCTATCTCCAAAAATAATGACAAAGTAATGTTCAACAGATTAAATATTTACAAACCAAAGAAAACTTAAAAAGTTCTTAAATCCACTAGGTTGCCTCCCAGCAAGCGCTCTTTTAACGTCATTAGCTTGACCCAGTAAAGCTCAAGTTCCTTCTTTATAGTTGATGTTGTCATCCCACCAACTCCTCAGCTGTTTCCTGTGAACTATTTTGGTCCTTCTAGAATGTGGAGACTCTATCTCTATCATCTCCTTCTCTTTAAAGCCCTTCACAACCCACAACTTGTTTTTGATTCTCACAGGTGTACCAAGTTGGGGTCTTCTTTTCTCCCAGTCATCAGGAATTTCTCCTCCTCTTCCAATCTTTTCTTCCTTGTGTACCTGAAACAACAAACAATGGTTACCTGCAACCTTGGGATTTTCATCTTTATGGCTAGTCATGTGTGCATCTTGAAATGCAGCTTTATAACTAGCTTCCTCCTCCTGTGCTTGCGTCTCATCTTTGAAGACGTCTACAACCACTCTCTCCTCTCTGTCCTAGAGCACTACTATACCTTCATTTACATCAATGATAGCTCTGGCCGTTTTCATAAACGGTCTTCCAAGTATGATAGGTATCTTCTCTGTCTCCATCTTCATCACCACAAAGTCTGCCAGGAATTGAAGTTTGCCAACACAAACTATAATGTCCTATACAATCCCACATGGCTCCTTTGAAGATCCATCGGCCATTACTAGATTAACCTTTACAGGTTTCACATTAACATTGTCGATTTGCTCCAGTAAAGAGTAAGGTATCAAGTTAACACTTGAACCTAGATCAAGAAGAGCTTTCTTCACCCTTTTCTTCCCTATGGTACAAGGGATAGAAAAACTGCCTGGGTCTGTTGCTTTAGGAGGGAATGACTCTTTTTTAACAGTTATACACTCTTTTGCCTCATCATCTCTACGTCTCTTCTTTGTAGAGATTTCTTCATTAGATTTAGTGTAAACCGTAATCTGTTGCAGAATCTGTTCCTAAGGTGCATCATTATCCACCATGTTGAATAACTCTGTGAAGTCCAGTTGTTTCCCTTGATGGATTGGAAAAGGAAAAGTGCTATTGCTCTCTATTTCTCTTCTCTCTTCTGTATCTAACTCAACTTTCTCATCATCAACACTCTCTACCACCTTGCACTCTTCTCTGGGGTTAACCTCAGTATTAGCCCCAAAATTTCTATTTGGCCTTTCTTCCACCTGTTTGGTGATCTGCCCCATCTAAGTCTCCAAATTTTTGATAGCAGCTTCAGTGCTCTTTTGGGTAGACTCAATTTTTTGTATGAAATTGCTAAGAGTTTCCTCCATCCTCATGGATCTTTCATTAAGCATAGATAATTGTTGCCATAAGGTGGGTTGCTGCTGCTGCTTATTATATTGACCAACTTGCCCAGTTTGCCCTTGACCAATACTTGGGTGAGGTTTCCACCCCTGATTGTAGCTTCCTTGACGGTACTGATTGGTCATGTAGTTTACATCCTCTACGGCTTCAACTGGAAAGGCACATTGACCATTGATATGGTCGCCTCCACACAATTCGCACAACTGGGTTTGTACCTGTGCAGCAGTTTTCAACTCTTTGGGTAATTGTGCAAGAGTTTTAGTCAGAGTCTCCAGCTGTTGAGTTAGAATTTTGTTTTGAGCTAGCAGGGCATCATGTGTCTGTAATTGGAGGACTCCTTTTTGCATAGGAGCTCCTCTCTCACTGTGTAGCTCATTATCACTAGTAGCCATGTTTTCTATAATCTCTATTGCTTCCTCTGGAGTTTTCCATTTAATATTGCCTCCTGCTAAGGCGTCCAGCATCATCTTGGTTTGTGAACCAAGCCCTCCAAGGAAAGTTAAGACTACTTCCTGATCTTCAAAGCCATGCGTGGGTGTTTTTCTTAGCAAGCTTTTGTATCTGTCCCATGCATGCCCCAGTGATTCTTCCATACCCTGCTTAAATGAAGAAATCTCTTGCTTGCCTTTTGTCACCTTAGATTGTGGGAAGTACTTGTTTAAAAATTTTGTGACCACTGCTTCCCACTCTGTGAAACTTTCTTCTGGGAAAGAATTCAACCAAAGCTTAGCATTGCCTCCCAATGAGAAAGGAAACAAGCTAAGTTTGATAGCTTCGTCTGGCACCCCATTATTTTTTACTGTGTTGCAAATCTCATTGAAGGTAGTGAGGTGCTCATATGGGCTTTCATGAGATAACCCATTAAATTGGTTGCTTTTCACCAGTTGAATCAGTGCTGGTTTGACCTCCATATTAGCTGCATTGAATCTAGGTCTAGCTATACTGTTAAAGTGCTGAGGTCCAGCTATATTGGTGTAGTCAGCAAGAGTTCTTCTAACATTGTTGTTCTCCATATTTTCTGTGCTATGAACAGAACCTTGTGGTGGTGATTGTAAGAGAGTTTCTGGAGAAGGGAAAAGTTCTCTAGATGTTCGGATTCTTCTCCTCCGTCTACTCTCGTCTAGACCTTCAAGCAGAGGTTCTGTTGTTTTCTTGCTCCTTGTTCTAATTGCTTCCTGCATGCACAAGAAAACAAAACCCTAGAAAAGATTTGTTAGCACAAAAAGATATAGGAGAAGATATAGATTCAGAAGATAAAAGATTCAGAGAATAAGATAAAATAAAATCTAACCTAATCAAATCAAATAAAATCTAATCTAATCAAATAAAATAAAATAAAATAAAATAAAATCAAATAAGATAAAATCAAATAAAATCAAATCAAATAAAATAAAATCAAATAAAATCAAATAAAATAAAACCAAATCAAATAAAAACCGAAAATAAAAACAGAAATTCAAAATTAAAGTCAAAGATAATCAATAATCACACAAATTAACTAGTTAAACCACGAGTCCCCGGCAACGGCGCCAAAAACTTGATGGACAAATTTATGATCACCAAAATATGATGTCACAAACTTGTTGAACAATCGGCAAGTATGACCGAATCGTTTCAAGTAATAAACTCGGTAAGACCAAGTATCGTTCTCCCAAAGGACTCACGGCCTAGTTTAGTTGTGTGGTTCGTTGATTAGCTAAGACTTAAGAACGAAATAATTGGATTTTACTATGCAAAAGACGAAAATAAACATGTATGCATGAGTGTGATCAATGGCTAAAGCAAAATACAAACACTTTGAATGGAATATATGGGTGAGTATGTTGTTGGGGTTATCAATTTCATCTTATCCACTCTCATATACTTTAGGAATTCAACATTCCATTCATCATTGTTAATGCCACTCTCTAAATTACCTTTCAAGAAGGCTTCTCCCTAATTACGATTTCATACGATTCCTAGCATTCCTAATAATTAGTTTTTTTAGCACAGGAGCTTAACGACGACCAATATAATATTGGGAGTAATTCCCCGGATCTAGACTTTCCCGTACGTTTCCGTATCGACAAAATCAATAATCATGCATTGAATGAGTTAAACAAAGCAAGCATTAGGCAAAGAGAAAAAACCCTAACTAATGATGAAGGAAAGCATAAATCTTAGATTAAGATGCAAGCACAAATTCCATATATGAGAGCTTCAAAAGATTACATTGATTCCCTAACAAACATACAAGGTTTAGTTCACCATATTCATGGTGAACCTAGATGAACAATAATGAAAGAATGAAAGATAAAACCCTAGAAAGGTGAAGAGGTAGCCTGAGCATCCAAGATCCTCCTTCAAAGGGGTGGAAGAGAGAGTGTTTGCTTTGTTTCTGCCAAAGATACCAAACCCTAAGACATCTAGGTCTTTAAATAGGACATAAAAATAATAGAAAACGGGTCCAGGCCCAAACAGATCATAAAATCGCATAAAACTGGCCCAAAACTCGTCTGATTGACTTTTTTCGTATTCTGGTTGACTGGTTGACTTTTTGGTTGACTGGTTGACTTTTCTGGTTGACTGGTTGACTTTTGTGGTTGCCTTTTCTGATTCCATCTCTCTCCTTCTTCACTTCTTTCACTAAATTCACCTTAAAACGTGCACAAAAACACTGAAATCAAGCATAAACCTGTCCAGCTCTCTTATTTCTGAAAATATGGATAAAAGCATGATTTCAAGCTAGTTTCTAACTGTAAAGGTTGCTTTTTGTGTCAATTTTAACCATGAAAATAACAGTTTTTCAACTGTTATCAGGCTTCGACTTCTAAAGCCATTTAGACATCTGTTATAGGGGGAACCGACTTCTAAATACTCAGGCCAGAAATTTAAAAAGTCACTTTTTGACTCCATTTAGACGTTTGATCCCGCCACTTCGACTTTTAAAGTCATTTAGATGTCTGTAATGGGGAACCGAGTTCTAAATACTCAGTCCAGAAATTTGAAACGTCACTTTTTGACTCCATTTAGACGTCTGATCTCGTCACTCCGACTTCTAAAGCCATTTAGACGTCTGTTATGGGGGGAACTGACTTCTAAATGTCTGCATTAAAACACCGTGAACGCGAGGTAGCTGTTACGCGCACTCACTGTTCATTATCTTCCTCGCGTTTTCTCTCCACTGGCTATGTTTTTCAAGTTTGTTTTCTCACTTTTGCACCGTTTTAAATGAATTTTACTTTGATTAAAATGCGTTTTCGTTGGGTTTTGCTGCAGTTTTGCTCGTATCCTTGGGCGACGTTCTTGGGCGGTGATTTCTTGCGCTTTACACTCCTCCAATTCCCTCCACTAAGTTTTTAAAACCATCCAATAGAAAAAGAAAACATATATTCCATTCTCTTCAACTAAAATATAAAGTTTTAAACTCGAATCACCATGAGTTAGGAGCAACCCGAGAGGCCTCAAGCAGAGAAAGATTCAATCAAATACGGCGACATTTTAGACGTCTGATCTGTTCAGGTCCAACGTTTATATAGACGTTCGATTTGTACAAGTCAAACGTCTATATAGACGTTTAACTAGGGTCCGACATCCCATCAACGTCACTCGAATAGATGTCAGGTCGGAATCAGACGTAAAAAACCCAAAATAACATACGTCTAAAGTCTTTTCTGCACTAGTGTATGATTAATTTCTTTAAAGTCAACTATATTCCACCAAATCTTAATGTGTGTATGTAACTTTATTCTTAAATACTAACTTTTTACACTAATGAAAAAGTTTCTTTAACCTTGACTTTGAGGGATAAATATTTTTTAATATTTCGTAGTTTTTTTTTAAATGTTAAGTAAAGTCTTTTAAGACATTAATTTCTAATTTTTATCTTTCGCAGAGTATTTACCAAAATTTTATTACTATTTTTACGTAAGTTAAAAGTTTATTTTATTTTCACTTCTTTTTAATCAACATAATAAAAATTTACTGGACTCTACACTTATTTATTTACTTCATTCTATACGCATTGGAAAATTTTACGATATAATATCGGTTTAATCATCTCGGACATCCTTATTTCTATAAGATTTTCTCAAATAAGTCCTCGTATTGTAAATGCTCTCGATTAGGTCCCTTATTGTGAAAATTTGAATCAATTTAGACCTCGTCGTTAGTTCCGTACTAAGGAGGTGACATGTGTCAGTTCGTGGTTTTGAAACATATATGTCGATTTTGAAAAATACTAAAACATTAAAAAATACTTCTTCAAAACCATAAATTTCAATATTTAATAAAATTTCAATTTAAAAAATAAAAAAATGGTTTGACAAGCCGTTCCATCTTCATTTATCAGTTACTTTTTGTTGAATTGATATTTCAATTAAACTAAGTGTTAATCATCATTTTAAATAATTGAAAGGTGAATCTCAATATATATAAAATTCACAAGGGTGTTGCTCCCTCCACCACCCCTCCACCTTCCCACTATTTTCTTTATTCCAAAAATACTTTACACCGTGTTAGCAAAAATCAAAGATAAAGTTTTGATGATGAACAGATTTGCACAAGTCAAGATTCATAAAGACAAATTGAAGATCTCTGTATTTTATAAAGCTTTTATAATAATCAAAGTTGATGTAATAGTGCTCAAATATGTATTAGGGTTGATTCTTGTAATTTATATTTGATTTATTTAGTTAATTGATTATTCCTGAGAATAATCAATTAACACTAGTCGTTGGGGGTTTCAGATTTGAAAAACTAGCCGTTGGGGGTTTCAGATTTGAAAAACTAGCCGTTGTACTCATTATTAATCGATTAATATTTATGTTAATCGATTAAATGTGTTAGATGGCCCGTTTTCGAAGAATGGAAGGGTATTAGGCTGAGTCTATAAAATGGCTCACTCTTTATCTCAAAAATAACTCTTCCCTTGTGCTAAAGATCTCTGAACTCTTTGAGAACTCTGTGAGATTGTTGAAGCTAAGGAAAATCTTGTCTGCAAAGTCCTGAAGTGCTAGTGCGGTGACAGAGGAATAGCTTGTTCATCCTTGGTGTGTCCGAGGAAGTGCCTGGAAGAGAATCATCCTTCGTGAAGCATTCGAAGGAGGTGGTCATCCTTTGTGAAGATTCAAAGGAAGTGTAAGTTCATCTCTTGTGGTTTCAAGAGAGGTGGTATTTCTAAACTCTTACAAGTTGTTTTTCTTTGTGACTAATATTTGTAAGTGTTTTGTGTTAGTGAAAAAGGTTTATCTTGTTTGAGATAAGCGACTGGACGTAGGATCCTAGTGATCTGAACCAGGATAAAATCACCTGTGTAATTTTTCTCTTTCCCTTACTCTGTCATTTATATTTAATCATTCGCCCAGTAAGAAAAATTAAGAGAAAAATAATAAAAGGCACAATAAAAGTATATAACCAATTCACCCCCCCCCCCTCTCTTGGTTTGTTCCACCCTAATAATTCCGTTGCAGTGATTCTAACAATTGGTATCAGAGCTTGCTTTGATAGTCATTCAAATGGCAGGATCACATCAAACCTTTGCGGAGGGTGCATCAATCAATAGACCCCCACTATTCACAGGTGAGAACTATGCATTCTGGAAGGTAAGAATGCAAATATTTATTGAATCTATTGATTGAAATTTGGGATGTTATTGCGTCTGGCTCTTCTGTTCCTACTAACAATACACAGGAACCAAAGCCCCGTGGTCAATGGACCATTGAAGAAAAGAAAAGATTTCAGAATGACGTAAAAGCCCGGAATATCATTGCATCAGCGTTGACTGTTGATGAGTTCTACAGGGTCTCTGTCTGCAAAACTGCTCAAGAAATGTGGGACGTACTCAGAGTGACGCAGGAAGGAACAGATGATGTAAAGAGGGCAAGGAAGAACTCCTTAATCCAAGAGTATGAAATGTTCCGGATGAAGCAAGGAGAAACAATTTCAGACGTTCAAAAACGCTTCACCAACATTGTCAATCATCTCATTGGACTAGGTAAGTCATTTGATACCGATGAACTTAACATTAAAATCTTGAAGTCTTTAGACAGGTCGTGGCAACCAAAGGTGACTGCAATCTCGGAGTCACAGAACCTCAACACCATGACTATGGCGGCACTCTTTGGAAAGTTGAGGGAACATGAACTAGATCTTGGAAGACTTGATGAAGAAGAAGCAAAAGCCAAAAACAACAAGAAGAGTTTGGCATTAAAGTCGGAGGTTGAAAGAAGCAAAGGTAAATCGGAAGATGAAGACTCAGACGAAGAAGAAAATTTGAGACTCATGATAAAAAGGCTCAACAGGTTCATGAAATCAAAAGACAAAGGAAGATTAAAATTCGAAAAGAAAGAAAATCAAGGATCTTCCTCACACTATAAATGTTATGGTTGCGGAGAAAGGGGGCACCTAAAAGCAGACTGCCCAAATCAAAAGAAGAGTGAAGACAAAAAGGAGAAAAGATTCTTCAAGAAAAAGAAGGCCTACATTGCATGGGACGATGACAACCAAACAATTTCCGATTTGAGCGAATCTGATGAAGAAGCAAACATCTGTTTAGTGGTGAACGACAACGCTGGAAGCCAAGTAAGTACATCTAGCGATTCTGATAATTATAGTCAAATTAGTGAAGATGAATTGCATGAAACTTATGTTGCTTTAATAGTAGAATCTGAAAAATTAGATAAAGCTCATAAGAAATTGAAAAAGGATTTCAAAAATTTAAAATTAAATTTTGAAAATATTTTTGAAGAAAATAAAGATTTGAAAAATAAAGTTTTATTTTTTGAAAAGGGTAAATTTACTAGTAGTGATGAATGTGCTTCTTGTGAAAATTTTAAGAAACTACTAGAACACACAACCTTAGGAGAATGTAGTAAAAATAACGAAAATAAGGTTGTTAAAAATAAGTATGTTCCTAAAATTAAAAATAGAACCCGTAGAACATGGGTAGAAAAAGGAACAACTTATAGGAACACAAACTTTGTATCATGCTTTTATTGTATGAAAAAGGGTCATATTTCAAATAAATGTAAAATTAAGCATTATGGTGTTCCAAGTGGTAGATATGTTTGGGTTGTAAAATGATTTCTTTTTTCTAAATCTAACCCAAAGGACCCATACAAGTAGTTGGGTACCTATTGTTTAATATTTAGAATTTCTTTAAAACAAAATTTAAGAAAATTTTATTCCAAGGCCGATGAAACTATTTTTTTTGGATATCTTCTAATATACAAAGCACATATAGTTTTCAATCGGAAAACATTTGAAATAGAAGAATGTGTGCATGTTGTCTTTGATGAAATTGTAGACCTTGAGGCAAAACCTCTTGAGTTAGTTGAATAAGATGCAGGCAATGATGAAGATTTGTAGAAGACAACAAATGAAGCGAAGAATGATGACAATCCTTAAGATGAAGATCTAAACAAAATGTGGAAACAACCTAGAGGATTATCATTACGAAGTTGGAGGCATATCTAAAGGGGTAAACATTAGAAGAGATCTAAGAATTTTTAGAAATATCTTAGGATTGAATTTTTAAATGCGTTCCAGTTTTGCAATTTTGAAAAACTAGCCATATTTTTGTATGCTTTAAAATTCCTATCTTATATAGTTTAATGTATGTTTAAACAATGTTTTATAAGTTCTTTATCCTAAAATTATTTGATTTAAATATCCTATTGTGTATGTTTGAATGAATCTTTAAATTTGAAATATTTTTAGCTCATATGCATACATGCTTTTATTAAGGGGGAGTATTATCTTAGGGGGAGAACATCAAACACAACTTTTTAATTATGATCAAAAAGGGGGAGAAAATGTTTAAAGCTTATTTGCTTATTTGTGTTTATTCACTAATGCACTTTTTCTTCCATAAGTTGTGTTTTATCCAGATTATTATTAAAAAGCTTTAAACTCAGAAGAATTTTTGATCATCATCAAAAAGGGGGAGAATGTTAGCAAAAATCAAAGATAAAGTTTTGATGATGAACAGATTTGCACAAGTCAAGATTCATAAAGACAAATTGAAGATCTCTGTATTTTATAAAGCTTTTATAATAATCAAAGTTGATGTAATAGTGCTCAAATATGTATTAGGGTTGATTCTTGTAATTTATATTTGATTTATTTAGTTAATCGATTATTCCTGAGAATAATCAATTAACACTAGCCGTTGGGGGTTTCAGATTTGAAAAACTAGCCGTTGGGGGTTTCAGATTTGAAAAACTAGCCGTTGTACTCATTATTAATCGATTAATATTTATGTTAATCGATTAAATGCGTTAGATGGCCCGTTTTCGAAGAATGGAAGGGTATTAGGCTGAGTCTATAAAATGGCTCACTCTTTATCTCAAAAATAACTCTTCCCTTGTGCTAAAGATCTCTGAACTCTTTGAGAACTCTGTGAGATTGTTGAAGCTAAGGAAAATCTTGTCTGCAAAGTCCTGAAGTGCTAGTGCGGTGACAGAGGAATAGCTTGTTCATCCTTGGTGTGTCCGAGGAAGTGCCTGGAAGAGAATCATCCTTCGTGAAGCATTCGAAGGAGGTGGTCATCCTTTGTGAAGATTCAAAGGAAGTGTAAGTTCATCTCTTGTGGTTTCAAGAGAGGTGGTATTTCTAAACTCTTACAAGTTGTTTTTCTTTGTGACTAATATTTGTAAGTGTTTTGTGTTAGTGAAAAAGGTTTATCTTGTTTGAGATAAGCGACTGGACGTAGGATCCTAGTGATTTGAACCAGGATAAAATCACCTGTGTAATTTTTCTCTTTCCCTTACTCTGTCATTTATATTTAATCATTCGCCCAGTAAGAAAAATTAAGAGAAAAATAATAAAAGGCACAATAAAAGTATATAACCAATTCACCCCCCCTTCTTGGTTTGTTCCACGCTAATAATTCCGTTGCAGCGATTCTAACACACCTCTCCACTATTTTCTTTTATTCCAAAAATATCCTACACCTCCCCACTATATTCAATAATCTTTCTTTTTCTCTGTCCACATTAATGGAGTATTCACATGACTCAGATTTAAACTTGTGATATATTGCAAAAATTTTATTTACACTTTCCCTTAAATAAGTTTGATTCAATCTTATTTTTACTGTTCAATATATTTTTTTTTTCTTCAAATTACTTAATAAATAGTAAAATTTTGTTCTAAATTTCTAGAAAAAGATTTATATATATGTATGTGTTTTTTTTTACATTTAATATCTATAATTTTTAACATTATGTTATGTGTTAACTTACCAATATCAAAGAAAAGTTATTTGTTAAAGATTTGGAATTTATTTAGTTCTTTTGTCATTATAAAGTTAGTATATAATAATAATAATATATTATTTACTATTAATATTATTATGTTTATTATTTTATATTTGCATTTAAATTTTAAGTTTATAAAATGGAAGTGGTAGAAGCACTAATATTGAAGTTTCCTTTGAATTTTATATTTTACAATATATCACAAGTTTAAATTTAAGCCATATGAATGCTCTATTAATGCAGAGAAAAAGATAAAGATTGCTGAGCATAGTGGGAAGGTGTAGGGTATTTTTGGAATAAAAGAAAATAGTGGAAAGGTATAAAGTATTTTTAGAATAAAAGAAAATAGTGGAAAGGTACAGAAGCACTTGGGGTGGTAGAGGGAGCAACCGAATTCACAATACCCAATAATCTAGATCAACTCATGGACTTGACTTTTTAAAATTTTGTTAGGTAATTGTCTTTTGCACCTCCCGGATTTCTTCTTACACATGTTGGCCATGTTTAATATGTCGATACGTGAAATTTGGAAATTTATGCTAGATTATATTATCCATAAATCCATAATCTATTTTTAAATTTACATTATATTTTCAAATTTAAAATATATTTTGAATAAAAATAGTTTATGAATTTTTAGATTACATAATTTGATTTGATAAAGTATTAATCTCTTAATTTCAAGAATGAGTATAAAATTACTTAATTTGTAAATATATTATGTAATTAAAATATATATTATAAATTATGTAATTTATAATATATTTATAACTTTTTGAATTATGTAATTCACAAAATATTTTTGATTACTTAATCTAAAATATATTTTTAAATTATGTTAGTAAATGATAAACAAATATTGTATAATTTAAAATATATTTTTGAATTATTTATTGTAAATTTTAAAATAGAATTTTAAGCTATGTAATATAATGTTTATAATACGAAATTTTCCTACTAGTAAGAAAAAGGTATGGAATTGGCAAAAAGAAATATTGATAAAATTGTCCTGCACCTACCTTTTCTCTTTCTGCACCCCCATAAAATTCATAAATCCTCCTTAAAACTATAGTAAGAAAAAGTAAAAATTACCTCTGTACTTCCGTTTTTCGAATGTATTTCGAAATGGTATTTTCAGATTTAAAAATATTTTTAAAAATGTATATTTTAAAATATATTAAAAAAATTAATTTCAAACTAGAAGGATTTTCATATTTGAAAAAATGTTTTAAAGTATACAATTTAAAATATATTTTAAAAATTGTATTATAGAATATATATTTTGAAAATATATTTCAAAATACACTTATCGAAATACATTTAAAAAATCATTCTTAAAAAATATTTCTTTCTTTTTATCATCTTTACTTTCAAGTATTTCATGAATGCATCAAACATATCAAAATAGACTCTTATATCATAAAGCATAAAATTAATACCACCTATAGCTTTTATGCATCTCAAATATTCAGCAAGTCGGTACCTTTTTATCAAACCTCTAAGAGGGCTTCTCCTGCACCTTGACTTCACACTAGATCTCCCATTATTTTGATATTTCCAATTTTAATCCTGTCAGGAATATTTTAATTTTTAAAAAAGCAAACCCATCCATTGAATAATAATTAAAAGAAGCAAACCCTACACCCCTTTCTCCACTCTAGGACCGCATTTCACATTTGAAAACCCTACATCCATTTTTCCTCCCTTCTTCTTCTGTGTCGAATTTCATATCTCACCTTATACCCCTTTGTTTCTCCTCTCTTCCAACAATCCTCCCCTCTTCTCTCTCATTTTGACCATTTATTTTGAATATCGTCCTCCCCTCCTATCTAGTTTCTGGTTTGTGGCTGTGTGGTGTTGTTGGTGGTGGTTGTATGATGTTGCTATGGTAGTGAGGTGTATCATAGCAGTGGTTGTTTTTCTTCAAGCTTAGCTTTGGCGTCCAGGTTAGTTGTTGTGTGATTTCCTATATAATGCATGATAATTGTTTGGTTATGTTATCTGTTATTATTATGGTACGCTTGTTGGTTGGGATGCTTGATCTGGGGTTGGGGTTGCTTGATCTAGGTTGGGAGGTTGGATCTGGAGTTGGGGAAAGATGATATGAGAGGGACGCCTTAACTGCACATGTAACTGCGATTAAGGCACCGTCGCACATGAAAGTGCGTTTTAGAGTCGCATCCCAATTGGAGGTGCGTGGTGCTTCACCGAAATTGAAGTTGCGATTGTTGTTGGGCGAAGTTGGAGCTGCTGTGAATTTTTTTGGGTTTTCTTTCTTTGGTTTTCTTATGAAAAATTATGTTAATATATTAAAGTAATTTTTTAATATTTTATTTTTTTGATAATATGTTTTCTTAGTATGTTTTGTGTTTTTTTATTTGTTTGTTAATTTATTTAAAATTTGTTGTTTTTTATAATTTTAAATTTAGTATATATTATTTATTATGTATATTTTTTTGTTTAATTTTGTTTTATTTGTTTCTTAATTTTTTTTAATATGTAATTTTTATGAAATTATTTATTTCATTAAATAATAATTATTTTGTCTAAATTTTTTATTTTTGACTTATTATTTTGTTTTTTAATTTATTTTTTTATTTTTAATGTTTTGTTATAATTTGTAATTATTTAAGTATTATTTATTAAGTAATTTTTGTTGTTATTATTTTTTCTTCATTACTTTATTATTAATTTTTTATTTTATGATTATTTCACTACAAAAATAATAGATTTTAAGAGGGGTTATTTTTCAGCAGTTTTGGAAACTTCGAAAAATTTCCGACATTTTTTACTAAAACTGCAATTATTTTTATTTTATTTTTTTTAATTTTCTAGCGGTTTATAATAGAAACCGCCCATAAATTTTATTTATTTTTTTAATAATTTTCCAAAAATATCTACCCAACTCGTTGCCTTTCCCTAAAATACTTCATGACACATTCCTTTGAAAAATATCTACCACCCTTCATTTCTGTTCTAATTTTTTCCAAACCTTAATTTTCTCTCTCAATTCATTTCTGTCTTTCTACATTTTCCTCCAAAATTTCACCATAATCATTTTCCTCCAAGCCCCTTCCCCGCACCATCTTCTTGTTGGTCTTTCCCAACGTTGTGTTCGTCGTCGAGGCGTTGTGGCTGCATAGGTCGTGTTCGCTCTCGAAATTTCTCGCATCTGCGTAGGTCACTTCATTTTCATTTTGTTCATTGATTCGATTTTCTTTCCGTTCATTTTCACTCTACGCGTTTGAGCTTATGATTACTCCCGGAATTGAAATAGTAGAAAAATTTAGGTTTCTGATTAGTCTTGTGTTTTCTAAGAATATTAATGTATGAGAAAGGTGTGAAGTATGAGGAGGTGAGAGGCGAGGCAAGGCAAGGGGTGGGAATGATGAATCTCTCTTGAGCTTTGTTCCAACACAGACAGCGAGGAAGCCTTTTGGAACCATGTCTGCATTGTTGGAAGCAGAGGAAGATGTTCCTCACGGATTTTGTTACACTTTAGAAATTTTAAGAAAACCCAATTCATTTGTTTTGGTTCTGAGGGACTTTCTCATTTTGCTTTGTTTTGTTTTGTTTTTTGTTTTAATTTATACCACCCTGTTTTGGTTTGAACATGACCGAATGCATAATTTGTGAGACAGGAAGTGTCTCATTAACGTTAGGGAGACTGTCTCACAGTAGTGAACCTTTGAACGGTGGTGCTTCTTTAACTGGAATGGACAATCCACCAATATCTCCTTCTGATGAGTTTGACGATGTTGTCAAGGTATCTCTCTGTTCCTTTCCACTTTCTTTTCCGCCTAGGTGGAACCCTCACCTACCCCACTACTTACTTTCTCACAAGTACAATAATATTTTTGTAACTATTCTCTCACTTTTGTTCTTGTTCCTCTTCCCAATCTTACTTTTGAATGTTGTTGTATCTTGCTTCCTAAAACTATGCTACGTTTGTAATACTATATTTCAACAGTTAACTTTGAAATATTGGATGTGCTTTAAATTAGCCTTAAACATGTTGAATTGATTTCGATAATATCCATGTGGGGACATTGCTATTACTGTGTTGATTTAATATGGCAAAGATTGTTTGCTAGTGTCTGTACTTACAAAAAGTTTAGTAAGTTTGTATTGTTTTTAAAAGGCACACTTTGATTTTTTTTCTTTAGGTGTCACATTACTGTTTTCATCACTTTCTTTTCTTTGATTTGCATTTCAAAATGGAATTAGTATTTGCATGTTTTATCTAATGTTTTAACTCAATCACAATTCTGGATTAATATTTGCATGAGATGGTCATTTGGCCTCACAGGAATTCGGCCATTCGGCCTCACAGGTATTCAACCATTCGATGATGGAAGCAGCCTCCACGTTTAAGACTGGAGTGGCTCCTTGGACAGAATGACGCAGCGAACTGGTTAGATGAATTGCAAATGGAGGTGCACACCAGGTGTTCGTTGGAAGGTTCGGTGCGGATTTGGAGGTGTGTTTGCAGTGTTTCTACCTCAGACAGCCTTCCAAGAGGGAAGGAAGCTAGAGATAAGTGTGCTAAGAAGGCACAAGTCAATGAACTTGAAGAAGAAGTGGCTGGAACCAATTCAACAACATTTCTTTATACAATTCAAGTTGCTTTTATAAGAGATCAAGCTCTCTTTTATAGATGAAGAAGAGCTTTGATCTATGCAGAAAATCTATGCAAATTACATTTAAAATGTGCTGGAAAGCTTAGCTAACATGTGCTGAAATGTGAATAAGATGGTTGGTGTGTTCCACGTGATAAATGTGAGTTGTAAGCAAGGTATTTTCCATGTGCAACATGTGAGATGGCTGCCACAATTATGAATTCACGTTGGCAGCTTTTCCATTCAGCAATTGCACTCCTTTTGGCTTCCCTTTGTTTCCTCTTTGCTTGACAACTTCCTAGGATCCTTCCATCTTTTATTGTCCTTCAAAATAATGGAACTAGTTAAAGAGAACATGCTAAGACTTAGAAAGAAAAGATTAAGTCCTTTATTGAACTTCCCTTTCTTGGTCTTAGAGTGAAGTTGATACTTCTTTGGATGGGAAGTCTCTAAAGGGGTTTCCATCATTCCCTCCCTCTTTTAAAAATGATTTGTCCTCAAATCGGGAAGAAAGAAAGAAGCACAACTTTGGTTTTTGGGTTCCTCCTGATAAAAAATATATCTACAAAAGATAGCAAAAATTAGAATGATTAATGAGAAATATGCAAAGATAAGAAGATAAGATGAAGGCCTTTTGACAAAAATGTTATGAGAAGAAGTCTTAGCCTTTAATATATTTTTGGATTCACTTTGTTTTGAACATTCCCCATGATAAAATGCAGAAACAAAGTGATGTTTTTGAGAAGAAGAGTTAAGGTATTTACCTTTTAAGGAAGAAGTTAACAACATGCATACCTTCGTCTCCTTCTTCTTTTCTTGAGAAGGTTGCTTGTCCAACCTATTTTCTTGTTTTCTTTCTTTTTCAATTTTTTCTTTGATTTTTATCTCATCCTCTTTCACTTGTTCAGGTGTAAGAGGAATCAATGTGATTTTGTTGCCTTTATGGAGGAAAGTTATCTTGTTGGTATAGCCATCATGAGTGGAACTATGATCAAATTGCCATGGCCTACCAAGTAATACATGCCCAGCATCCATTGGAACAACATCACATAAAAAATTTTCTTCATAGTTACCAATGGATATTGGTATGGTTACCTGTGTGTTCACAACTATTTCTTCATCCTCTATTACCCACTGAAGCTTATAAGGCTTGGGATGAGAAATAGTAGGTATGGATAATTTGTTCACCACTCTAGAACTACAACAATTGCAAGAGGAACCACTATCCACAATCAATGAACAAGTGTTTTCAAATATTTTGCATTGTGTTCAGAATAGGTTTTCTCTTTGTGATTGTTCTAGTTCTTTGGTTTGACTTCCAAGAAGTCGTCTTACCAATAATAACTCACCTTCACAAGGTAAGGCTTCTTCCTCAGATATAGAAGTATCTTAGTCACTAGAAGAATCTTCATTTTGACTTTGATGGTCTAAGAGATAAGTAGACCGTTTGTGAGGACACTCAGAAGAATAATGTCCTCTCTCTCCACACTTAAAGCATTTGGTCTCTCTACCCCTTGTTTCTTTTGAAGATTCTTTGTGAAAGGTATTTCTTTCTCGCTCTTTCTCTTTTTCTTTACCTCTCACTTTCTCTTTCTCTTTTTCTTTTTCTTGAGGCTTTTCATACCTCTTTGGACTACCCTCCCTCTTAGGATCTTTCCTATACTCGGAGGTGGTAGGGTAATTCCTTTTAGTGGAAGTTTTTCTTCTAATTTGTTCTTCAACTCTCACACATAGCTGCACAAAGTCATTGAGATCTAAATAAGGTAAAAGTTCTACCTTATCTCTGATCTCATAGTTAAGACCGCTTTGGAACCTAGCTATGGTGAATCTCTCTTCCTTTTTGATTCCAGCTCTTAACATGAGTAATTCCAACTTTTGTCTATATTCCTCAACACTCATGTTTCTTTGTTGAAGTCTATGAAGCTTATCCATGACCTCTCTGGCATAGTAGGCTGGAATATGCCTCCGATGCAAGGCTGCCTTTAACTCATTCCAGTATTGGATGGTATAGTCGCCATGCATCTTTTAATCTCTAATGATGGAAGTCCACCAATAGAGGGCTGCACCTTGAAAAGTCAAGGTGGCTAAGGTCACTCTCCTCCTATCATCTATGTGGTAACACTCAAAAATCTGTTCAACCTTCATCTCTCACTCAAAATATTCTTCCACATTATCTCTGCCATAGAAGGGGGGAAGGTCAAGTTTGGGTTACACATGATGGTTCCTATGATGGTGGTGTCTCCTTGGAGGGTGTTGATAGTGATCACAAGGATGAAAACTATTGTGATCACTATGTTGGGAATGATCACCATTATCATGGTGTTGCCTATGAGAGTGTTCCTCATTATTTTGTCCTCTTTGATTGAGAGTGAGGTTTGCAACCATCTGTCTGAGTTCATTTAACTCAGCTTTAGTTCTATTAAGTTCCTCTCAATTGCATATTGTCCTCATCATGATGAAAGGTGCCTTGAATACTAGAGTTACTCATACTTGTGAAGTAGAGAAAAGATTTTCAAAAGAGTTTTGAAAGGCTTCACAAGCGTTGAGTCAAAATACTTCCAAAAATTGTTTTTGTATTTTTGGTGAAATGACTTCTAGATAGATTCTAAAGGTAAAGAAACCGAATAGCTCCCAGGAAGGAGAGGCGAGTCTTAATGGACAAGCTTAAGAACCTTGTCCTTCCTTAGCCAGAGGTTCTTCTGTTTCTTACCCAAGTTTCAATGGAGAAGTCTTTCCAAAACAGTTAGAATGCAACAATGAGATGCGCCTAGAAACCAAAAGAAGGTTTATCTATATGAGTGCGCACCTAGATATCACGGAGACATAAAACAAAATATCAACAAGCAAAAATTAAAGAAAGATGATAAGGAAATGAAAGAGTGAGACACGACACTAAGTGAAATGCAAGTGACACTTGGAGCCACTTGACACACTTTCACACTAAGAAGTGGAACTAAGCTATTACAATGTTTGATGGTGCACTTGGAATTGCTTGAAAAGCATTTTCCCAAGTCACTTTAAGTGGCAAATGAACACAAAATGGAAAAAAGTTACAAAGGTTCTGTGATATAAAGCAAAGTACAATTAAAAAAAAACAATGTTTGCAAATGAAGCAACAAATGTGGTTGCTGTTTCAGATTGGTTGAAATCCAAACTTGATGTGATTTGCTGCTGGAAAAGGGTGCTGGAACAACAATGTTATAGTGCTCTTGGAGTTCAAACTTGAAGCCCTTTTAACACCTCATCCACTTCCTAAGATGCTACCCCCTTGGAGCAAGGAATCTGAGGTAGAAACACTGCACCAAAACGTCACAGCACCAAAGCAAACACCAAACCAGTCAACAAACAAACCAGCTGCTGCACCAGTTTTAATTTTCAAAGACCAGTTTTTTGGCACAAAATAGAAGCCAAACAAGTTGAATTCAAGTGAATTTAAGCTCGGAATCACAGAAGGGACACAAAAGGAACCTAGGAGAAGCACTAGAACAGATTACACAAGCAAGAAAAAGCAAAAACAAAGATCAAAATCAAGTGCAGTGAAACTGTTTGATAATTTTGGAAACTGTTTGATGAAAGTCCCCAATGAATCTCAGATTTTGTGATTTTCGGGTTTTGGGGTCAAAACTGGATTGCTTGGTTTTCTCTTGCTTTTTATGGATGTAATACACTATTTTAATCATATCATTGCATTTGGAAACTTGAAACCAGCTTTTGCCAATCCAGAAATGAAAATTTAAAGGGTGGACAAAATCAAACAACACTTATTTGCATACTGCACCAGAAAAATGATGTGAAAATGGTGCTTTCAAAGTGAAAATTGTATGGCAGTGTTTGTAAAGGTTAATTGATTGTGCAAGCAAGTTTATATCATCAAATGGAAGGTGTTCAACTGTCAAACAACAAGGAAAAAGGACCACAACTGAAATTCACTGGTCCACTTAAAAAAATTTAGCAAATAATTGGTTGGAAACTGATTTTACAGTGCTGGTGTAAAAATTGACCAAATGAACAGTAACTACAAGTTTCAAATGGTAAAATTCACATGCACAAATGTTTAAATTGCACTGAAACAATCAGATTCATTAATTCACAGCAGTTGTATCCAATTATGCAGCACTTTTAATCAAAACTGGACCAGAAAATGTAGTTGGAAAATGGAAACAGCAGTGGCCAAAATGAATGGTATTGTGTTTACAGCTCAACTGAGACTTCCAACAAGTTTAGATGATGAAATGGAATGTGTGCAATCACTTAGGCAGCAAAGATAGTAATCACATCAAAAATTCACTGGTTCACTTCTCAAAATTTAACAAAAAGTGAGTATTTCAAATGTGAAGTTGCACCAAAGCTGGGAATTGACCAACTGAATAGTGCACATAAGTTTGAAATGGCCAATTATACTTGCACAAATGGTCCAACAATACAGAAGCACACTAATTCTCAAAATCACCTTGTAAGTTGGGAAATATGCAGTAAAAATGGCCAAACAGCACCAGGAATTAAAAATATAACAGAATCAATGTTGGATGGGTCAACAAACATGTAAGAAAGGTCCTAACAACTAGATTCTAGCTGGAAAATGTTAGCTAGGAGATGTTAAATGGCCTAAGACACAACAAAGAAGTCAAGCACGGTGTAGAAGCTTGGATAAAACAGTAACAGTGATTTGAAACCAGATTTCAAGCAACTCAACTACTCATTAGGAGTTGTTATCACTTCAAACACATGTAAAAACAGTAAACAAACTTGTACAAAGCTTGAAACTAAAGAAATCCGGACTGCATCAGCTGATATCAAATTAATCCAGAAATGATGTTTTATGCAGATTTTTCTACTGGAATCAATATTTGCAATGCTAATTGGCTCAAATGATCAAAGCTGGACATGTTGCCATTGCTTTATATGATCAACATAGAGCTAGCAACTGCTCAGGACACACTTAAAACGAAAATGAAAGCTAGAACAGAATCAAATACTTGATGACAGAGTTGAAAAACTGCACAACAGGTCATGACCATGACATTACTGGAAAATGAAAAATAAAGGTTGAATTGAACTCACACAATGGAAATGCACCGATTAAAATGATGAAAAAACACTTAAGGAAGATTGGAAACACAAGAACAAAGATTACAAACGCGAATTGAAGCACAACAGAAAAAAAAATTCTGGAAAACAGTGATCACTACACTGCACAACACGGTCAAACATAAAAAAATGGAGATGAGAGTGGCTTAGCTCTTGGAGCGTGAATGGAACGGCTGGCTCTTGATCCCAAATGATGGAAGCAGCCTCCACATTCAAGACTGCAGTGGCTCCTTGGACAGAATGACGCAGCGGACTGGTTGGATGAATGGCAAATGGAGGTCCACACCAGGTGTTCGATGGAAGGTTTGGTGCGGATTTGGAGGCATGTTTGCAGTGTTTCTAGCTCAGACAGCCTTCCAAGAGGGAAGAAAGCTAGAGATAAGTGTGCTAAGAAGGCACAAGTCAATGAACTTGAAGAAGAAGTGGCTAGAACCAATTCAACAGCATTTCTTTATACAATTCAAGTTGCTTTTACAAGAGATCAAGCTCTCTTTTATAGATGAAGAAGAGCTTTGATCTATGCAGAAATTGCACTCCTTTTGGCTTCCCTTTGTTTCCTCTTTGCTTGACAACTTCCTAGGATCCTTCCATCTTTTATTGTCCTTCAAAATAATGGAACTAGTTAAAGAGAACATGCTAAGACTTAGAAAGAAAAGATTAAGTCCTTTATTGAACTTCCCTTTCTTGGTCTTAGAGTGAAGTTGATACTTCTTTGGATGGGAAGTCCCTAAAGGGGTTGCCATCATTCGGCCTAGATGGTTTTCGGTCATTCGACCTTGCAAGTAATCGGTCATTCGGCCTCAAAGGTACTCGACCATTCGTCCTCACAGGTATTCAACCATTCGGCCTCGAAGGTACTCGGTCATTCAACCTTGCAGGTAACCGTCCATTCGGCCTCGAAGGTACTCGACCAATCGGCCTTACAAATACTCGGACATTCGGCCTTACAAGTACTCAGCCATTCGGTCTCATAGGTGCTCAGCCCCTTCAGCCTCGACTGTTCGGCATTTGGCCATTTGGCATCTACTACTTGGCCTTCCATGGCCTCAAGTATTAGGCCATTCGGCCTCCACATATTTGGCCCTTCGGCCTCAACCCCTCGACCTTTCATGGCCTCAGATACTTAGCCAAATTTGGCATCAAGCGTGAAACCTTCCACCCTTTGGCCATTCGGCCTCACAAGGTATTCGGCCTTTCGACCTCCACTGCTCGGTCTCCCATGGCCTCAGGTCATAAACCACTAAAGTAAGTACATCCCGAACATGACACATCTTAATACGGAATCTTTAGTTTGGTCTAAAACATTCAACCGAAGACCGAGCACTCCTACTCGATTGGTCATTCGGCCTTATAGCATAATCTATTTCAATATTAATTGTATAACCTTGTAAATGCATTAGTTTATCTGACTTCTCTGTTTCTCACAATGTAAAATTCGAATTGTTATATTTCTTTAGTGTAGATAATCACATCTTGCATACAAATTACAAGAGTGGAAGCCAGAGAACCGTTCGTGTTGAAGCACTCAACCAAGGAAACACTCCCAGACCTTGGACAAGTTCGCCCAAGAACACCTAATGTATTGGGTATAGGGACACACTCCCTTTGAGACATGTTCGCCCAAGAACACCCAAGCGCATTAAATATAGGGATACACTCCCTCTTGGACATGTTCGCCCAAGAACACCCAGTTCATTAAGTATAGGGTTACACTCCCTTTGGGACATGTTCGCCCAAGAATACCCAGCACATCAAACCTAGGGGACCACCCCCTAGTCTATGCCATGTTTGCCCAAGAACACCTAGCGCATGCCAGCATAAAGGCAATCTACCTATTATGGAACCAAGCAGGTGTTCGGCCACTCGGCCTCAACCGTTCGGCCACTCGGCCTCAACCGTTCGGCCTTCCATGGCCTCAAGTGTTCCAGCGTTCGGTCATTCGGCCTCCAGGTGTTCGGCCACTCGGCCTCAACCGTTTGGCCTTGAAAGGCCTCAATCGTTCCAGCATTCAGCCATTCGGCCTCGTAGGTGTTTGGCCACTCGACCTCAACCGTTCGGCCTTCCATGGCCTCAAGCATTCCAGCATTCGGCCATTCGGCCTCGCAGGTGTTCGGTCACTCGACCTCAACCGTTTGGCCTTCCAAGGCCTCAACCGTTCCAGCATTCATCCATTCAACCTCTTAGGTATTCGACCCTCGGCCCCTACTGCTCGGCCATTCAGCCACACAGGTATTCGGTTACTCGGCCTCAACTACTCGGCCTTCCATGGCCTTAACTGTCCAAGCGTTTAGCCATTTGGCCTCATAGGTTTCGTCTACTGGGAAGTTCTCCAAGAACTCATGGGCCACGAACGACCAATTTCATCTATTGGGAAGTTCTCCAGGAACTCTTGGGCCACGGAGGGTCATTAACATCTACTGGGAGGTTCTTCAGGAACTCCTGGGCCATAGACGGTCATTCTCATCTATTGAGAGGTTCTCTAGGAACTCCTAAATCGAAAACTAAGAGTTGAGGAACAATCACCCTTATCCGAGCATCTTCAACCGAGCGGTCTCCCTTGCTTGGCTATTTGACCTTATAAAAGGGGGGTGATAAGCGGTCGTTGAAGCTATCAAATTAATACTACTTTTACAGACAACTTCAGTATTGCCAATTAATATCTAAGAAAGTAGATAGGGCTAAAGTAACCCTGAGTCATCTCCCAACGAACACGGAATTGCTTTTGAATATTTGACTCTTATGAATGCTATGCGATGCCTTATGAATAAAAATGATGTTTGGAGAATGTTTAAAGAACAAATAAGAAACTTAAAAACAATTATGATTAAATAGGCTAATTCCACTATTTTTCCAAGATAGATTCATCATCGGTTATTCACGGATAATTGTTCAATTGATTATTGTTTAAGTTTCAAATTAATTAAAGTACATTCTCAATTAATTTGAGGGCGATCATGCATTTAACCAAAGTAAATTCTCAATCAAATGCAAAACCTTTCTAGATTATTCACAATAAATTCAACCAAAGTACATTTTCAATCAAATTCTATTGTGTTTAATCATGTCTGTTCTTAAATCTCCTAACCAAGTTAAAAGTTAATCAATCAAAGTAAATTCTCAATTGATTATAGTTGAAATTATTACTACCAATCAAAGTACATTCTCAATTGATAGTAAAAACCATTTAATCATATAAAAAGTTCCTAAATTAAATCAAAGTAGATTCTCAATTAAAACTATAAACACTAGAACTCATATAATCAATATGCATGTAGATTCAAACACATTATGATGCAAAAATCTTTACTTTTAACAAGAGAGAGATGAAAGACATAGTGAGAGAACAACTTAAATCAATAATCAAAATAAAAAATTGCATTAACTGAACGTAACCTCAAAATCCATCATGGAATTACAGAAGAATAGCCCTAGATGCTTAGCTCTCCATGAAAGGAATTGAATACAAGATGAAATAAGAAAGAGAGAAGTGGTGAATGAATGAATGAAGTCAAGTGAAGTCCCCCGTGGGTCTCTTTATATAGGTGTCGCAACCGGAATCACGACGGGACGACGATCCAAAAAGAAACGGGTTTTAAAAAGAGATTTGGAGTCGCCACCATAGTTTATTATGGAAAACTATGGAAAAACCTCAAAACGATAAAGCACGGTCCACGAAAACCAAAGATTGGGTTCGGGAGTCGGTTACGCGTGGGGAAGGTGTTAGCACCCCACAACGCCTGCCCTAAGGCAGTAACTTTAACTAAATGCACGAATATGATGTGGTTTTTCAAAATGTTTAATTATCCCCTAAAATAAAATTCTAAATAAACAAAACATATTTTTTTAGTTTTTTGGGCCCGACAAGGATTGACCTTGCTCCTACGTATTCTCATTCAAAATGAGAAATCAGGGTTACGTAGTTCTAGTTAAGAGATTGTTTGTTGTTTGGAAAAGCAGATGTTTTTAATTTTTGGAGATTTTATGTTTTTTAATATTTTTGAGAAAAAGAAGGTAATGAGTACTAGGCCAACGCGAACGGTCGCACGAGTACTCATACCTTTAAAATGATATTTAAATATTTTTAATCATCTTTTTTTAAAAAAAGAGAAATAACGATATTAAGCACTAGGACGATGCGGACGATCACACGAGCACTCATACCGTTATTTACTTATTTAGGAAGACTTGAGAGTATTGAGTGCTAGGCTGATGCGGACGATCGCACGAGCACTCATACCGTTATTTACTTATTTAGGAAGACTTGAGAGTATTGAGTGTTAGGCTGATGCGGACGATCGCACGAGCACTCGTACCCTCGTTTAATATTACGTAAATAAGAGAGAAAAGTATTGAACACTAGGACGATGCGAACGATCACACGAGTGTTCAACCTTTAAACGTATTTTTTGAAATTTTATTTAAGAAAAGAAAAGGTTTTTAGCACAAGGACGACGCGAGCGGTCACACGTGTGCTTAACCTTCAAAACGTATTTCTTTTGTAAATTTATTTAAAGAAGAAGAAAAGGTTTTTAGCACAAGGACGACGCGAGCGGTCACACGTGTGCTTAACCTTCAAAACTATTTCTTTTGTAAATTTATTTAAAGAAGAAGAAAAGGTTTTTAGCACAAGGACGACGCGAGCGGTCACACGTGTGCTTAACCTTTAAAACAAATTTTTGTAATTTTCTATTTTATATATGTATATAAGTAAAATTATTATATATATATATATATTTTGAAATAATTGGATATTTAAAAGAAATAAATAAGATAAAGTAATAAAATTAAAATGAAATGAAATAAGATAAATAAAAAGGCAAATGAATAATTAAATAATAATAAAAATAGGGGTACCAAAATAAAAATAATATAATGTCGAACGGTCAGTCTAAAAGCTTGGATAACGAACGGTCCGTGGTAAAGGCCGAACGTACGTTGGGAAAAGATTCAGAGTCACGAGCGCTCGTTGTGGAGAGGTGACGAACGTACGTTGAGAAAAATAGACTGAATGACGAGCGTTCGTTGGGTGATACGACGAACGTACGTTGAGTACAGTAAGGTAGATGACGAGCGTTCATTGGATGATGTGACGAACGGACGCTGAGAAGAGGAGGCTAGTCGACGAGCGCTCGTTGGGGATGAGCGTTCGTTGAGAAGCTGTGGGAAGTGGAAGCCGAATGACGAGCGCTCGTTTGGGACGAGCGTTCGTTGGGAAAATGAGGTTGGATGACGAACGAATGACGAGCGCTCGTTTGGGACGAGCGTTCGTTGGGAAAATGAGGTTGGATGACGAACGAATGACGAGCGCTCGTTTGGGACGAGCGTTCATTGGGAAAATGAGGTTGGATGACGAACGCTCGTTATGGACGAGCGTTCGTTGGGAAGATGTGGCTGGATAACGAACGCTCGTTATGGACGAGCGTTCGTTGGGAAGATGTGGCTGGATGACGAACGCTCGTTATGGACGAGCATTCGTTGGGGAGATGTGGCTGGATGACGAACGCTCGTTATGGACGAGCGTTCGTTGGGAAGATGTGGGAAGCTGAGACCGAATGACGAGCGCTCGTTTGGGACGAGCGTTCGTTGTGAAGATGAGGTTGGATGACGAACGCTCGTTATGGACGAGCGTTCGTTGGGAAGATGTGGGAAGTGGAGACCGAATGACGAGCGCTCGTTTGGGACGAGCGTTCGTTGTGAAGATGAGGTTGGATGACGAACGCTCGTTATGGACGAGCGTTCGTTGGGATGATGAGGCGGGATGACGAACGAATGACGAGCGCTCGTTTGGGACGAGCGTTCGTTGGGAAAATGTGGCTGGATGACGAACGTTCGAAAAAGGCCAAATGACGTGCGTTCGTTCTGGGCTTGGCCCACCCGGGTGGCTTCTAACCTAGAATCTCCTAGGGGTTCAGTATCTTCCCTTCCATTCCTCACCCACTCAGATCCAACACCCTCCCGTAAGCTCCCTCTCTTATCTCACACACTCTCTAGAGACCCAAGTTTCTTTCTCTCTGACCAGGAAAACCCTAAATCTGGGAGGCACGCTGCCGCCACCTCGGCTGGAACCAGCCACCGCCACCTCCTTCTATTAGTCTCGACATCGCCAGCGACACCACACTCCACCGGAGCTACTTCCGGTTGCGGCGTTCAACTCTCTCTTTCCCTTCTCGTGAATGACGAAAACGTACTCCCTGGGATGAACTCTTCCTGACCCCACCTAGACCAGCCGCTGCCGGTGAGGTTAAATGGGGTCCTTGCAACTTTCGAATGAGGAGAAAAAATGGCTTATGGCTTACGGAAGAAATTTTATGGAAATTCCCTCTTGTATTCTTCTAAAACTCAAGAAATTGAAACCCACACTAAGGTATTTGCATTTAACTTTAAATGGTTCGTTTCATTTGGCGCAAGTGAGGGATGAATAGAGGACAGGTACCATTGGTTTCATTACGTAGTGTTCTGTGTGAGATCTCTACTAACTCTAGGAAGATCATACGTAAAAATGGGTTGGCGAGATGATGATGGGAGCCTAGTGGAGGCTTGGAAGTGAGTGAGTTGGAGCTTTTTGGCTATGTGAGACCAGTGTGGTGGTTGTTTCTTCTTCTTGCAGAGGAAAGGAATTATAGGTTGTGTATGAATTTCTGCTTAATGATTCAATTTTGTTGTTGGTTGGGGGTGAACAGAGGCATTAAAGAATGTTGAAATTGGGAGAACTCGTGATGCTCAAGTATTTTGAAACGGATTGACACCAAAGGGATTTTCAGAGCTCCAATGTGCAGGGGTTCTTAAAGAAAGGTGATGAAAATTTTCAGTAAGAATGTAGAATAGAGAAAGGGGAAGACTCCTACCACGATACATATTCAAGCAAGGCGACTTCAAGCATAAAAAATGAAGCATAATGCAGCAAACTTACATGATTACATCCACACGAGTGAGTGCTTACCTCTTGTAGCTCTGCTTGCCTTTTCTGCTTCGTCTCCGATGATCTCTCACCTTTGTAGCTGGCGTTTTTCGTTCTCTGCCGGTGCAAAAAATGGTCAAAAATTCCTCAGAGATGGATGATCCAAGATCATCAACAGAGCTATCAAAACCTCCTTTTCTTCTTTCCAAAAATCTTGGAAATCTCCCCCTAACCACCTGGTCTCCTCTCCTTTCTCCTTCCAAAAAATCTTCGAAAAATATTCCCTTAACCACCTTGTCCCCCTCATTCCAAACACGCGTCCCATTCATCCTCTCCCCCTTTTCCACGTTTTTTTTATTTTTTATTTTTTTATTTCAATTTTATTTTATTTATTTTCATTATTTTTAATTTTAATTTTATTTTTCAATTTTTTAATTATTTTGATTAATTAACTCTATTAAAACAAAATGAATATAAGAAAAATAGAAATTGAATTAAAAGCAAAAATCTAAATACATAAAAATAGAATAAAACAAAAAGGTGAAATAAAATAAAAGGAAAATAATAAATAACCAATAAAAATAGAAATTTTTTTACAACCCGGACAAAATTGAGTGTTGACAGCTGCCCCTCTTTACTTAGATATTACTAAATAATATGAAAATTTAATCTTTTCGTATTATTTAAGTAAAGCTAAGTAAAGATAAAGACACTAATTTTGTCCGGGTTTCAATCATGAAAGAAGAAAAAAAAAAAACCAAATGGTTCAAGTCACGATGCCAAACGAACAATGTCAAGTAAAGTATCAGTAACAAAAAAACTAAAACCTGGATTTGACCATTGCCTCGCAGACGGCCAAACTCATAGAACAGAAATTTAAATCCGACCATTGCCACGCAGAGGGTCGATAACAGAAAATTAAAACCTGGATTTGACCATTGCCTCGCAGAGGGCCAAACTCACAGAACGAAAATTTAAATCCGACCATTGCCATGCAGAGGGTCGATAACAGAAAACTAAAACCTGGATTTGACCATTGCCTCGCAGAGGGCCAAACTCACATAACAGAAATTTAAATCCGACCATTGCCATGCAGAGGGTCGATAACAGAAAATTAAAACCTGGATTTGACCATTGCCTCGCAGAGGGCCAAACTCACAGAACAGAAATTTAAATCCGACCATTGCCATGCAGAGGGTCGATAACAGAAAATTAAAACCTGGATTTGACCATTGCCTCGCAGAGGGCCAAACTCACAGAACAGAAATTTAAATCCGACCATTGCCATGCAGAGGGTCGATAACAGAAAATTAAAACCATGATTTGTAACTTTCAAAAGTTGATAAATGCCGAGTAAAACATGAAGATTTTGCAAACAATTCTCCTCGCTTCCTCTAAGATGATGTTATGTCATGATGATGCATGGATGCATGGACACATGAGACCTTCATTTTGGTCTTTTCTTTTACTCTCGCTTTTCATCATTTTTTTATTTTTTTTTATTTATTTATTTATTTATTTATTATTATTTTTTTTTTTTGAAAATTCCATGCTTGGAATCCATTGTTAATATTGTCATCAAACACAATGTATGTTCAAAACGCATTCCTTAAAACAACGTTGATTGGTATAGAACCCTTTAATGAGCAGGAAGAAAGTGTAACCCTGAGTTAAAATTCTTTTTATCGCTTTTTGCAATCCAAATTAACTTGAACCCTGTGTGATGTGGAAGAATGGCTATGAAAAACAAATGAATAATGATTTTCTGTGAGCAAAAATTAACGTATGTGTGCCCCTCATTTGGGGAAAAGTGATATTAACATATTGTGCTCCCATACTGCCCCAATTTCGCACAATGGAAAAGTGAAAAGATTTGAGTATAAAGGATTCCCCCCAAATTGGATGATCTTCGATTGACAGGGAGACCTCTTTTTTTTTTTTTTTTTTTTTTTTTGAAAATAACACTGAATTGTGTCGTTCACCACATCATTTTGTTTCAAAGTTAAATTCGTGAGAAAGATTAGGATCAACCGTCTTCAGTCAGCGTGGACTTTTATGGGCTTGTACCGTGGTTAAAGGTCAAAGGGTTTTGAAAGAAAGGATAATGAAGGCCCAAATAATTGTTTGACGGTTAAAGTCTTTAGACAAGAATCATTTGCAAGGTGTCCCGTCAACTGTCTTTAGGGATTTGAACTTCAGGCATATTTATTGTTGTTTTTCTTTCTTTCCCTTTTGGATCATTCTTATCGTTGCCCCTGTTGTGATCCTTTATGATACTTTCCTTTTCATTCATTTTTTCTCATCTTTGGATGCTTATGATGTACCCTTTTAAATTGACGTCGACCTGTTAATGATTCTTGTCTAGGGTGATGAAAACAATTATGCATTTTGGCTCAAAAGGGGTGCAATTGGATGAACTGTTTTTTGACTATTGGATAACGAAAAACGGCCACACGTCACTCCGAATCTTGTTTGTCTGACTTTCTCTTGAATTTAACCCTGAAACTAAACTATGTAGTGCTTGACACATCAACTTCATTTTTCCCTTTTTTTTTTCTTTTTTTTTCTCATTCTTTTCTTTTCTTTTCTTTTCTTTTTTTTTGCTCCCTAATCAATGGATTATCGGTGGTATGTAACATGATGAAAACTGCCCCAATATTAGGCATATGGCGAAATCCTTCGTCTTGTGGGAAACGAAAAAGTTAGGGTTCAAGTAATGTGAATGCAGATGCTTTATTAAGAAAAGAACACCGGTTACACCCAAAACCTTGAATCAGGAAAAGGCTCACCAACGATATTTTTTCAAAACTCCTTTTTCGAAAATACTATGTCCTTGACAACTTTATTAACAACAAACTCAACATGTGACCTTTTTTTTTCGTTTTCCTTTTTCGACATCCTCCAGGACCGAGCTCACCAACCTGATATACCTGTGATGCTTTTATCAACAAGCGCTTATTTATTTTCATTTTCATTTTCCTTTGACCACTTAACAGCTCAGCGTGACATGCAATATTTCAGATGGAATGCAAACAACCAAAATATGAATGAACTACGCGAACTTCATTTATTAAAAAAAACACAGAGTACAATAATCTTTAACGATAATATCAACATCCCCTTAATAGCAACCACTATCACGGAATCATCATGCATAAAACTTTTTTACTGCATCAGAATTAACTGGCAATGGTAACTCCTCTCCGTCCATTCTCGTGAGAATTAGTGCCCCACCAGAAAATGCTTTCTTCACTACAAATGGCCCTTCATAATTTGGAGTCCATTTGCCTCTATGATCCTTCTGTATGGGTAGAATCTTCTTCAACACCAGCTCACCTTCATGAAATTCTCTTGGGTGTACCTTTTTGTCAAATGCCTTCTTCATTCTTCTTTGATACAATTGTCCATGGCATACTGCTGTTAGTCTCTTTTCATCGATGAGATTGAGCTGGTCGAAACGAGCTTGAACCCATTCCGCCTCTTCTAATTGGGTTTCCATTAAAACTCGTAAGGACGGAATTTCCACTTCAAACGGAAGTACTGCTTCCATTCCATATACAAGTGAGAAAGGCGTTGCCCCAGTCGATGTTCGTACCGAAGTGCGATAACCATGTAAAGCAAAAGGAAGCATTTCATGCCAATCCTTATATGTGACCACCATCTTCTGCACAATCTTCTTGATATTTTTGTTAGCAGCCTCTACTGCCCCATTCATCTTTGGACGATAAGGAGAAGAATTAAGATGATGAATTTTGAACTCCTCACATAACTCTGTCATCATCTGGTTGTTCAAGTTAGTGGCATTATCAGTGATGATCCTGTTAGGGAGCCCGTATCTGCAAATCAACTCCCTTTTTATGAACTTGGTCACCACCTTTCTGGTCACATTAGCATAAGAAGCGGCCTCAACCCACTTGGTGAAGTAGTCGATTGCGACTAATATGAAACGGTGTCCATTTGATGCCTTTGGCTCTATAGCTCCGATGACATCTATTCCCCACATCGAAAAGGGCCATGGTGCAGACAACACGTTCAAGGTCGTGGGTGGAACATTGATATTACTTGCGTATACCTGGCATTTCTCACACTTTCTCACATGTGTACAGCAATCATTTTCCATAGTCAACCAAAAATAGCCCGCTCTCAGTATCTTCCTGGCCATTGAGTGCCCATTCATGTGCGTGCCAAATGTACCCTCGTGTACTTCTTTTAGTATCAGCTCGGCTTCTTTTGCATCTACGCATCTAAGGAGAACCATATCATGATTCCTCTTATATAGAATATCCCCACTCAAAATGAAACTGCCAACCAACCTCCTTAACGCCCTTTTGTCGTTTTCTGATGCCTTCTCTGGATATTCTCGGGTCCTAAGATAATGCTTGATATCAAAGTACCAGGGTTTACCATCTACCTCCTCTTCGATGAAATGACAATACGCTGGCTTCGCATGACTCTTCATTTCAATCATTGGCAATTCTGCATCTTGATCAACTTCAAACATCGATGACAAGGTACCCAATGCATCTGCTAATTGATTATCTTCTCGTGGTATATGATTAAACGTGATGGAATCGAAATACTCAATTAATCCCCTGATGTAAGCTTGGTATGGAATTAATTTAGTATCCCTAGTCTCCCATTCTCCCTTCAATTGATGGATGACCAAAGCTGAATCTCCATATACATCCAGAATTTTTGCTTTAGACTCTATAGCTGCTCGAATTCCCATGGCACAGGCTTCATATTCTGCGATATTATTCGTGCAATTAAAACACAACCTTGCCGTCATTGGAATGTATTGATTCTTAGGAGAGATAAGCACTGCCCCTATTCCATGCCCCATTACATTCGAGGCCCCATCGAATAATACCGTCCAGGCTTTTTCATCTTTGTCCTCTTTGTTCTCAGCAAATAAAGCCATGATATCTTCATCAGGAAATTCAGGTTGCATTGGCTGATAATCACTAATGGGTTGATGGGCTAAATATTCCGCTAAAGCGCTACCCTTGATAGATTTCTGAGTAACATATACAATGTCGTACTCTGACAATAGCATCTGCCATCGAGCTATCCTTCCAGTGAGAGCAGGCTTTTCGAAAATATACTTGATAGGATCCATCTTGGATATCAACCAAGTAGAGTGGCTCAACATGTATTGCCTTAGACGATGAGTAGCCCACGCCAGTGCACAACAAGTTCGCTCTAACGACGAATATCGTTGTTCGCAATCTGTGAATCTTTTGCTCAAGTAATATATAGCATGCTCTCTTTTCCCGTCTTCATCATGCTGACCCAATAAACAACCCATTGAATTATCCAATACGGTCAAATACAAAATGAGCGGTCTTCCTGGCATAGGTGGACGCAATACAGGAGGGTCCTGCAGGTATTGTTTGACCTTTTCAAAAGCAACTTGACAATCTTCATTCCAGACTACGGCCTGATTTTTCCGTAGTAACTTGAACATTGGTTCACAAGTAGCAGTTAATTGGGAGATGAACCTAGCAATGTAGTTCAATCTTCCCAAAAAACCTCGAACCTCCTTTTCTGTTCTGGGCGCAGGCATTTCCGTTATCGCTCTTACTTTGTCCGGATCAACTTCTATCCCTCTTTGACTGACAATGAAGCCCAACAATTTTCCAGACTTTACTCCAAACGTGCATTTGGCAGGATTTAATCTGAGTTTGTACTTTCTCAGCCTCTCAAATAATTTCCTTAGATTGAAAATATGCTCCTCTTCTGATTCAGACTTTGTAATCATGTCATCCACATAAACTTCAATTTCCTTATGCATCATATCATGAAAAAGTGTCACCATTGCCCTTTGGTATGTTGCCCCAGCATTCTTGAGTCCGAAAGACATCACCTTATAACAGAATGTTCCCCATAATGTGATAAAGGTCATTTTTTCCATATCTTCCGGTGCCATTTTAATTTGATTATATCCCGAGAATCCATCCATGAACGAAAATAACGAAAATTTGGCCGTATTATCAACCAGAGTATCGATGTGTGGTAACGGGAAATTATCCTTCGGACTTGCACGATTCAAATCACGATAGTCAACACACATTCGAACTTTCCCATCCTTCTTAGGCACTGGTACAACATTCGCTACCCATTGTGGGTATCTTGCCACAGCCAAAAATCCTGCGTCAAATTGCTTTTGGACCTCCTCTTTAATTTTTAGTGACATTTCCGGCTTCATTCTTCTTAGTTTTTGCTTGACTGGAGGGCATTCTGGCTTGAGTGGGAGCCTATGCTGCACAATATCAGTATCCAGACCCGGCATGTCATTGTAAGACCATGCGAACACATCTTTAAACTCCTTCAATAGGGCACGCAATCTTTCCCTCACTTCCGTTTTCATACTAGTACCGATTTTCACTTCCTATATCTCATCCTTCTCTCCCAAGTTGAGTATTTCAATCTCCTCCTGATGGGGTTTTATCTCCTTAGATTCTTGTTCCACTAATCTCAACAATTCTGGAGAGGGTTCCACATCATCTTCGAAATCATCTTCCGTATTATTGATAGGGTGCTCAAAATTAGGAACATTGATATCATTATTTTCAAAACAATCATTGTCACATCTGCATCATTTAAATTTATGAAAAAGTATAAATAAATAAGATAAACAAAGAAAAATGCCAAATGATGATGAAATGCAACTTTATTATCACGCCGAGTGAAAAGTAAAAAGAATAAATCCACGAAACCTCAGTTTTAAAGCCTCAATCGAAACTATAAGCTTAATTAAAACTATTACATTTTGTTCACATTAAGCATCACAGGTAAATCCAGTGTTTCCCAATTGTTGAGTTGAGTATCAGGGGAGCAAGCCCACACAAAGCTCGAACTTTGAGGCCTGTCTTCATCCTCCACAGCTGCTATCTGGCCAGTGTTGATCCACCCAGCACTGCGGAAACTTTCCTTGATGTCAACAATGTGAATTTTGCTCTCTCTGGGCCCTCGTCTTTCTGCACGGGCCAGACTGCGCCCTTTTCTTTCTTCAATCATCCTTTTCCTGTCTTCTTTGGTAGGTTTGTACCCCAAGCCATATCTGTTCTTGTTTTCAACGATTTCTAGAGGGAACGCTCGCCCCTGCCGATATTTGCCCAAACCTTCCCCATATATATAGCCCTCTTTTAGCATAATCTTGGCCATCATAATAGAAGCACATGATAGACGAGGTTTTACTGGAAACGGTTCCACACAAGCATTTCCCACAATTTCCAACGATTGGAAGGCTGTCTCGAGAGCTTCTTCAGCCGCCTCGATGTAGCGCGTGGATGATGGCCCACTCACAAGAAGATCCTCTTCTCCTGATACTATCACCAGCTTATCTCCTATCACATACTTCAACTTCTGGTGTAGTGTAGAAGGCACAACTCCCGCCGAATGAATCCATGGGCGCCCCAACAGACAACTATAAGCTGGCAGGATATCCATAACCTGGAATGTTATTTGAAAAACGCATGGGCCAACTTGCATTGGTAAATCCACTTCTCCCATCACTTCTCTTTTACTGCCATCAAACGCCCTCACAATCATTGAACTTGGCCTCATATGCATTCCTTCGCAAGGTAGCTTTTCCAGAGTTGCTTTCGGCATGACATTCAAGGAGGACCCATTGTCCACTAAAACACGCGCAATAACATGATCCAGGCATTTCACAGAGACGTGAAGAGCCTTGTTATGCCCTCTTCCCTCAGCTGGTATCTCATCATCCGTAAAAGTGAGATAATTATTAGCAACAATATTGCCAACAATACCTTCGAATTTATTCAACGAAATACCTTGCTCCACGTGAGCCTCACTGAGTATCTTCATTAGCAACTTTCTGTGTGATGCCGAATGCATAAGCAAGTCTAACAAGGATATACGAGCAGGCATACGGTTTAACTGTTCCACCACCTTATATTCACTTTGTTGTATGAATTTTAAAAATTCACACGCCTCCTCTTCAGAAACCTCTCTCCTCTCTTCCTTGTCGGGGATCTCCTCTGTCTGTGCACCTTTCCCCTTTAAGAATTCTTTTGCCTTCGCGGCCATCGTTGCTTCCTTATCATTAACCCTTTCTCAAGCCAACTCTGGTGATGTGAAAATTCGACCACTCCTAGTCATTCCCCCTATCCCTGATATGTTTTTGACGACAGGGTCAACGCTTTGCGTTTCGCCTGACGCATGCGTCCCATATCTCCATGGGACGGCTTTTTCGTTCTTGTAAGGAAAAGGGGCTGGTACATGGATAACCACAGGCGACCTTCCTTGAGTTGGTGGGATAGAGGTAGTCTTAGTGAAACGAATCACCAATGGTTCTGGTACAATCATGCCGGATTCATCACCAGTTTGTGCAAATACATCTCCCTCCTCCCTCTTGTAACATACCTGCATCAGACCACGATCTAGCAGGTCTTGCAGAATTTCTTCAAACTTAATACACTCCTCAATAGAGTGCTCAGCATCTGGGTGGAGCGCGCATGCCATACTCTCATCATAATCACCCTTCAAGATACCCACTTTCAGCAATGCCTCCAAAATAAACCTCCTAGAGCTCTTGACTTCTTTCACATTTCTCACCAGCTCATGTTCTTTCACTTCGACAGCATTCGTCGAAACACTTCCATGCCCTGATAAAGGATTGGCCTCGACATTAGGCTTATCCTCTTGGAACTTTAACCACCCAGAATCAATTAGAGTCTGCACTTTATGCTTGAAAGCCAGACACCTCTCAGTGGAATGACCAGCGGCCCCTCCATGATAACTACACTTTGCATCTGCATCATAGCCTCTTGGGTACGGAGGCTGCAAAGGCTTCAGGGGACAAACGACAACCAGACCTTGTTTGATAAGATGAGGCAATAATTCCGTATAAGTGGTAGGAATTGGGGTAAAGTTAACATAATTTCTTTCTTGGTTCCTTCTTGGATAAGCATTTGGACCCACATTCATATTGGAACCTACATTTGCCCCTCCCCTCCAATTATTCGTCGGGATGTATTGTGGTTGATAGTACCCCGGTTGTTGTTGAGGCCTAATTTGATGACCAAATGACGCGTTAGCTGCATGTGGATGTTGACCCGAGTATGGTCGATAGTTATGAGTGGGAGCCTGACCTCTCCACACGGGGGTTGCAGATGTTGCATGCACATCTCCCTCCTTTCTTTTCCCTGAGTTGAAATTGGGTTTTTTGGAATTTGCACCCGCCGACGAGCCATATGCAATCTTCCCATTTTTCAACCCGATCTCTATTCGCTCGCCTATCACGATGATATCGGCAAAATTTGAAGATACATTTCCCACCATATGTTCATAAAATGGTGGTTGAAGTGTATTTACAAACATGGCCACCATTTCTTTATCATACAAAGGTGGCTCAACTTGTGCAGCCAATTCCCTCCACCGTTGAGCATACTCCTTAAAAGTTTCGTTGTCTTTCTTCGACATGTTTTGCAGCTGCAAACGATCTGGCGCGACATGTGTATTGTATATGTACTGCTTCACAAAAGCATCAGCCAAGTCCGCCCAACAACGAATTCGAGTCGGCTCCAAATGTGTATACCAGTTTAATGCCACTCCAGCCAAACTATCTTGAAAAACATGAATGAGCAGCTGCTCATCGTAAGCATATGCGGCCATCTTTCTGCAAAACATGGTCAGATGGCTCTTAGGGCATGTATTTCCCTTATACTTCTCAAAATCTGGCGCTTTAAACTTATGTGGAATTTTGACGCCAGGAACCAAGCTCAATCTAGAAACATCCCCAAATCCATAACTTTCATACCCCTCCACAGCCCTCAATCTTGCCTCTAGGCTCTCAAGTTTATCCTTTGCCCCATCAACATTACTAGTTACCCCCTGAAACGAAGTATATGGCGCAGCCCTTGTAGAAAAGCCCTCTCCGGTAATCACAGGTGGCACCGGGGTTACTCGTATTCCATCAGTCATGCTTGCATGCATCCCTTCATTTACCATAGGTGCAGACATTACAACAGGTCCCTGAGTACTGATTGGCGGTACGTTAGCAGTGGTAGGGAAAGAGAATGAAGTCTGCTCCCCTTCTGTGTATTCTCCCACAGGTGGGGTGTAACCTGGAGGCAATCCATACATTGGGAACGAAACAGATTGGCTCCCAGCATTGAACAACGGAGGGTAATATTGAGCATTTCCCTCAACTTGCGAAGACGCCGCCCCTCCCGTAGTCTTCAGGGCTTCGAGGGCCGCCAAAATCTGGGCCATTTGATCCTTCAACTGGCTGACATCAGCCTTAATAGATTCGTGTGACTGCTCCCAATTCTGCATGACCTTCGAGTTAGCTCTGGTCCTGTACGGATGTCGTGGAAAATTTGCCGTTGTTTTCTCACTTGTACTGCTGATTATTATTTTTTATTAAATTAAATTAGATAAGGATGAAAAATGCAAAACAAAAGAAAACATGATGCATGCTAGTGATAAGTGGAAATCACAGGATAACGATGACAATACTGATGGAAAATTAAGACAAGCCGATACCAAACAAACATCCCTTATCTTTCATTTAAAGAAAATTTGATCCATTACATAGTCTAAAGAACAAAACGCATAATTCTGATGTACATCAATCTCGCGCCCGGGCAATGAAAGATTTCATCTCTACCACCAACCATTTACAATGATTAATAAACAATTCTATTTCCGCTGGTGAATTACGAAAATGAGTACTAGCTTCAGCATTCGACACCATCCTGGGGATGTCTTCAATTGCCCCATTTGCCAAAGCAGCCAACTGAGATAAGCTTTCCTTCCAGTGCTTTACAGCCATTTCTTGCTCTGCGATGTGCTCTTTCATTTGCTTTATCAAGGCCTGATGCCTTTCTTCAAATTCTATCGACCTCCATTGCTCCTCCTGTTCCTCAATATATTCCTCCATTTGTTTTATCAGAGTTCGATGCTCTTCTTCTGCTTCTGCTAGCTTCCAACGCTCCCGGTTCATATCCGCCTCAAACGACATGGCCATCTCTTTCATCTCATGCCCCGCTTTTTCTACCTGCACCTGCGCTTCTCTTAGCCTCTTCAAGGCTTCTCGTTTATCTCTTTTGGCTTCTTCGTAAAGGTGCTTCCACTGCTTTCCCTCTTCTAAAGCCACCTTCTTCTCATTTACCCTCATGGATAATTCCTTACTTGCAGCCGCTAGATCCTGTTTCACTCGAAATGTGTAATCCCTCTCAGCCTTCTGGCTTTTGAAAATGTTTTCATAAGCTCGCGACTTTTCTTCATTATCACTTCTCATATCCACAAGATCATTACGCGCTCTTTGTAATTCATTCTCCAACCTAGCATTTCTCACCTTCAATTTCTCCATCTCAGCCTTCAATTGTTGCACCTCTTCACTTTCTGGGGCTTGAGATGGTCCTTCACTAGCTGATTGATCTTTGATTGGCTTAAAAGGCAATTTGACTACTTTCACTCTCTCCAGAATCCAGGTGTGATAACTAACCCTGCTATCCACTACTCCATCCCTCAAGTCCTTCTCTGCTCGAACAACATTTTCCCAGGCGCTTTTAACCTTTCTTAACAATTCGATGAAATGCCCGTCTTCGTAATAAATGAATAGGGTAGCAAGGTAATCTGATGAAGGTGCCCCTTTTATAGGATGCCCAAATTGTCTTTGCACCAAAAGGGGGTTGTAATTGATACAGTACCGGGCACCTATGAGAGGTACATTAGGAAAACTACCACAATGTTGTATAGCTAGTTTATTTCCGAGCCAAGGAAGGCGCCATTTTATACTTCTTTCGCTCAAGCCGCCAAGGAATCGGGCCCAATCGTTTCCTCCTTTACCTTTAAGCCCTTGGTGTGACAAAGTCTCCGATAGACTCTTGATGTCGACCATCTCCTTAAACACGCGCGTTGTCATCCATGTATACAACGCCGGTAAGCAACAAAGAATCTTCTTTCCCTTTCTCTCATGGCAAAAACTCAAAGTCCCATAAACATCCGCAAGAACTGCTGTTACAGGATTCTCTGATCTAGTTTTACTCGCCACGAAGACGTCTATCGCGGTGTAATCCACAAATTCTTCTATTTTGGGAAACAAGACAATGCCATATATGGTGAGGGCTAATACATCCATGAAAGTTTCCCAATCCTCTTTATCAGCCAAGTGATGTAAATACTGCTCTAGATATCCCTGTGATAACCCATGCACTTGGTTCCTCATCATCATCCTGTCTTCAAGCTCCTTGGGATGTAATTTCATGATGGTAGCAATGGTGGGTATAGAGGCATGATGCTCTAAATGTTGATAGGGAGTGGTGCCTTCCAGTGGCAAACCCAAGATATACTCGAACTCTTCTATGGTTGGCGCCAACTGAAAGTCTTGAAATGTGAAACATCGAAGCGGAGAATCATAATATTGTGCCAAGGCTGTGATAGCGGGTATTTGTACTTCAACCTCCATTAAATTCAACAAATTTCCATATCTTCTCTGAAAGGTTTCTCTCTTTATCGTCTTAAGTCTTTTGCCCAAGTTTACCAGCCCGGTCAAATTTCCAACATGGGTCCTTAGACTATACTTCTTTCTTAAATCGGAAGAGTCGGTGTGCCATGTAGCATCGGATCTTGTGTTAACATCCATCTCGTATGAAGTCAAGTAGGTACCTGTGATTTCCCTTAAAATTAACATGTTACTAAATGATGTATGAATATGATGCATGATAATAAAATAACATGACAAAACAAAGCACATGCATGGTATGAAATGTAATATCATAAAAAAACATGAACAGTGTGAGGGTTACAGAAGCATATATTCCTCCCATCGTGCCCTACCAAAGGTTCATTGCTTTGAGTTCAAGGTCAAGTATATGCAATCTCACAAGGATGATTTCCTGAACCTAAAGGTCAAAGGTCACTAGAGCTATGGCCCCCTTCATAGCATATCCACAACAGTCGAGTAATCAACTAGGTGTGAAAACACATATGAAGAGAACAGACTCTAGCTGGAGTTCTCACGATAGCCAAACAGGAAGTACATCCCAGAGTGACACCGCTACACAACTCCTCTAATTCTAAGCTACGCTCAGACCCGGGTATAGGGCCCCACTCATGATATGCCAAAAGTGTGTGTGTGAAGGGAGGAAATTATGCACACCCAAACCCTCACCTGCAAAACAACCAGAAAAATTCCCAGGCAGATATAAACATATTGTCTACCCTAGGGTTCAATATTCCACAGTTATTGCAGTTATTCTAAATATCAAGCATAGATAGAGAAAAGGGAAAGAAAAACACATAAGCAAAACCACACCAAATTCGCGCATCTAATTAAATGCCTCGACTCTCTAAAGGTCCCCAGTGGAGTCGCCATCTGTCGCAACCGGAATCACGACGGGACGACGATCCAAAAAGAAATGGGTTTTAAAAAGAGATTTGGAGTCGCCACCATAGTTTATTATGGAAAACTATGGAAAAACCTCAAAACGATAAAGCACGGTCCACGAAAACCAAAGATTGGGTTCGGGAGTCGGTTACGCGTGGGGAAGGTGTTAGCACCCCACAACGCCTGCCCTAAGGCAGTAACTTTAACTAAATGCACGAATATGATGTGGTTTTTCAAAATGTTTAATTATCCCCTAAAATAAAATTCTAAATAAACAAAACATATTTTTTTAGTTTTTTGGGCCCGACAAGGATTGACCTTGCTCCTACGTATTCTCATTCAAAATGAGAAATCAGGGTTACGTAGTTCTAGTTAAGAGATTGTTTGTTGTTTGGAAAAGCAGATGTTTTTAATTTTTGGAGATTTTATGTTTTTTAAAATTTTTGAGAAAAAGAAGGTAATGAGTACTAGGCCAACGCGAACGGTCACACGAGTACTCATACCTTTAAAATGATATTTAAATATTTTTAATCATCTTTTTTTTAAAAAAGAGAAATAACGATATGAAGCACTAGGACGATGCGGACGATCACACGAGCACTCATACCGTTATTTACTTATTTAGGAAGACTTGAGAGTATTGAGTGCTAGGCTGATGCGGACGATCGCACGAGCACTCATACCGTTATTTACTTATTTAGGAAGACTTGAGAGTATTGAGTGCTAGGCTGATGCGGACGATCGCACGAGCACTCGTACCCTCGTTTAATATTACGTAAATAAGAGAGAAAAGTATTGAACACTAGGACGATGCGAACGATCACACGAGTGTTCAACCTTTAAACGTATTTTTTGAAATTTTATTTAAGAAAAGAAAAGGTTTTTAGCACAAGGACGACGCGAGCGGTCACACGTGTGCTTAACCTTCAAAACGTATTTCTTTTGTAAATTTATTTAAAGAAGAAGAAAAGGTTTTTAGCACAAGGACGACGCGAGCGGTCACACGTGTGCTTAACCTTCAAAACTATTTCTTTTGTAAATTTATTTAAAGAAGAAGAAAAGGTTTTTAGCACAAGGACGACGCGAGCGGTCACACGTGTGCTTAACCTTTAAAACAAATTTTTGTAATTTTCTATTTTATATATGTATATAAGTAAAATTATTATATATATATATATATATATATATATATATATATTTTGAAATAATTGGATATTTAAAAGAAATAAATAAGATAAAGTAATAAAATTAAAATGAAATGAAATAAGATAAATAAAAAGGCAAATGAATAATTAAATAATAATAAAAATAGGGGTACCAAAATAAAAATAATATAATGTCGAACGGTCAGTCTAAAAGCTTGGATAACGAACGGTCCGTGGTAAAGGCCGAACGTACGTTAGGAAAAGATTCAGAGTCACGAGCGCTCGTTGTGGAGAGGTGACGAACGTACGTTGAGAAAAATAGACTGAATGACGAGCGTTCGTTGGGTGATACGACGAACGTACGTTGAGTACAGTAAGGTAGATGACGAGCGTTCATTGGATGATGTGACGAACGGACGCTGAGAAGAGGAGGCTAGTCGACGAGCGCTCGTTGGGGATGAGCGTTCGTTGAGAAGCTGTGGGAAGTGGAAGCCGAATGACGAGCGCTCGTTTGGGACGAGCGTTCGTTGGGAAAATGAGGTTGGATGACGAATGAATGACGAGGGCTCGTTTGGGACGAGCGTTCGTTGGGAAAATGAGGTTGGATGACGAACGCTCGTTATGGACGAGCGTTCGTTGGGAAGATGTGGCTGGATGACGAACGCTCGTTATGGACGAGCGTTCGTTGGGAAGCTGAGACTGAATGACGAGCGCTCGTTTGGGACGAGCGTTCGTTGTGAAGATGAGGCTGGATGACGAACGCTCGTTATGGACGAGCGTTCGTTGGGAAGATGTGGGAAGTGGAGACCGAATGACGAGCGCTCGTTTGGGACGAGCGTTCGTTGTGAAGATGAGGTTGGATGACGAACGCTCGTTATGGACGACCGTTCATTGGGATGATGAGGCGGGATGACGAACGAATGACGAGCGCTCGTTTGGGACGAGCGTTCGTTGGGAAAATGTGGCTGGATGACGAACGTTCGAAAAAGGCCTAATGACGTGCGTTCGTTCTGGGCTTGGCCCACCCGGGTGGCTTCTAACCTAGAATCTCCTAGGGGTTCAGTATCTTCCCTTCCATTCCTCACCCACTCAGATCCAACACCCTCCCGTAAGCTCCCTCTCTTATCTCACACACTCTCCAGAGACCCAAGTTTCTTTCTCTCTGACCAGGAAAACCCTAAATCTGGGAGGCACGCTGCCGCCACCTCGGCTGGAACCAGCCACCGCCACCTCCTTCTATTAGTCTCGACGTCGCCAGCGACACCACACTCCACCGGAGCTACCGCCGATTGCGGCGTTCAACTCTCTCTTTCCCTTCTCGTGAATGACGAAAACGCACTCCCTGGGATGAACTCTTCCTGACCCCACCTAGACCAGCCGCTGCCGGTGAGGTTAAATGGGGTCCTTGCAACTTTCGAATGAGGAGAAAAAATGGCTTATGGCTTACGGAAGAAATTTTATGGAAATTCCCTCTTGTATTCTTCTAAAACTCAAGAAATTGAAACCCACACTAAGGTATTTGCATTTAACTTTAAATGGTTCGTTTCATTTGGCGCAAGTGAGGGATGAATAGAGGACAGGTACCATTGGTTTCATTACGTAGTGTTCTGTGTGAGATCTCTACTAACTCTAGGAATATCATACGTAAAAATGGGTTGGCGAGATGATGATGGGAGCCTAGTGGAGGCTTGGAAGTGAGTGAGTTGGAGCTTTTTGGCTATGTGAGACCAGTGTGGTGGTTGTTTCTTCTTCTTGCAGAGGAAAGGAATTATAGGTTGTGTATGAATTTCTGCTTAATGATTCAATTTTGTTGTTGGTTGGGGGTGAACAGAGGCATTAAAGAATGTTGAAATTGGGAGAACTCGTGATGCTCAAGTATTTTGAAACGGATTGACACCAAAGGGATTTTCAGAGCTCCAATGTGCAGGGGTTCTTAAAGAAAGGTGATGAAAATTTTCAGTAAGAATGTAGAATAGAGAAAGGGGAAGACTCCTACCACGATACATATTCAAGCAAGGCGACTTCAAGCATAAAAAATGAAGTATAATGCAGCAAACTTACATGATTACATCCACACGAGTGAGTGCTTACCTCTTGTAGCTCTGCTTGCCTTTTCTGCTTCGTCTCCGATGATCTCTCACCTTTGTAGCTGGCGTTTTTCGTTCTCTGCCGGTGCAAAAAATGGTCAAAAATTCCTCAGCGATGGATGATCCAAGATCATCAACAGAGCTATCAAAACCTCCTTTTCTTCTTTCCAAAAATCTTGGAAATCTCCGCCTAACCACCTGGTCTCCTCTCCTTTCTCCTTCCAAAAAATCTTCGAAAAATATTCCCTTAACCACCTTGTCCCCCTCATTCCAGACACGCGTCCCATTCATCCTCTCCCCCTTTTCCACGTTTTTTTTATTTTTTATTTTTTTATTTCAATTTTATTTTATTTATTTTCATTATTTTTAATTTTAATTTTATTTTTCAATTTTTTAATTATTTTGATTAATTAACTCTATTAAAACAAAATGAATATAAGAAAAATAGAAATTGAATTAAAAGCAAAAATCTAAATACATAAAAATAGAATAAAACAAAAAGGTGAAATAAAATAAAAGGAAAATAATAAATAACCAATAAAAATAGAAATTTTTTTACAACCCGAACAAAATTGAGTGTTGACAATAGGGCCTAATTGGGCTTGGACTCTAAATATTCATTTGACAGAATCTTTTTTCTTATATCTTCCAAATAACTAAAACATTTAGATAATTATAACATTATTTGGAAGATATTTTCTGTTGATATTCCCAAATTAAATTAATTCAACAACTGAATTTTATCTTTTAGCTTTTCTGACTTTCCAAAATTGCACAAATACCTTGAAATTTCTTCTATCTGCACTTTAGCCCTTCTGAATTTCCCAAAATTGCACCAGAAGTCCCTGTTTGACCAGACTTTGACCAGAGAAGGCTTGTTGACCAGCTTTGACTCCTATGGTCGTGGCCAATGGGAGGTCGCCACGTGTCAGCCCCTGTCCCACCCAAAATTAGGGTTTTGCAGATTCGGGGAAAAGGCTTGTCGTTGCCGCGAAAGAGAGAACGCATTCTTCTTTACGTGAGACCATGGAGGCTTCGGCCTGCTGGATTGTTTGGTTTTCTGAGTGCAAGTGGTGGGCGTTTTGGATGCTGGCTTGGAGGAGGTGCTAGCGGACGATGGAAGCGTTGTGTTGGTGTTGATGATTGCGTCAATGGAGAAGATAGCAGCGGCTAGGTCTCGCGATGGTGGGGTTTCGTGGCGGTCTTCCACTCCGGCAACGCGAGGAAGATATTGGTTGCCATGGAGGAAGGTGGCGGTGCGGCGGCGCGAGAATGTTGAGGAGACTGTCACGGTGGAACTCACGATGGAGCGGAGGTGAAGAACGACGACTGTGCATGACGGAGGTCTTGCGGCGATGATGCTCGTTGATGGCGTCCATGGCGTCCATGGTGGAATCGCGATTTGCGATTGTTGTGCGAGCGGAAGAGGTGGATCTGTTTGTTGTTTGTTGTGTTGTGAAGGTTGCGACGGCCATAGAGGTTCACGGTGAAGGTTGACGCGTGTTGATGGTGGCGTCGCCGTTAATGGCGCGATGAAGGTGGATGTTGCAGCGACTTCGAACTCTTGCGCGAAGGAGAGAGTGCTCTCACGGTGGTCATGGTGGTGCTGTTGGCGGCGCATGGTTGCAGCAAGATGGTGCCGACGACAGTTGTGCGTGACAGCTCGATGGCGCTAAGGTTGGTGGCGGAGCGGCGCAGCGACAGTTGACATTTAGGGTTGGGAATTAGGGTTTCTCTATTAGAGAAGATGATGATGTGGCAATGGAGGTGATGTGGCGGCATGTGGTTGGCTAGATCTGTGTGGGGAGGATTTGGACACGTGGCATGATCTAGCGGAGTCTAGTTTAGGAGGGATAGGAATAGGAAACTTAGGGAGGTGTAGGAAAAATGGCTTAGTGTTTGGGCTTGGTTGTTGGCCTGTTTCAGAATTAGGAGTGTATGTAGCAATTTTAGGAGGTACAAGGGTAAAGTATGTCTATTGGCCCATCTGTACAATGTTTATCAAATAAAATCTGATTTTGGGCTTTAATTTGCAATTTGAACCAACAAAGCTTTAATTTCAGCTGCACAAATAAATATTATAATATCCAAGAATAATTTATACGCTAAAACTCACTTTTTAAATCCCTTTTTATTCTCAAACCCAACAACTCCAATCATCACAAATTCACTTAAAATCGACCATTTAAGCACAATTATCTCATCAAAAATTTGAATTTTAAAGCATAAATGTAGGCATAAATATGCACTCATCAGGGGAAAAAAGTTCTAGAAAGGACTCCCATCATTTACCGCTCGACCTATGGCAAAGTTCAAAACAAAAACTCATAAAGTCCGCCGATCGGTCTACAAATGAGCAACGCCTAGAAGCACGCTCTCCAATACGGCAAATACAGCCTCCCTCAAACTCATAAGTCATATAGTTAATCATGGCTAAAGCCGAACGATTAACTCGGACTTGGGGGGCATATGTATAGTATATAAGTAGGGATCGAACAGTTAACATCCAAGACCGTTCGATCTATCTACTATAGCAGCACTCGTCAACCAGATCAAACCAGGTTAAAAGGTGATGGGCCACAATTGGGCCAACATTTTAGTTATTAGGTTAACAATCCAGCAGAGGATAAAATAATCAAAGATATCTGATTAAAGATATTCATAAAGTTGTTTACGAGCAACCGACATGATTTTAAGGTAAGTCTGTTTATATTTTATTAGGCTTATGATAACCTATAAATACAGGCTCAAGGCTAAAAGCCAGGTACGTTCTACTCACACTCGAAAATAGTTCACAATGATAACAAAATCACTTTCTTGAGAATTAAGGCTCCATAACCTACACCTAACTTGAGCGTCGGAGTGCCTTCTGCAGGTACATGGCCCCTTTGCTGGTGAAGGAGAAGGAACGGTGCGAACTGAAGGAGTGCGAGTGACCCATCGAAGGACAAGCGAGCGGTCCATATTGCAGGAAAGCGAGTGGCATAGACGTCCAAAGGCGGCAAAGACATGTCAGCAAGGTTAGTCTCTCGGTCCTACAAATCCCTACCGAAACAATTAGTATTTTAATACCTTATTCCATGATTTAGTAATGTATGTGCAAATAATGGTATGCATGTGTTTCATTACATAATACTCACACTTATAACTGCCCAATTGACGTCGACACTGCAAATTAAATACACATAATAAGACTCATTCAAACCAAGGACACAAAATATCAGATTATACTCTAGCTAGCCTTTGCACCATGTAGCTTTGTATATTTTGCTAAACCAAATTTCACAAAACCAACAACACAGCCAATTCCTCATAAAAATAGCAATCACAAAACACAAAACAAAGGAATGTCAACTTCTCTTACATTAGGTGTGATTATTTGCATCTTCTTCCTAGAAACAGATGGAACACCCCACAACCTTGAATGAGCTTCCAAAGACCTATACAAAAGTTAGACATCCATTACATCATAATAATAATATAGGAAGGAATCAAAATAGAAAGGAAAACTTATGCCTCTAATATATTTTTGATGGACAATGTGTTAGCTTTCTTATGCAAGGAACATAAGAGAACTACAAGAGAATGATCAGGAAGATTAACTAGTAATTGCCAATGACCCCTACAAGTTAGAATAATATTAATTAAAAGAAACTTTTAAACTAGTCATGAAAAATTCAAAAATTATGAACTTATGCAAGTAAGGTGCTAAATAGACCTCTTTACCATCTTTTTCAAACATTTCTATCAAGTACTTTTGCACCTCCTCTGATTTATTTCCTACACTTTGAATTATAAAAGGATCAAGAAATCCATAGATAGTAGCATTCCTTCTCTCGATGCAGAGGTGATGCAAATACCTTCAATATGAACAAATAATGTTAAAATAAATACACGAATGCAATATGATAGTATTTTCATGATTTGTGAAGGTTTACTTACAAATTTCAAAGTTGTAGGACTGTTGTAGAGAGGAGATCATTACCGATGACAATTTCACAAATATCCCTATGACATACAAATAAAGTGGTGGTAGTCGTCTTGCATGTGAGTTCAGGAGACATATCTATCTCAATAGTTTTATTCCCCATTGTGACTATCGTTGCACCAAGTTGTTAGAGAGGAGACAATTGTGGTTGAGGAGGTGTAACAATGTTTGTCTTCTTAGAAACGTCCTACATTTGACCACAAAATAAGTCCAATATTATATGCATCCAAATACAACAAATACATAAGTAATTAAGGAAAATATGAATAGAAATACTTACTAAAATTGGCTTTGCCAATCTGGGTAGCCAAATGATAAAATTTCCTGGAGCTTGTCCCACTGTTTGAACCTCCTCATCAGGCAGAGGAAAAAGAGTAGACGAATCTTTAATATCTACAACCACCACTCGCAACATATCATCTTTAATAGCCTCGTGGTGGATGGTGCTTCCCAAATTATATATTTTACTTAAGACAAAAAAGATGACAATTGTTGAGTAAAATGGTATAAATGACTTACTTAGTACATATATAGAGAGGCAACAAGTATATAGAGGCTGCAAGTATAGACAACATTGTGGTTCAAAGGCTAAATGCAATTTTAATGCAGATTTCAAAATGATTCAATATCAGGAATGTGGATGCAGATTTAAATGATTCAGTAATGATACACTTGTGTTAAATTTACCTAAAGCCACCAAATGCCAATGGGGATCATCAACATACAATTCACAATCAACAGGGACATCAACATCATCCCTGATTCCTCGGTAAGAGGACAACTCCCCTTTGTGCTAGCAACATGGGAAGCCCCCTTTGGTGGACCTTGAATCGTCAATCCTAAGGATGTTATGTCTGATTTGATTTCTGACAATAACTCATCTCTCAATTCTGGGAACAATTCTTTCTTAAACTCATTTCTTAACACCTTTTTATCGGATTCACTAAGTTGTGCTAAAGTAACCTTTCGAGTAGGACCACCAAAGAATTGCTTGAGTCCTACCTCTCGTCCAACACCACGGATATATCCTGGATGCTCTGGACATCCAATAGCAACCGCTAATATGTCATCTCGGACTTCTTGAGTGAATGACCCTTGAGAGCTTTTTTCCACTTAGTCATCCTGAAAAAATAATGTTTTAGTCCATCTATTACAGAATACATGCCAAAAAATATATCTGAAGACATTAAAAGTAAAACTAGGCTTCTTATGAGTTTCTAACAATCTCCGCTACAAGTTGAGTTTCTTCACAAGTGTATTCTCCTGATGGCTTAGCGCGAGCTCTCTTCCATTTCTCATGATGTGGAGGTAGAGAAATCAAACTCAAATCTAACCGATCATCGGTAGCTAAGGAAGTGGCCTCACGGATCATAATCTTCTCTAACTTATCATATCCCCCACGAGACAATCTATGTGGGTGGAGATTATTTTTCTGAAGGTCTTGTGTAACTTTTATCTTTTCCTATTTCAAACATGTGACATAAACAATTAATAACAAATTATGCAACAGAAAAAATGAATATCAAATCATAAATAAAACATTAAATTTACCTGAAAGGCATGTTCTAATCGTTTGTCCCGAAAAGTTTGCCACATTTCCTCATCAAGGAACTGATATATCTTACAAGGATTCTTGTGACTTAACTTACCATAAATATACCGACTAGTAAGGTGATAATGACATATTATACCATGATTCCAGTAGTGAATTAAGAGAAAATGTCAACCATTCCTTAACTTTTTGCCTTGTAAATCCTAATTTTTTTTTTAGGTTGTTAAGTGGTTGCACCTTAAGCTTTAATGATATATTTTGATCACTAATCCCTGCTTTCATGTGCTTAAAGTAGTTGGAAGAAGTCTATGCATCAAATGAAGACACTGGAAAGCAAAGAGAGCAAGAAAAACAACAAAAATGAAGAACCAGAATTCTGTTGAAGCTAGCCCGGGCACCCCTGGTTTATGGGGGCTTGAGCGCCAGTGCATCATGACTGTCGTGCACCTGAGCCCCCCTCCTTCTGGGGTCTTGAGCTCCAACTTTTCTAACAGGGCAGATTTGCCCTATTTAACTCAGAGGTGCGAACAGCTTGACATCTTTTGTTGTCCAAACACGATTTCTCTCATTTGGAGCTCTTGGAGGCGAGCTAGGAGTTGTGGGAACATTACTTCTTCACCCTTGGGTCTTCTTCCTTCTTCCATTTTCACCATTGTTGTAAGCATGAGCTCTCCATTCATGGAGAGCTAGTTTCATTGTTGTTGGGGGATTGATGTAGCCACTAAACTTTTATGTAAACTACTGTGTTTTGAATAAATATATGCCTCTTTCATTGATTGTCAGTGTTCAATTCCTTCTCTTAATGCTTGTTGTGAAGTTGGTACCCATGACATGATTTTAGGGTTTGCTTGATATTGGGAAATGTTGGGTAAATCTGGACTTGGAGTAAACACCTAAAGGAAATAGTATATAGGGATAGAACTAGGACCTTTGGTTGTCTTAAATCTCAATTCTTAATGCAGAAATAATTGTTAGGTTTTCCAAAGGATTGGAGCCTAATGAGGAAGTCTAGGCTCTCTCTACCAAGGGATTGGGTTTGAGTAAATTAGTAGATTAACATTGGCATATTAATGAAGAGGAAGTGATTTACCATACATAAGAGTGAAGTAGGTGAAATCATACCCCAACAATATCATTCCATATCATTTCTAATCTTTCCATTTCCAAGTGTTTGAGTATCTAAGATCACTTTTATCATTTATGTTGAATGTTTATTTTAATTGCACAAAAACCCAAATTATGGAATCATTATTTAGTCTAAGTTAGTTCGAAATTATACAATTGTTTGGTGACACGAGTCTCTTGGGAAATGATATTCGGTCTTACTGATTTATTACTTGAAACGATTTGGTACACTTGCCAAAGTCTCAACATAAGGTCACACTCAAAACCCTACACCGCTGCCCAACATATGATATCCATTTACTTCTCAATAAGTTGTTGTTTGGGACGTCATATGTTAGCTACATAATAGTTACATGAATGTTATATTTACAATTTTGCTAATAATTATGGAAGTTATGTTAAGATTTTCATGCCATGATAGTTTGTCATATTTGGTTCTTCACTTCTTCAAGAACATGGTCCCATTTGTCAATAAGAATACTAACCTTACTTCTACCAAGTAAGGCCACAAAGCTAGTGAATCTTGCACGGTTCTCCAATAACTTTTTCCTGTACTCATATCAAATTGAATGGGCAATCTCTGATCAGCATTACGACTAACAATCAAGTCTCTTAGCCTAGTCGCATGTCTACCCTTGGGTTGGGTAGACGATTGACTTTGGTCCTCACTTTGTGATGTTATGTTGGAAAAAGGAAAAAGGAAGTTTTCATGTATATATTAGTCTTGAAAGTAAAGTGTAAATACATAGTAGACCTATAAAAATCAGACAGAAAACTAAATTAACAGGATAAAGAGGGAGGAAAAGTGTTATAGAGAAGGATTGGTGATAACAGTTGAAAAACCGTTATTTTTATACTTAATTTTGATAATCAATCAATCTTTTTTGACTTATAAGCTTACTTGAACTCATGTTTTTGCTTTAGTTTTGTGAATAAGAGAGTTGAAGGTGAATTTAATAGTTTTGTGCTAGATTCTCTTGATTTTGTAGGCTAATTGAATGATTTGAAAGAAGAGTTAAAGTACCGATTGATTGGAATGCAGAAAAGTCAATCAGAAACCAAAAAAGTCAACCAGTCAACCAGAGTGCAGAAAAAAGTTGCGCCGAGTTGCGCTGAGCAGTAATTAACGTTAAGCGCCACTTTTCAGGTGCCAAAATCACCGCTGAGCGCCATTTTTATGGGCTTGGACCTACTTTTCTGTAATATTTAGAACTCTATATAAGGTTTTAGTCGACCTAGGGATAGTATTTTTAGAACCCACGGACATCATGAATACAATCATTATCTGTTGACCGTGAAGACTCAAGTAATGCACTGGAAGCTTCTTCTCTCACATTTCCTTTAGAAGTCCCAATGTCACAATGCACGCTGACATCAATTAGACTTTCTTCACTCACATCTACATCTTCGTCCTCAGTCTCTTCCTCATGTACATCATCACCCTCACTATCCTCTACATCATCATCCTCTCCTAAATCCTCTAGCTCAAAATCATGTACATCATGTACCTCAGCTTCCTCTACATGATAGACCTCACCATCCTCAACCTCATGGACCTCAACATCCTGACCATCACCTGTTGACAAATTTATGAACACCGAAAAACGACGCCAAAAACTTGTTTTACCCTCGGCAAGTGTGACCAAATCGTAGCAAGTAATAATCTTGGTAAGACCAAGTATCGTTTCCCAAGAGACTCAAGGCCTAGACACTTATGTGATTATTTAATTAATTAAGACTTGAGAACAAAATGTTATAGGTTTTGAATGCAAAAGACTGAAAAGTAAATATGAATGCATATGATGATCAATGGCAAGGAGAAACAAAAGCGTGAATTGAATTATATGGATGAATATGTTGTTGAGGTTTATCAAGTTAATCTTTTCCACTCTCTTGTAATTAGGAATTCATCAATCTTTTCATTAATGTTAATGCCACTTTCTAAATTACTTTAAACCTGATCTCTTGGCGAAGAAAGCCTAATCATAACCACTAGTTTACAATCTCTTGTCTCCCTAGCAACTAATCATGCATTATAGTGAACAGAAGATTAAAGGCAACCAACTATCATACTCCTATCTCTAGGTTGGTAATATACTGTTGGGAGAGATTCTCCAGATCTAGACTTCCCCGTACGTCTCTGTATCGACAAAATCAATAATCATGACATCGAATGAGTTAAACTATGCATGCTTTGAGCAAAGAAGAAAAACCCTAACTATTAATGAAAGAAAGCATGTACCATATAAATGATCTTGAAGAACAAATTCCATACAAGAGAGTTTCTAAAGATTTACACTGATTTCCCAACAACAAAATAAGTTTAGTTCTCCATCGTCATGGAAGAACTAAATGAACAATGGAATGAAAGAATAGAAGAGATAGAAAAACCCGAGAAAGAGAAGTGCAGAGCCGGCACCATCTCCAATTCTACCCCCAAGGGGTGAAAAGTGTGTTTCTGCTTCGTTCCCAGCCTAAGATACAAACCCTAGGTCGTCCTAAAGCTTATATATTATTCTAAAAAATACAAAAAAGTAGGCCCAAGCCCAAAATAATGCCGCTCAGGGGGAAAATGCCCCTCAGGGGTGCTGACGATTATGCCACTCAGGGGGAAAATGCCCCTCAGGGGTGTTTGCGATTATGCCGCTTAGGGGGAAAATGCCCCTCAGGGGTGCTGCCGCTCAGGGGGAAAATGCCTCTGAGGGGGTGTTTGCGGCTTTCACTTCTTTTGCACTATTTACGTCCTTTTGTGATTTCATCTCCATTCCTTTTCACTTCTTTCATCAATTCCATCTAAAAACCTGCAAAAACAAGGGAATCAAGCATAAAACTTGTCCAACTCTATTATTTTTAATAATTCAACAAAGTCATGAGTTCAAGCTAATTTCTAAGGCATAAAGGTTGTAATTAAAGTCAATTTTAAGTATAAAAATAACAGTTTTTCAATTGTTATCATCACCCTCATGGGCATCACCCTCACCCTCAACCATTTTTGTTCCAACATCAGTATGATCCTCACCATCACCCTCATAGGCATCACCCTCACCCTCATGGGCATCACCCTCACCCTCAACCATTTTTGTTCCAACTTCAGTATGATCCTCACCATCACCCTCATGGGCATCCCCCTCACCCTCCACCATTTTTGTTCCAACTTCAGTATGGACCTCACCATCACCCTCATGGGCATCCCCCTCTCCCTCCACCATTTCTGTTCCAAGTTGACCATCACCAACGACCTCAACCTCCTCCACTTGTGTTGCAACATCACCTTCATCATCAAGATGACCACCAACCCAATCAATCATTTCTATTATTTCCGGTTCCATCATATTATGAACCACATACAGATGAACTTCATCATTTAACCTAGCAATGTTCAACATATGCATGGCACCCCTATCATCATTTAATAATTCTAACCTATCTGGGTCCACAAACTGACCTCCTAAACCGTACCATAATTCTTTGATGTCCATATGACTTAATTCTTTTACTGAGGCTACTATGCCAAAATAGCTCCACAAGTGTGGATCACAATACCATTCTGCTCTCTCTCCTTCAAATTTTAACTGCCCATTATCATCACTAACAAAATCTCCACAATGGTGGACCACCACCTTAATACGTTCCTCATCCATATGAACATGTTGCTTTTATAACCTGTACATTATGGAGGTTAACAAATCTTTGGAATATTACAGTCCTACCACTATGGGAACACTCACTCATTAACTAAACACTCACATCGACACAGACAGGGGGACAGGGAACAAAGTAACATCCCCATTAACGAAACACTCACAGACAGGGGACCACTACAGCTGATAAACAATTCAACAAACAAAATTCGGGACCACAATGTCTAAACTACAATGTAACAATTCAACATGCAAAATGAGGACAACAAATCATTATAAAAATTGTTACAGACCAAAACAAAAACCCAATTGTCGAAGACGCATATGTTCGTGAAAGCAAAAAGACATTTATGCGTTCAAACAGAAAACCAAAGACGAAACGAAATACCTTACCTTAGTTCGCGTCAACTATCGGCTGGATTCTCTTCGTCTTGTCCAAGATTTGAGTTGGTGAGGTCTTCTGCTTCGTCTCGCAACAAGGAAATGAAATCCCCAATTCCAATTTCAAATCTCTAATTCTGATATCCTTAAACTGAATAAAGGGTACTAAATAATGTCACATTAGCACTATTTATTTAATCAAAACACTCCACGTAAGTCATCAACACACATCACCACATTCTCTATGCACCACGTGGTCTTAATTTAACGTCATCTCACACCACTTAATAGTTAGGGTATAATGTGTTCATTTTCACAAAAATTATGACCCAATTCAAACAGTTGAAAACATGAGGACCGAACTGAGATTTTCATACAAAATTGAGGACCAAGGGAGGGTTTAAACCAAATAAAAATTATTCAAAAAAACCACAAACGTAACACCTCTCTAATGGTGTTAGTATAAAATTAATGATAAAAACCTAATTATTTCAATTTTTAAAAAATAAAAATCTGATAAAAAAATGATAAACTTATTTATAAAAAGAAGTCATCGAAGATAAGGATTAAACCTTAATTTAACCAAGAATCGTGCAAGGCACATTTCAAAAGCAGAGGGAACAGATTTTCTTCTCCTCCTCGAAGGGGAAAAGTCTGATTTATAAAATGGAGTATCTTAACTTCCAAGAGAAGATTCCATGGTCAAATTTACTAAACTAGATGGATTAAAAATAAAAATAAAAATTCTTATCCCTTTAATCTATGCTAGATGACGTAAAAAAAGACAAATATCTCTTTTCTATTTTATTTACTTAATAATTAAGTCATAGTCAAAAGTCAAGTAATTTATTATAACTTTGAAGATGTTAAAAACACAGGCTTTAATTATGGACCTAAACCATAGGTTTAAATGCACTTAACTTTCTAATTACACCCATAATCAAGCTTAAAGCAATTAATTTCTTATTAATTATTTAGTTTAACATTTTATTTTTATTCTAACGTTTATTTATGTAGTTCATATTAATAACTAAATTAAATATTTAAATTCCTATTTAAAGCTTATCATAACAAAATTTAAGGAAGAAATAACTAGTTGTCCACTTAAAAAGAAAATTACTAAAGTTTTAAAATTAATTACGTATAGTTAATTTTATTAGCATAACAGCTCTTATTTCTACATTAACAAATATTTTTTTTATGTAAATGTATTTCACATAAAAAAAAAGTAGGGTGGGTATGGAGATAATGCTAAGAAAAGACTAACTTTAAACATTAAAATTAATTTTAGAACGATAATATAAATTATTGAAAAATATTGTCACCAAGTAAATGAACTAATTTTCTTAAAGAAAATGAATTAATTAAAAGAGTAATAAATAAGTAAAATGTGAAAATTTAATCTTTTAGAATATTTAAATTGAGAAATTAGTTGTTTTTTATTTTCAATAAAAATATTAATTATATTTCTCATAATCGGTCCCCCAATAACCTATATCAATCGCTTTATTAAGACAAAGCTTTCAAGATAGGGAAAAAAAGTTTCCTCCATAAGTTAAAATCAACTATCTACAAATTTAATTTATTTATTAACTAATTCGAACTTATAAATAAACTTATTTATTTATTTCTTTTAGAATTTTTTTGGGAAAAATTGCATAGAAAGACTCAATATTTCTTTTATAACAATAAAACTAATGTAATGTATTAATGGATACAATGAAGTTAAATTGAATAAAGTTATTTCAATAAACTTCACATTCATTTTTCCTTAAAAGGAAAAAAGTAAGAACCTCAAAAACAAAGTGGATGGCTTTTTTAATGGACATCATCATCAAGTCAAGCATGGACATGAGAAAAATATAGAGTTCTAACTTTATAATTAGAAATCATTGATGGAGTTGGAATAATGATTCTGATTTGAGTGGCCCCAATTACGCCACCAAAAACCCTAATAATTATTACAGGTGTACGGTTTCTAGTGCAAGACAATGCAATCCATGTTAAAAATATTTAATATTTTATTCTCTAGTGAAATCATGTATGCTATTTTGTGTCAAATCATTAGGTCAAATGTTATATTCTCTTTTCCCTTTCAAGGTTCGTTTTACTAGAAAATCATTGAATTTTCTATGAGAGTTTATTTGCTTCAATTTTCTTTTGTTGCTCTCCTCAATAATGGTCAAACTTTTAGGGTGGATAGAAATTAATAGAATCATTTCTTTATGTTTCTAGAAATTTCTTATGGTGCTATTGCTTTCGCATATATTCTCACTAGATTTGGGTTCGTAATTCACTCGCATGTTCTAATTTGACAAGATATTTTAGTATCAGGGTTTGAAATAGACTTCAAAGTTAGTGGTGTGCTGGGTTTAATTTAATAAAAGTGAAAAAAAAAATAGAAATATGAAAACAATATGAATTAAAAATATCAATTTCATAAAAAAAGTTAACATAAAATATATGATTTATCATACATGTATATTGAATGCGTGCATGATATATGATTTATCAACATAAAATATAAATTTATTAACATTAGATATATTGTAAATGATTTATTTAGATAATTTTCCTATTATTCTTAAATGTTGGAGAATTATTGAAAAGAGAGGCAAAAGGTTTTTAACCTTCCAAATTGGTTGGACCACTAAAAAGACTCTGAGAAAAAGTGGTATAAAATGCTTATAGCTAAGAGATGTAGTAGAGTGTGAGAAGTTTTCTCAATTGTAAGGATGATTTTCTTCATTTGATAAGCATATATTTTGGTAATAGATTGAGGAGAAAGAAAAATGTTGTCTCCAAAATTAATGAAATTTAAAAATCCTTTAACAAGCAAGAAATTGGAAGTCTTGTTGTCAAGCTTCAATAACAGGTAAATAAGGAATATAATGACGTAATATTTTAGAAAGAATTTTCTAGTTTAAAAATCCAAAGAAACTGGGTACACTTTGGGGAAAAAAATGTAAAAAGCAGACTTTTTTCTTTTATCGATCACTTTTTATTTTGTATAGGACTTGTATCTTTAATCAAATTTTCTCCTAAAAATATCGATATCCTATCAAATAATATTTGAGACTTTATCATATGAATTACATTGGTGAATATTTAAGCCACAAATCGTTAATTAGAATAATCATCAAAGCAATGTCGAAACATATGCCAAGTGAGTCTCACAAATTAGAAGGACAAACTTTTAAATAAGGAAAATTTTCTCTCATACAATTTTTTTTCCCTTCACATAAGCATTTTTAGCTTTCAAACAATGTTTGACAATGTATAAATAAATATTGTTGTTTTATGTTGTAGTATATGGATATGATTAAAAGAAACTAGAATTTGATAAGTTGAGAAGTAATATCACCTAAACATGTCAGGGTTAAGTATTCAAGATGCCTAAACAACAAATATATCTTTCAAACTAATGTGGTATCATTTCAATCTACCTAATATGAGATTTCTTTCAATCTACCTAAAATTCATGAGTTGAAAGTGCATAATTATAATTATATATGGGTGAAGAATTATTATTGTTATTTATAGAGAAAAAAATTCAAAGGTAATAGACCAATTCAAAGACCAAGACTAAGTAAACAAATCCAATTTTTTGTTACATAAATTGTCTACATACAAGTCAATTTTGCTATGAGGTTTTATATGTGCATATTACACACTCTCAGGTAAGTACACAATATATATGGAATAAAAAAATTGGAACCTTTGTAACTATATATGCAACTATACTAACATAATATCCATCAAAATATAATTTGGAAGGAACTTTCAAGGTATTTATGCATAACAACTTCATCTTACAAATGAATTTCTAATCATACTTTTGACATGAATCCTATTTGGAAAAATGTATGGAAGGTCCTAGGAAAAATTTAATAATTAATATGACAAATCATCCGCTCAATATTACACATTAACAACAATAGGTTTTCCTATCATCTCACACCTCAAACCTATATTTTGATTAAATGATGTTAAACAAGAAAGTATAAAACATGGTCATACTTTATTTGTAAGATGCAAGGATTTTTTTTTAAAAAAAAAATCATGTTAAATGTGTTATGTTTATCCGATGATATAACACTTTGTACATCATTTCAATATGATAAACAATGTTTTTGCTCATAAAATAAACATATATATTAAAGATAATGTTTTACTTCATGAAACACTTCTTTATGTTTATTCAATGTTGTAAGAAATTGACTTCCTTTATTTTCAAAGATGATTTGTGAAAAGAACTTTAACTAAGGTGTATAAGTACTATTGGGATGTTGTTTCAAGATAAAAAGAACATTTAATGCATGAAGTACTCAAGTTTTAGTTAAGAGTGTCTAAGTATTCAATACTTGAGTTTTAGTCATGGGTGATTGTGTTCTAAACAATACTAGACGATTGAGTGACTACATTCTAAGATAATACTTAGCGTGTAACTTGCAATAATAATTTACATAGTTAAACTTAATTAGTTGATTAAGAATTATACGTAGTTATACTGTCATACGAATTATATAAATGTTAAAAAGTAGACTTTAAACCTAATTTGACCTCACAAAACAATTTTGTACGGTGAGACTTGCACCCACTTATATATTGATTGTAAGTTGGCATCATCTTTGGTTTGTATTCACTTATATATTGTAAATAAGTTTTGTTTCTAGTCAATGTTGGACTCTAAGCCTAGCACAACCTTACAAATTAGCTCTTAAGGTGAGATTTTCACCCACTTATATATTCTAAATTTGTCTTATCTCTAGTCGATATGAGACTTCTAATAATAACAATCAGACACTAAATTTGTCTTTCCCTTGTTAAGATTGCTTATTATTAACTTTGTATTAACATAAGAAGGTAATTTTTCAAACTAAAATTTTGAAGGCCTTTGACTAATCATTTATAAAGTTAAAAGTTATCGCCAAAAAATGCATCATCACATGATATCTGCAAAAGTTTGCAAAAATTTTTGATACCCAATTTAACATTGTCTTTTTGTGTATTTGACCAGTTTTCACAAAGATCATATATTTTAGATTTTGAGAGATTGTCATCATTCACAATAATTGTGGATTCATAAAAGATCCTAACGAGTTATTTGTCAATATGAATATCTAATTTAGGTTAACTATCATTTTGTTTGATATAAACTAATTTTGAATGTTGAACCTTTTGGTGGGCTATAAATGATGAAATAACATTATCTACTCATAAGATAATTATATGATATCATATGCGTGAAATTTTATTCAACAACCCATCTCAAAGTTCAACTTTTTGTTACATGAACATATGATCACGAACCAATTTGCAAACAATTTTTGGACCCTACTACATTTTCTTATGTCAAATTGGATATTGATATCTCAACTTAAGAAGTATGGTCATGGTCCAAATTATGCCTTGAAACTTTGTGAAGTACAAATTAGAGAAGACTTATCTTTTGAAGTTAAACCAATAAGGGTTGAAGATCATGATATAAAATAATTGAATGGGAAGGAAATTAACATGTGTTGGAAGTCCCACATCGACTAGAGATAAGGCCAAATTATAATATATAAGTGAGGTGCAAACCTCACCCTACAAGCCGGTTTTGTGGGGATGAGTTAGGCCTCAAGTCCACTTCTAATCTGGTATCAGAGCCATGGTTATTGCCTATCGGGGTGTGTTGGAAGTCCCACATCGACTAGAGATAAGGCCAAATTATAATATATAAGCGAGGTGCAAACCTCACCTTACAAGCCGGTTTTGTGGGGTTGAGTTAGGCTTTAAACCCACTTTCTAATATGGTATCAGAGCCATGGTTAAAGCCTATCCTAGCGAGTTCTAAGTGGACATTCTATTCTTCTATTCCACCCGCTATCGGGCCGTTATCGGACCACCCAATTTCTACTATCACGCACGAGATGTCTATACCTCGGCGTGAAGGGGGTGTGTTGGAAGTCCCACATCGACTAGAGATAAGGCCAAATTATAATATATAAGTGAGGTGCAAACCTCACCCTACAAGCCGGTTTTGTGGGGATGAGTTAGGCCTCAAGTCCACTTCTAACACATCTCGTGCGTGAAGGGGGTGTGTTGGAGTTAGGCTTAAAAACCCACTTTCTAACATGGTATCAGAGCCATGGTTAGTGCCTATCCTAGCGAGTTCTGAGTGGGCATTCTATTCTTCTATTCCACCCCCTATCAGGCCGCTATCGGACCACCCAATTTCTACTATCACCGACTAGAGATAAGGCCAATTTATAATATATAAGTGAGGTGCAAACCTCACCCTACAAGCCGGTTTTGTGGGGTTGAGTTAGGCTTAAACCCACTTTCTAATATGGTATCAGAGCCATGTTAGAGCCTATCCTAGCGAGTTCTAAGTGGGCATTCTATTCTTCTATTCCACCCGCTATCGGGAAACCTCACCCTACAAGCCGGTTTTGTGGGGATGAGTTAGGCCTCAAGTCCACTTCTAATCTGGTATCAGAGCCATGGTTATTGCCTATCGGGGTGTGTTGGAAGTCCCACATCGACTAGAGATAAGGCCAAATTATAATATATAAGCGAGGTGCAAACCTCACCTTACAAGCCGGTTTTGTGGGGTTGAGTTAGGCTTTAAACCCACTTTCTAATAACATGATTAGAGTGTTATAATTTGAAATATGGTGACTTAAGAATTGGAAGAAAAGATGATAGAAGCTTATCCATGCCTTTTTTTGGTAATTAGATTTTCATAGACTAATTTTTTTTTTATTTGTGTGATTATATTATATATTTTTTAAGTGAAAGAAAAATGAAAAGGTATATAAATGGTTTCTAAACTAATTCATTCTTCATTTAATATAGGTTTCATCTCTTTAGAAATATAGATTCTTTACATTCTCTTTAGAATTCTTGATTAACTAGTCCTATGTTTTATAAACATATTACTCTACTAAGGAGGTAATACTGGATATATCAAGATAGGTTGATTAAAATCTTGATCTAGACAAGTTTACATTTCACTATATTATTGATTCAATGGTTTTTATCCTTTTTTTTGGATTGAGAAGTAGAATGTGATGGTAACATGACCAAGGAGAGGAATTTGTTGTATATGTTGAAGTCTTAAAAGTTTAGTCAACCTATTATAAGGCTTTTAAACTTTGTGAATATCTTTTCTTGCATTACAAGTTATCTCTAACTAAAATATTGATTCAAGTAAATATGTCCATTTGAATTTTGAATTAAAATAAGTTGGATTGTTGTGTTGGTTTAAATTGATGTTGAAATTTTTCATTTTTAGAATTTGAATTGAATAAGCATATGATTTGAATGATGTATAATATTTTTAAAGTGAATTGAAGATTTGGTCTGGTTACTTTATTTTGGATTCGGTCATATACAAGTTAAAATGAAAATTAGGTTATTTTGGGTGTTTCAATGATGTGAGTCAGTATGAAATTTGTAAATATAGTTAGATATTATAACTATTGAATTTTTATTTTACAATTTTTTTTTTGCAAAATTGTTCCTTACCCAAGTGATAATTGTGACTTGAGTGAGGGAGGGAGGATAAATCAATTCTTTCTTATTTGAATCTTTTGTCACTCATGTTTTATTCTTATTAAGTGAGAAAGTCTTCCTCTAGTTAGAGAAGGCATGCTTCTCAAGCAAGAATGTATTGCTTAAATAATGTACATATAAAAGTATGAAATAATATATTGGTGATGTAGAATTTGTTATATGTTGACATTGTATATTTTATGTTTATGTTGAAGTGTGTGAACATATATTTTAATGAGATTACAACGTGCAAATATTTTGTATTGTATGGATATCAAAAATGGTATCATGGCTTATTGTAATCATGTGTGTACCTAAGAATGATATAATGGTATGTTTTGATCGTGTGTAACCTAGGATGATATTGTACCCTATTGTATTCATAACATCAAGTATAATAACTTATTAAGGAAATTATAACTTCACTCATCATCTAAAAGATATCATGCGATAAGTCTGATCTTGCTCTCTAATATGATGTACTTACAAGTCTTTATGGTTGTAGCATCATGTATAATAACTCATTAAGAAAATGAATTATTATAACTTCACTAGTAATCTAAATCACATAGAAAACATAAGACCCTCAAATAGAGTATTAGATGTACTAGAGTGTTTTAGATAATTGAAATGTGGTGATTCATGCTCAATTAGAGAGTGATGATTCATGTGGTAAAAGTAGCAGGAGGTCCTTGTCTAGGAGCCTTGTTTTGGTCAAAGACAATTGAAATGGACTAACCTTGTATGGTAGCTTGGATCGAGCCAATAGTATTACCACTACAAGTGCATGAACCACTATAACTTGACATTCATACTATATTTGGATGAGTCAAGCCTATACGTATTATATGTTTCTAGAATGTTTGTGTACTTGATTTGGTTTGATGATTTATGTAAAAATATTAGTCATTATATGATATTTTCTGTTTACACTAGCTTACCCTTTTGTTTGTGTTTGGTTGTATGTTCTTGTGCTTTGTGATCTTGGCTATGATCATCTGGTGGGTGTGAGTAGAGAGGGATGAGGTATCTGTGGAGCAGACGTTGGATGACGGACGTTAGATGTTTAGTCTTCTATAGACTAGTTCTATGTTCAGAGCTTTGTTCTAAGTTGGTCTATGTGCAAAGTTAAATTATAGTTAGGATTTGTATAACTATGATGAAACTTTTATTCCTCATTTTATCGACTATTCTATTTTATTAATTATGTGATAACTCTCATATAGTTTAATACTATATTTTGGGATGTTACAAAAAACATACCAAATGATGATTTAAGTGTTGATCTCTAGTGTGACACATTAATGAGCCTTTCAAAAGTCATCAAAGTGTGACAAATTATTCTAGTGTCATTGAAGATTCAGCTGAAGATTATTGTTGTCTTGGATATTGAATTGAGCATAACTTGTTATTGTAGTTCTTTGAATTGAGAACATGTGATAATGTGAATGAAATATGAATTCGTAAAAATATATATCATTGTGGTATGATTATTGCAATTAATTGTGGTATGATTATTGCCATTAGCTTACCTTTGTATTACATGTTATAGAACTATTATTATCATATTTTGTACAATTGAAAATTATTTTATAGTAAAAGACATAAATATTATATAGAGCTAAGAGTAATGATTTTTTCTTTATAGTTTTTTTTTTATGTTTATGTATTTTGAAAACTTACTCTGTATGAATAATATTCATGGTTGGTAGCTTTTTATATAATTATATAAACCCACAGGAAAATAAATATCTATATACAGTTAAGCTAAAATATAATGAATATGTAGTATTACTAGAAATAGTCAATGTATTAAATCTTTGATTTTGTTTATATGATGGACTTTGGGGTGTATTACTTACAAAGTCAAAAGCCATAAAAACATGTTTTGGTCATGATTAATGTTTAAGATGTCATTAGATTCATTATAAGATAAATTAAATAAGCTTTTAGTCTTTAAACTTTGATATAAAAGATCATTTTCCTTGATACAATTTAATCTTAAAACTTAAAAAAATGAATAGATATAATCTTTCTTGAGTTAAATTTTGTTATGTGTTAAATAACGTTTTAGATTAGTGTTTGAATTGTGTACACCATTTGATACATTTTAGTTAAATATAAACCCAAATCATCATTTAACACAAAAATAATTTAATATTGTTGAATTAAAATAACTATATCCATTATTTTTTTAATTTGGATACAATACCAAAATATTTCAAATTTGAGAAAAATATAAATACATTTTTTTTATCTCATAGTATTAAGAATATTATCATTATTGACTTTATCAAACATAATTTTATATTTTATATTTATTTATTTTATTAAAAATTATAATATTTTTGAAAGTTATTTATCATTTAACATTATTTTCAAAATTTTCTTTCTTCAATTTACTCTTAAAAAAATCTTAAAATAAATGTTCAAAGCTATCATGTTATTATATGCCACTATCTAAATTTAAATTTAATATTTTAAAACAACTACCAACAGCTAAAACTAACATTTATATGTCAGCAAAATAATTTTTTATTGAAAATTTTAATTATAATATAACATAGTTATGAAATATATCTTCATGTTAAAACTTTTACAATTTATAAGCCAATTAGTTTTTAATATTCTTAATAAAAATAAAAGGAAAATAAATAAATTTTCTAATTATTGATACTTTTTTTGTATGATAAGAAAAATAAACAAAAATACCTCCTTGGAGCATGAGCATGTTGCATGGTCATGAAAAAGGAACCCATCATGATATGAGAAAATGGAATAGCCGAAAGATATAACATAATATCTTATGCTGGCAAGTGATTCGGCCACGTGGAATCAGACACAGTGAACTCCATTCGAATGCAAGAAAAATATCTTTGGAAGTGCGAGCCTCAACCACTAGATATTTTCTCGGTGTCCCAACAAATTAAAATGCCCACGTGTCGATATCCGATTGGCTTTCCACCATCCTCTAAACAGAATCGTTTGATTCCACGTTTATTCTGACTTCTGTAATAGCTGGAGAAAGACTTATAATTTTAACGGAGGTTAATTATGCTATTTGTTTTCTAATTTTATATTCGCTTCAAGTGATTAAATAAAGATTCTAATGTTTTCTCATCGTTATTTTTTTCTTTGTTAATATTTTTAGGTTTTTATGTTAAATAAAAATATTAATTAATGATTCGATAGCTTCAAGTGTATGCATGAAGCCTAAAAACATGCTTATGGGTAATTAGTTTATATTATATTGCAATAGGAATCAAAACTTTTATTGACAGAAATTGATGCATCGATAAAGTAGGTTGACAACGTGAAAATGATGATGAAGTTCGGCTTTACCTAATATACTTTCACGGTTCAAGATATTGTTTAGATTTAAAAAGAATATTTATCTAATTTTAATTTCCTTTGTTTAAAATATATATTATTTCTCGTTTTTGTAAGAGCTATTTAAATCTATTTATCACAATTTATACTTATTTTTTAACTAATTAAAGAATCAAAAGTTATGTATTTAATATTAATGGATTAAAAACAGACAGTTTTTTTAAGAAATAAAATTGAATTTCGAAGAATATTAGAAGTGTAAAGAAAGCATTTCATCCTAATTTGTTTATGGGTTTAATTTCCATTTATGTTTTGCTTATTGATCTATTTAAAAACAATTATATAATTACGCATGGTGAATGCGAATATTTAAGAAAAATGGAAAAGGCCTTTGTAATATTTATTTTATGATTTATTGGCAAAGTAAGTTTTATTTCTAATTTAAAACTATGAAAGTTAAAATAATAAAAATATTACTTGCAGAAGCTACTTCTAAACGAAAATTTCTTACAGGAAAGACATCACTGAATCGTGCTCGAAAGACTGTTAACGCAATCACGATGATCACATACATACATGAATGTACATGTATGAGAATACATACTACGACATGACGTGGCAAACACTGTGCTAAGAAGCGTGAGGAAAATATCTTGCCACGCACACAACTTCTCTGAACTCTACAAAAGATCTTCTCTTAGCTTCGTTTCGCTTCCTCTCTCCCTGTCTCTCACCATAACCAACCACCACACACTTATAAACCCTTCTTTCATCGTTTTGCTATCATAATTTTCACAAATCAACGCCTAAAGTTCGTTCTCCTTGCTGCATCCTTTCTCTTCTGAATCAGAAAACTGTTTTTGCATCAGTTGATTCAGTCCGTATATATCTCGTCAGGTAAGCACAGCGTTTTGTTTTCATTTTTATGCGATTTTCTGCTGCATTTTTTCTGATTACATCGTGTTTTCGAGTTTTCTTGTGGTGTTTGTGTACATGTTTTGATTATTGAACTGGATTTGATTGTTTCATTTTTTTCTTGAATTTGTTAATCCATGGTGAATCTCTGTTGTTATTCGACTTTTTACTGCTAGTTTTCATTTTTGATATTATATATAATATATATAGATATGTGTATGTGTGCAAATATCTATGTATATTCATGCTGGGAATTGGTTTGTGAAGATTAGATTAACTGTTCGACCATGAAGAGAATTGAATGATTCTACCAGAAATTCTCAATTGCATTTACTTCTTTTTTTCTTTCTTGCTCTGTTTGATATAACTCCTTTTGGGCTTTATGTATGCTACATTTTTTTTTCTAATGCATCTTTTTTTCGAGTTTTGTTGTTGGTGTTTCTGTATGATGAACATTGAAGTAGATTTGATTTTTTTTTTTAAATGTGGTTCGATGAATGAGAGATGTTATTAGATATTTTGGTGCTAGTTTTCATTTTAATATTTTTTTTTCTCTACTGAAAACCGATATATTATTAGCTGTTCTTCGAAATCGAAATTATAAACGATAAATTGAAATGATGAGAATTCCATATTTCTAAGAGAAAATTTCAATATCATTGACTTTTTTTCCCTGTTTGATAGAAAACTCTTTGGTGTTTATATCAGCTACATCTTTATTTCTTTTTTATATTATTAAATTTGTGCCCAATCTATGTTGTTATTAGATATTTTGCTGCTAGCTTCAATTTTATATATATAATTTATCAACTAAATTAAGTGAAAATGAGGGATTTAGAGAAAAACATAACTCTCTTAAAATTATTTTGAAAATAATTTGATACTCCCTCTCTCTCCCTCTCCTTTAAAAAGAATTTGTTGACAAATCATTTATTATTTTCTTAAAAAATATGTTATCAAATTACAATTCCAAAATATAGTACGATTAAACTTGCTAATGAACTTCTACAAGAATGAGTGAACATCACAAATGTTTATAAGATTTGTTTACCATTTATTCTTTATAGGAATTATGCTTAATTCGAAATTTAGTTTCTACATTTGAGGCTCCCATATAATGGTTTCCCTCTGTTTTTTTACTTAATTGAATTTATATTTTTTTCTAATGGCTTCTTTATATTTATCTTTTACTTAATTGATGTTTGCAAAGTGCCATGTGTTAAATCTGAATTATTTTTTACCCCTGGATCTCTTGGTGTTTGCTGTTTTCTTTTTTTTTCCCTCCTTCCACCTCTCACCATCTTGGACCACCCTTTTCCCCCTTTCTCCCTTTCTTCTCCACCATCCACCTTCCATCACCTTTTTTTCTTTCTTACTCTCTTCTTCACCACATTAACCCATCCTTTTCACCTTTTTTCCTTTCTTCCTCTGTTAGGGGTTTTATAATTCATGGTTTGTTGTTCAAACTTTGGTTAGAGATGAATATTTTTGTTGTTAATGCGTTGATTGCTATCTACATGAAATTTGAGTTCGTGAGAGATTCGCATGAGATGTTTAAGGAGGTTTTTGGGGCATTTAAGAGGATGGAGAGTGATGGGGTGACTCCTTTAGACGGTGGAAGAAGGTGATGGGAGGTGGTGGAAGGTGGAGGGAGGTGGTGGGAGGTGGAGGAAGATGGAGGGATAAAGAAAACAGAACAAATGAAAGGGTTCTATATGTAGAAGATAAGCCAAATTTGACACTTAACTTTTTTTAAAGGATGTTAAAGGCCTAGTTCAAAAATGCATAATTGGAGCACATTTTCCAGTTCTTGTTTAATTCTTTAACCATAACCACGTTTTCAAGCCACATGGTGTATGTAATCTATCTTATGAAGTCACATTTCAGGAATTGGTTGACTTCATGATCAATAACCAAGTGTCTCTCTTCTCCGAACTTCTTTTGCTCTAAGCCTCAAGCTTAGTTAAGGAAGGATTGCCAGCTTATGATGCTAAGTCTAGGTAAACTCTTGGCATATCCACAAGCCTCCAGGGGATGAGATCAACATTTTGTACCAGACTCTACTTGTTTCTTGAGCAAGTGACTCTCTACGGTCCACTTGGGTGCACTGAGTTGTTTGACAACTCTTCTCAAACTCGGCTTGTGGGTCAATGCCAATTGCTTCTTCGAATGAGATTGACTAAGGTTCAAGTTCAACGTTATGACATTGTTGTTGAACGGTGTGCTCCACATCTGAAGTACTATCTAAAAGTGTCACGGCTTCCATATGATTGAACTAAGGGCACCTTTAAAGAATAGGGAGTGACCTTTAAGATCTGAGGGTAGGGTATCATTTCCATGCTGTCTTCGGATCGGCTTTAATGGTAATGGTAGTCTCATTCATGTTAGGGGAACCTTCGTTCCCTTAGTCTTTGATTGAGGCTTGTTCAAATATACACGATACACCCACATTGCTTAGAAGTTGAGGTCAAGAATAAGTTTTGTATAACTTTATCCATTAACCCTATGAGATGTCTCTTAAGAACAAAATTATATGGAATGTCAAGCACCAAAGCAAATAATATCTCAAATGTAGTAATCGATCTTATCAATGCTATGTCAACAACTTGTGGTCAGAATTGTTTGGGTAAATGAAAAAGTGGTTCTTTCTAAGATGAATTCTCGTTCCATAAGCTCTCGATTGCAGGGTTTAGCACTCAATGGAGGGTTTGTTCCCTTAGTCCTAAATTGAGGGTTTGTTCTAGTACGTCTAATAGTCACACATCACTTTGAATTAATGTTAAAAGATAATTTATATACACACCTTTAAAGAATAAGGAATGACATTTAAGCTTTGAGCTTAGCATTTCCATGTTAAAGATAATTTATATACACACCTTTAAAGAATAAGGAGTGACATTTAAGCTTTGAGCTTAGCATTTCCATGCAACCTTGGGATTGACCAAAAGGGTAATGATAGTCTCATCCTTGCTAAGGAGCCTTCATCCCCCTTAATCTTGGCTTGTGGGAGGGGGAAATGGGGTCTTATTTTAGTACATCTAATAGTGCTACATTGCTTAGAACTAGAGGCTAAGGACAAGTTACACATCTTTTTCTCTTATCTCTTTGACATGTCCTTTTAGGATATTATTGTGATGGAACTTTGAGCTCCAAAGTGAACAACACCTATAATGTGGTGATTGACTTGAACAATGCTTTGTCAACCAATTTGAGATTGAAATATTGACGTCAATTGTACGAATGAAAAGTGGTTCTTCTTAAGGCGAAAATAAACCCTTGTTTCCCTATCCCATGATTGAAGCTTGTTCTAGTATTGTATAATAATCCATCGTCACATTGAAATTTTGGCCAATGACAATATCTTGAATGTGGTAAATGATTCTAATAAAGCCATTTCAATGTATTTGAGGGTTATTTCAATGTATTTGAGGTTGGAACATATATAAACAAGATATCAAATAATTTTAGATTAGGATAAAATTTTCTGTAAATGGTGTATTTGTGTATGACACTTGCAATAAATCTAATAGTAGATTTTGAGAAAATATGAAACAGTTAAAAATTCTTAGAATAGTATAATAGTTGGTAAAAATTATATATATATATATATATATATATATATATATATATATATATATATATATATATATATATATATATATATATATATATAGATATATATATATATAGATAATCAGTTTTTGAAGATTTTCTTAAAAGTTTGGTCATGAAGAAAACTGAACGTTTCTACGAGAAAATATCAACCTCATTGTTGCCTTTTGTTTTTCAAAACTATTCTTGTTATGTTTGATAGTGGTTTTATGAGGTTTATATCCGCTCCGTTTTTATTTACATAAGCATTCAATTTGAAATTTTCCCCTTCCGGTTCTGTAATGGAGAGAAACTAGAAAATCACCTTCAGTTCAACGTTTTCAACTGTAAGGAGTTAAGCATCGTAGGGGAATCTACAGTAGCGAATAATTAGAATTTTCTGATGCATGCATTGATTTGTCATTTCACTGGACATGTTTTTAGTGTTTATTATTATTCGTATTTGTTGAAATTTGAATTTTGGTATACCAATCCTTATTTGGGTACTAAGACAAAAATATGTGTGCATGCTAAACAGGAAATGTTGAATTACGATATTCTAATTCTTGATTGGTAGCCAGTTTTGGCTGGATTTGGGTTGTTGGTTTTGATATCAGAAGCAGAAAGAAATAAGAGTCGAAAGTGAAGGCAAATTTCTGTTTCAATGGCTGCTTCCAGTGAAAGATGGATTGACCGTCTTCAGTTCTCCTCCTTGTTCTGGCCTCCTCCACTAGAAGATCAACAGAGAAAGGTAACTTATAATGTTTAATGTTTATGATAATATTTTAATTTAAGTGATCTATGATACTGTCAGATATGTGAATTATTGTGCAATTAATATAGCAATTATGTGTAATCCTGCAATTATGTCTAATCCCTAAAATTAAGGGATTAGGATTAGTAATTATTGGGCAGATTTCCTTTTATTAAGATCAGGTATTATTGGGTAGATATCTCCTGATTTAGAGACTTTATTTCAGGAGATTTTTTACCTTAATTAGACAATAGTTTGTTTCTTTTTAAACACTTATGTATTGTTTCAAAAGTATGAATGAGAGAATAATTAATTCCAGCATCCTACTACTGTTTTACAACATGGTATCAGAGCTCTAGGTTTTTCCTGGAGCCCTGGTCTTTGTTTTTTGTCTCACGGCCTTCATTGCCGTTCCTCAACTATTGCTGGCCTTCATTGCCATTCTCGTCCAAAAAAAAAAAAAAAAAAGGGGCAGCCTTAATTGCTGCTGTTATTCTTTCCGCTGTGTTAACCTAACATCCGATTACAATGTCTGGTGCTACATCAAGTAGAGAAGTCTCTAGTCCTTCACACAAAAATGGAGAACTCCAAGGTCTCCGAGCGTCATACAGGTTGGATGGAAAAAATTTTCTCAAATGGTCCCAGTTTGTTAGAACCTATCTCAAGGGAAAAGGATGCCTGGTTCATCTCCTTGAAAATGGTCCAAGCATGGAGGATCCAGCATTTGCAGCATGGGATGAAAAAGATTCCATGATTATGTCTTGGTTGTGGGACTCCATGGAAGCTACCATCAGCGACACTTGTATGTTTCTTAATACAGCTAAAGATATTTGGGACTCCATAAACCGCACATATTCTAAAGCCAATGATGCTGCCCAAGTATATGAAATCAAAATAAAAACTGCAGCCACAAAACAGGGAAGCAGAGGAATCACAGAATATGCGGCACTGTTGCAGAATCTATGGCAGGAACTTGATCACTACAGAGTTTTTGAAATGAAGTGTGCTGAGGATGCAATCCTCTTGAAGAATTTCATAGAGAAGGATCGTGTGTATGATTTTCTTGCAGGACTAAATCCTGAATTTGATCAAGTTAGAGTGCAAATTCTAGGGAGAAAGGATACTCCTTCACTAGAAGAAACCATCTCTATTGTTCGTGCAGAAGAAAGTCGAAGGAGTGTAATGCTTGAGTCTCAACCAATGGATGGGTCTGCTCTACTTACCAAACCTGAACTGGTGCAGAAAGGAAATGAGCAAATTCCTAATTCTCTATGGAAAGGAAATAGAGATAATTTATGGTGCACCTATTGTCAGAAACCGAGACACACAAGGGAGAAATGTTGGAAATTGCATGGCAAACCTCCAGGAAAGGAGTGGGTGAATCGTGGAGGACAACAAAAGTCCCAAGTGCACATAACACAAACAGAGATTAAAGAATCTCCAGCAGTAGACAGTTTCAATATGGAAGAAATAAAGAAATTGAAGAAGCTATTGGGGAATATGGAGGAACCCTCTGGATCATGTTCTCTTGTTTTCTCAGGTAAAACTTCTTGTATGAATACCTCATATAATGTGAACTCTTGGATTGTGGATTCGGGAGCTACAGATCATATGACACATTTATTCCACTTGTTTCATTCTTATACACCCTCACCAAGTAATAGAAAAATTATTGTTGCAAATGGGTCAGTAGCTACTGTTGCAGGATATGGTAATATCCAAGTAAACCCGAACCTTATGCTTAAAAACGTTCTCCATGTTCCCAAACTCTCAGCCAGTCTTCTCTCCATAAAGAAACTAACCTCTGATCTCAATTGTTCTGCAATGTTTTCCCCATCTCTATGTGTTTTTCAGGAACAGGACTCGGGGAGGAGGATTGGACTTGCTAAAGAAAAAGATGGTCTTTACTACTTGGAAGTATCTAAAGAATCCCAAACCAACCAAGCAAAATCCCTTCACAGTATAACAAATAAGGATGAACTATGGTTGTATCACTATCGTCTAGGACATCCATCATTTAAGGTGCTACAATTTATGTTTCCTCATTTGTATGAAAACTTAGATATCTCAAAGCTTCATTGTGAAACTTGTGAGTTAGCGAAGCATACTCGTGCTTTTTTTCCCAACAGCAATAATAGAAGCTCTCAACCTTTTCAATTGATTCATAGTGATATATGGGGACCGTCTACAGTACCAAATATTTCTGGGGCCCGCTGGTTTGTAACATTTATTGATGATTGCACTAGGGTTACTTGGCTCTATTTGCTTAAACAAAAATCTGATGTCAGCACTATCATTCCCATATTTCACTCAATGATCACAACTCAATTTGGAGTTAATATTAAAAGGTTTAGGACCGATAATGCTAGAGATTATTTCAACCAAACCATATCCTCGTATTTCCAATCTAATGGGATCATCCATGACTCTTCATGTGTTTATACCCCACAACAAAATGGAGTGGCAGAAAGAAAAAATGGGCATTTACTCAATATAACTCGGGCTCTTCTTTTTCAAGGGAATGTTCCAAAAAATTATTGGGGAGAAGCTGTTCTTACTGCATCATATCTTATTAATAGACTTCCCTCTCATGGCCTAAGTAATAAGAGTCCAATAGAAGTCCTAAATAATTTCTTTCCTCACTTTAAGAAATCAAATGGATTGATTCCTAGAATATTTGGATGTACAGCCTTTGCACATGTCCCTGTTCAAGCTAGAGATAAACTGGATCCCAGGGCTGTTAAATGTATTTTTTTAGGATATTCAGCCACACAAAAAGGGTATAAATGTTATGATCCTATCATTAAAAAATGGTATATCTCAGCTGATGTTACTTTTCTTGAAACTAAACCTTTTTTTAACAAAACCAATCCTACAGAACAATGTCTAGAAGACCCTCATGAAAATACTGAGTTCTTAACTCTGCCATATATCACAACCAACAGATCTGAGCCTCCAACTATACAACATAATTCTGAACGAGGATCAGAAGCTATGGATACAGATTTCCCCATTGAAGCAACTCGAATAGAAGCTGACAATCCTCCGAGATTTAACAAGGTTTACACCAGGAGAAAGCAAATTCCAGAGATGATGCAAGTCCATGAATCCAATCCAAGTTCTGCACCAGAAAATGAAGAAATACCTGAACCAGAAAATGAGATTGACCTTCCAATAGCCATCCGAAAAGGTACTAGAAATTGCACTAAAAAACCTCTCTATCCTCTCTCAAATTATGTTTCTTATGATAGATTATCAGCTAATCATAAAAGCTTTATTGTAAACTTGAATTCTGTGGTTATACCAAATAATATTATTGAAGCACTAGCAAAGAAAGAGTGGAGAGATGCTATGCAAGTGGAAATGACAGCATTAGAGAAGAATAACACTTGGGAAATTGTGGATAAACCCAAAGAAAAGAATATTGTTGACTGTAAGTGGATATTCACAGTAAAATATAATGCTGATGGGTCACTTGAACGATACAAAGCAAGATTGGTGGCCAAAGGATACACTCAAGCATATGGAATAGACTATGAAGAAACGTTTGCACCAGTTGCTAAAATGAATACTCTAAGGATTCTTCTATCCTTAGCTGCTCATTTTGATTGGAAACTACTACAGTATGATGTTAAAAATGCCTTTCTTCATGGAGACCTAGAGGAAGAAATCTACATGAACATCCCACAGGGGGTTGAAGGAGATAGACAAAATAAGGTGTGCAGACTTAAGAAGGCACTATATGGACTGAAACAATCTCCTAGAGCATGGTTTGGGAGGTTCTCAAAAGTTATGAAGGGATTTGGCTACAAACAAAGCCAAGGAGACCACACGTTGTTCATAAAACATTCAGAAAAGGGGAAGGTAACAGTTCTTTTGGTGTATGTGGATGATATTATAGTAACTGGGAATGATGAAAAGAAAAGGAAAAATTGAAACAAAGACTAGTCCAAGAATTTGATCTCAAAGAGCTTGGAAAACTGAAATATTTTCTAGGAATTGAAGTAGCATACTCTACCCAAGGAATTTTATATCCCAACAAAAATACATAACCGATTTGTTGGCTGAGACGAAGACTATTGGATGCAGACCCGCAACAACTCCAATGGACCCCAATCACAAACTGAGTAAATCTGGAGATGAACCAGAAGTAGAAAAAAGGATGTACCAGAGGCTGGTTGGAAAATTAATATATTTGGCGCATACCCGACCAGATATTGCCCATTCGGTAAGTGTAATAAGTCAGTTTATGCATGAACCAAAGGAGTCTCACCTTCAAGCTGCCTATAGGATTCTACATTACTTAAAAGGCACTCCTGGAAAGGGAATCCTATTCAAGAAGAATGAAAAATTGAACCTTGAAGCCTACACCGACGCAGACTATGCAGGATCTCTAATTGATAGAAGATCGACTACTGGATATTGTACTTTCCTGGGTGGAAATTTAGTAACTTGGAGAAGTAAAAAACAGAATGTAGTGTCTAGATCATCAGCTGAATCAGAGTTCAGAGCACTTGCTCAAGGAATATGTGAATTATTATGGATAAAAATTATTCTGGATGATTTGAAAGTTGATTTGAAGGGTCCCATGAAACTGTACTGTGATAATAAATCAGCAATAGAAATTGCACATAATCCGGTTCAACATGACCGGACAAAACACGTTGAAATAGATAGACACTTCATCAAAGAAAAAGTAGACAAAGGTCTATTATGCATGGCGTATGTCCCATCCAGGCAACAAGTAGCTGATGTGTTAACAAAAGGTCTCAATAGCCCTATCTTCCAAGATCTTATAAGCAAACTGGGAATGACCAATATCTATTCCTCAGCTTGAGGGGGGGTGTCAGAATATGTGAATTATTGTGCAATTAATATAGCAATTATGTGTAATCCTGCAATTATGTCTAATCCCTAAAATTAAGGGATTAGGATTAGTAATTATTGGGCAGATTTCCTTTTATTAAGATCAGGTATTATTGGGTAGATATCTCCTGATTTAGAGACTTTATTTCAGGAGATTTTTTACCTTAATTAGACAATAGTTTGTTTCTTTTTAAACACTTATGTATTGTTTCAAAAGTATGAATGAGAGAATAATTAATTCCAGCATCCTACTACTGTTTTACAACAGATACAAATCCACTCAGTTCTATGTTAGTTTCCCTCCGTTTCAAATTTTAATAATAAGAACAACAAATAATACTTTATTACAGCTATAATTACTGTTTATAATATTCCACTGCTTCACATCAAGCTTATAGAACTTGAGCAGTTAATGTAAAAGAAGGAGGGAATCTTTCAGCCATTTTGGTTGCAAGGAAAATAAATCAATCTCTAAGGAAAGTAGCAAATATCATATTTTGAAGGTGAATAGGCATTAAGTTTGACTCAATCAAAGCCTATTCTTCAAGAAATGATCTAGTTTAGATATATTGCTCCTTCCATTTTAATTTAGGTTAATCTTTTTCATAATTTTTCAAATTGATTGTAATTTATTTCTTTCTATTCAATAATTACAATTTTGTTCCAATATTATTCTAAATAAATATTCATATTAGTACAAATTCTTTCATTAGTCATAGGTGGCAGCACTAGTGCACAAAAGACTTTTAACGTCTGTTATTTAGGGTTTTTAACATCTGATCCTGCACCAACGTCTTATTGGGAGACATCAATGTAGACGTCGGATAGTAAAAGTCAGACGTCTATTTAGACGTCGGATAGTACAGGTCAGACGTCTATATAGACATCTGACTGTGGGAGGCCGACGTTTAATGTCCTGGATGAATCTTGACTCTGTAATCCATTAAACTTTTGCATGTGCACCGTTCGAAAACACAATGGAGGGAAATGAAGGAGTGCACCGTTCAAAAACCGCAAG